>NC_140963.1:87737449-87889949 GCF_056783735.1 Eptatretus burgeri
GAAAGGCTGCAGCAAGGAAAACATTTGGCAGATGGTATTGTGTTTGGGGTCACCATGGTGATGGAAACAATCGCACAAAGAAGTATGAAAGTTGCTTGAAAGGGATCCCACGGGGTATGAGATCCTAATTAACTTCGCTCAATTCAGTCTGTCATAATGAAAGGCTCAGGTTTATTGTGGTATAACATGTTTACAAGTGCTGTTTGTCATAAAGTTTAATAGCCCCGTACCACTGAGACTGATGTATTTTTAAGAAATCTCATGCGGACATTTGAAAACCGATGATGCAAAACGATGTGCTCAAGGTATTTGTACATAGAAGCAGTGAATTAAATCCTCACAATACCATGAGGCTCATACAGCATTTGATGATTTGCTCATAGGTGAAAATTTCCATGTCTGAGGATCAACCTCGGACAGACACTGCCGTGGTGTGCTGAAAGTTAAAGCAGGAATTTGTCACTCATTCAGGGTACCAGCGATAACTTATTCAGGGTACCAATGATAACTCATTCAGGGTATTGGCGATAACTCACCTGCTCTTCGGGAGAGACACTGGAATTTATAATATGTTTACCCGACGTACGTAGCACAAAATGGGGTCAAGCAATTGGTTAACTCTGTCTGTCCATCAGTCTGTTTATCTGATCGAGGACCTACTGAATTTCAATTGAATTGTACAGTTTACTGTAGAACACAAATCGGAACATTAATCGGAACATGAACCTGCAGTTTCGCAGTACTTTGGCTCTGAATGTGGCAAATTGTATGGCGTCTCGTCTCCAACGTGCATGCACATTTGCAGTAAGGTAAACCAATTGCTTCAGTCTGTCTCGCAGTCAAATAAATAAATAAAAAAATTGAAAATGGTATGTGAGAGGATGCAGTATCTGGGTGAAGAAGAGGCTGTTATTAAAGCCTTGTACATCTTGATGAGCTCGGTGCGGCTCAGGAATGAATGCCTTAGTTCTACAGAGAATACCCAGGAACTGTTGGTACTGGTTTGGTGATATGATTGTCTTTCAAAAGATTATGAGAGACAGTGACAGGGACTGCACTCTTCAGTGGCTGTCCAGAGATCGTTTTCCGATCCCTCTTGAGAAACAGTCTGAGAGCATGTGACTTGCTGACAACTTACATATCGTTACCCTCATAACAAAAGTGCTTGTCATTTTTTCCAGCTTTGAGAAAAACACAAAAAACTGCAGCAATTCTTCATCAACGAATATTTATTCACTATTTATTGTGCACAGATTTGTTAATGGAAGCTAAATGAAACACAAATCTTGTTACTCGTTATTATGATTACGTCATGGCTATAGATGACTCGGGCAGAAAATCTCAAAAACTGGAAAAAAAATGACTTAGGCACTTTTGTTATGAGGGTGACGATATTATAAAAATCGAGGCTGGATGCCAGACAGCTAATTTGGGTCGGGTAGCCAAAGAAGGTCACCACTTTTTGTCGGATAAAGCTTTTTTATTGTTCATTATTCATCTCAAGCATATGTTTGATTATATCCAGGTGGGTGTGCACTTCTCACCCTTGGGAAAAAATGAGAAAGGTCAGAGAATCCAAAATGGCCACCATGGAATTGAGGGAATCGACTTATATTAATAACTTCACAAGTTGGAAAAGTATAAACATGATTAAAATGTCCTTTTATATGTTTTCTGATATAAGGAATCTGAAGTCACCATTATTATTTTTATTTATTTATTTTATAAGGTAAAATGGTGCCTATATATGTGCAACACACCACCGATGTGGAAAGAAATGGCTATCTCAATTTTAGCAATCAGATAATATATGATAATGACTAAATGAGCTTGTGTTTCAGATGTAGGGAATAATTAAGATCATCGTTTGTTTCGGAACCCCCCCCCCCCCCCGTGTGAAACAATATTTATTATTATTTTGTGTATGTAAATTACAAAACTACAGTACATCTTTCAAACCATGTCAAACTAGAGAGTTCATAGAACACGACACCCTGTTCAGTGTTTAAGTAAATACTTCAATTTTAATAAAATAATGATTTTTAAAGATCGTTTTACAGAATTTTAGTGCCACTGAAGCAGTCTTATATATCACCCTTATACACTTTAATAGGATGACATTGAGTTACAGTTTAGGAGATGGAGGCTTTATTGATCACCCTCGATAGAACACAGCAGCAATCAGCGTCGTACATAGCCATATCGGCGGTCTCTTCTTCACCCCGATACTGCATCTTCTCAGATACCACACCCTCTCATGCTGCATATATCAATATATAGCATGGTTCTTGTAAGTATTATGAAGACGATTTGTGTTCTACAGTTTTCAAGTATTAGATTCAATTTAAATAAAGCTTTAAAGATGCATGAGGAAATAAATTCCAGGTTTTACCAGCGTTTTACCCAGTGTCTATCACATCACCCTATCCAACACATCACATTATTTATTCGTGCCTGTTGGTTATGTCCTTTATGACGTCCTTAAAACGAGTAAGTTTCCTGTTTGGAATGATTTTCAATTTTGATTGACTCCCAAACAGGCAGACATAGTAAAAATATTGTCTCACTCTTCTGTGTGCAGACGCAGTTGGGACGAATTCACAGCCAAAGTACGGTAAAACGGCAAACTTGTCTTCCTATTCACATTCCGATCTGTGTTCAAAATGTAACATTTGATTGAAGTAATTTGTCCCTCTGTCATAAACTGATGATCATAAGATGATAAGACAGACAGACAGACTTCAACCAATTGCCTAACCCTGCTTTTCTCATCGTTTGCATGGGTAATGACTATACTGTTATACAGACACTGGT
Source organism: Eptatretus burgeri (assembly GCF_056783735.1). Lineage (NCBI taxonomy): Eukaryota > Metazoa > Chordata > Myxini > Myxiniformes > Myxinidae > Eptatretus > Eptatretus burgeri. Next base: position 87,740,264 of record NC_140963.1, read on the forward strand.
ATTGTTTAACTCATTGTTTAATCCTCATATTCGCACCTTTTTTTCTTCAGGCCTCTTTCGTGACTTCAATAAGTATGACATAATTCTTCAGCTGATTAATCACCGCAAATTGTGACAATTTCGATCTCCTCTCCACGTGAATACACAAACCATCGGGGTTGGTCTTCTCTCCACCTGAATACAGATGCTATCAGGATTAGTCTCCTTTCCAACTGACTACACATGCCATCGGGATTGGTGTCGACACGTCATCAAATTAAATTTTTCTTTCCATATACTTTTTTGGAATTGATATTGTTATGGCCATGCGTCTTCAATGACCGTCACGCCGCTCGGAAGGTATGGGACGAAATGATCTCCACCTCAGCCGAGCTAATTTAGCATGAATCAGCATCTTAAGACAATGACTGGGGGGAATAAGCCAACAAGAAGAGTCGAGCGAAGCATTGTCAGTGATCTGCATTCGTTGTACTTTCACCCAAACCCAATCTTCCGATCCAATGAGTTAATAAGCCAATTTCACGAAACGCTATAGAGCCTACTCTTGATGACCACACAATGCTTCATCAAAGCAGGAATTTAATGCATGGAGAAAGGGAGGAGAAAGAACATGGTCACACAGTGGGGATCACGGACATTAACCAATGAATAAACTAGAAGGGCACTTGGGAGAGCGCATACCTCCGCCAGGCTGATTAGTTTACGTTTTGTATCCCACTGATAGGCTGGATCTGGATTCGGACCTGAACTAAAATTTAATCGACTTGTTCTCTTCACCTAACAAACTCATCCACCAAGTTTCGTCCAAATCCGTCCGTAACTTTTTGGGATATCGTGCTATGCATCGTTTTAGCCCGATCTCTCAATGGTGAGAAATCATTAAAAAAAATTCTTGGATCCAGATCCGGATTCGGATCTTCACCAAAATCTAACAATTTAGTCCATGTCACATACCCAAGCTCTCCACCAAATTTCGTCCAAAACTTTTTGAGATATCCTGTTCACAAACAGCCAGACAGATGGGGTGAAAACATAACCTCCACCCACCTTCAATGGCAGAAGTAAGTAACCCCACACAATCACAGGCAGTAACCAAACCACATTGACTTAACAAATAACCTTAACTCTTTCATTCGGGAAACACAAGACGGAGAAAGGAGATGACGAGACAAACAGAAAACCTGTGCTCTCCAATCCTTGTTCGCACATGGAGTGCGTACTCATTTGGGTGGATGCGCTCCTTGACCCGATCGGCTGTTGGGGTCATGGTCGGCATGCTGTGGGGCTTGTCCTCATAGCCTTTCCCTTCGGGAGCCATGACCTCTTTGCTCGAGCACCATACAAACCGCCAGCAACCTGTATGCCACGTTCTCCACTTGTGTCACCCAATGACCCACAAGCCACCAAGGACTACAAACCTACAAAGGATCAGGAAACAACAATGAACCACCGCCAACAAACACCACACGTGGTGTGCGTGCTTTTATAATGTCCATTTGAAACATCTGTGGTGCGTCCATTGGCTGACACGGTCTGACAGATGATAATTGATGGAACGTGTCCATTGGCTGGCAAGCCAGGAGAATTCCATAAATGTGCAGTTGGTGATTTAGTAGCTGCTTTTCAGCCCGTCCGATAGCCCTGAGTGTGACAGATGTCCACATATGGGCATGTTCCTGGCAGGTCTCGTGTCCTTGAGCTGACCCTGTGATTGCACTCGTGGGCTAATGCAATTGGACGTTAACCAGAGAATAAACTCCATATAAAGGACAGATAACAATGGAAGGTTCTAGAATGTAGGGAAAGAGGGAAAGTGGGAGGTAGATACAAACACTAGGGTGGGGGACATGAGATCTTTCGAAACATGTGCTTGATACGCTTTATACTATACAAGAGTTAAATCACACATTCTACCATGTACTATGAAATGGCTATTCTAATCTCCCCCCCATTTTACCCTCTATTCCAGATCCATAACAATTTCTTTGTTGTCAATGCATTTTGCATAAAATATCCCTCAACAGTGATAAGTTATTCCATTCTGAATGTCATGCCTTCCTTGATTCTATCCAGCTCATTCTGAGCTGGACTTGTGGGCGAAGAGCCCGAGTTCAGGATAGCTGAGACAAAAGGTGTAAGCCTACAGTATCTCATTAACTACTCAGGATCCATAGGTATGGTGCAAAACAATGACTAGTTAACCTCCGCCATCGAAGATCAGAGGTAACTGTTTTCACCCCCTTTCTTTTCTGTTTGTTTGTTTGTTACTTACGAAATCTAAAGATTTCGTGAGTATATTGATGACTTCTGTTTGTTTGTTTGTTTGTTTGTAGGCACGATAACTCGAGAACGGAAGAAGCTACCAATATCAAATTACACTACGTGATTCAGGAGGGTGATGGCTAGTGCTGATTATATTTTGGTCAAAATCGGTCAAAGGTCAAGGTCACAGTGAGGTCAAACATCCAAAACATTTGATTTTTCATGGTTTGGTACAGATAACTCGAGAACGGAAGAAGCTACCAATATCAAATTACAATACGTGATTCAGGGGGGTGATGGATAGTGCTGATTAGATTTTGGTGAAAATCGGTCAAAGGTCAAGGTCAATGTGAGGTCAAACATCCAAAACATTCGATTTTTCATGGTTTGGTACAGATAACTCGAGAACGGAAGAAGCTACCAATGTCAAATTACACCACGTGATTCAGGAGGGTGATGGCTAGCGCTGATTAGATTTTGGTCAAAATCGGTCAAAGGTCAAGGTCAATGTGAGGTCAAACATCCAAAACATTCGATTTTTTCATGGTTTGGTACAGATAACTCGAGAACGGAAGAAGCTACCAATGTCAAATTACACCATGTGATTCAGGAGGGTGATGGCTCGTGCTGATTCAATTTTGGTCAAAATCGGTCAAAGGTCAAGGTCACAGTGAGGTCAAACATCCAAAACATTCGATTTTTGATGGTTTGGTACAGAATCATCGTAGAAACTTCTGGTTTGCGTCGCTACCTTCTCCAGAGACAGCTTTTATGAGACAAGGTCAGAGGTCAAGTTGACGATTTCGTAAGTACCAGTCTATGACTGCTTGTTTGTTTGTTTGTGAACAGTATTACGGAAAAACTCCTCGACGGATTTCAACGAAACTTGGTGGGGGGATTAGGTATGGTCCAAGGATCATGCCATTAGATTTTGGAGTTGGTCCAAAATCCAATATGGCCGCCATGGCGGCAATTTTGAAAAAAAATTTGAATTTATTTTTTGCATTTCTACATGTTTTAAGTGATGTCCACCCCCCGCCACCCCCAAAAAAAAATAGTTAGAGAAAAAAAATTTTTGCAACTTTTTTTCAACAAAATTTCGATTATTTTTTTTTTTGAATTTCTACATGTTATAAGTGATTTCCAACAAAAACATGCCAAAATTATAATTGCGGCTGATTTTGGAACTTCAGGTGGATATACCCACGTAAAATCAATTTCTGTCTCAAGGAAGCTAGTTATGACGAATGAATTGAGTATGTAAAAGTTAAAAGTAAAAGGGAAAGTTGCAAACTATAACTCTGTGAGCACTGTTGACGTCAAATTGAATGAATAGGATATCAGGTTCACTTGAGTGACCCAGCAGTATTGGCGGCGGAGGTTTTTCACTCTCCCGAGTGCCCCCCCCCCCCTCTAGTTGTCACTGTAGGTATCCTCGTCAAGTAACCATAACACAAACTGTAATAAAACAGGTGGCACCATTCCTTCCAATGATTCCTGAGTAGCCTCTGAAGCTGATGTGTAAGCTGGAGGGTTTGAAGTGCGAGATTGAAACAGTTTTTCTCAACAAACAGTAGGTATCAAGTGAATCCATGTAATCTGCACCATTGTTCATTTTGTTGCATTGTGGTTCCATCTTATAGCTCACTTTTACAGCAGCTCTTACAGCTTCTCCCAATGTCATGCTCCTGCTCATTGTCGATTTGGATTTTCTTTGGCCATGCTGTCTTTGAAAGACTCGAAAGTGTCCAATGTACTTTTGTAGTTTGCACTCTAACTTAGAGCACGTGTCTGCCTCTGATCCTATTCGTTGCTTGTACCTTGACAAAATGTGTGACATGGATAGGGCTTTGATACTTTTCAAAGAAATCTACATGTAAATGAGATACAAGCTGTTGAAATTCAGTTTCCTGCTTAGATGGGTTTACTCGCATTATGCATTCACTTCCACTGTCATTAACTTGCATGGATGCGGGTTGGCCTTGACAACACATCGAAATACATCCTGAATGATACAGTACATCTTTGCCTGTTAAGTTTGCACTCAAGGTCATCAGCAACGTGTCCTGATCTTCTTTGTTGGGTGTCAATATCTGCAGTAATTTCAGTGTTTTTTTTTCATTTCATCTTTTTCATTTTATTTTATTAATACAGAAATCTAAGTTTCTGGAGGAGATAATGACAAGAGGGCTGCAGGTTCAAAGACTGATAGGATCAAATGGGGGAACAGAGAGACAATGGCATCATACACAGAAGTAGATGGGTGGCAGAATGGAAAGGGGAAGTTTGGGTGGGGTGGGGAGAGTACAAGAGATTTGGGATTGGTATGGAAGAAAGCATGAGGTGCCGATGGGCAGCACTCGTAAGACGGGAAGGGTCATGAGACCACAGACACAGAGTCGGGTCCACAGATGAGAGTATAGAGGGATAGATAGTTCTTGTAAATAGGAAGAATGGTACACCACAAGCTGAATGTCTTTCTCCACCACTTGGAAATCTACATCAGAAGGTCATTGTGTGAGACAATGACAAACATTATCATGTGTTTGCAGCTTTTATAACATTTAAAATGCTTTTAGGTGTACCTTGTAAAGTCATTACATTTATGGCAGCTCTGTATGCTCAAAATAAGACCACAGTGCCCTGTTCAGGCATGTCATTTTTTTTTCCAGTGGAGACACATTGCAGGTTTGGGAGGACCACCTCTACTGAGGCTGAGACCTGCCCTTGATTTTTCACCAATAAATTGGCATGAGGGATCAGCCTCACAGACCTTGGCTTGAATCAAACGTGTCCATTCGCCATGGTCAGAGTGTGGATGGGGCTGCGTCCCTATGCTAAGGCTATAGCCACAAGAAAGGCTATCTTTTTCGGCAGTTACTGCAAAGAGGCAATTTCTAAAAGTTCACACGGCACCCGAGCCAAGGCCTGGAGAACCAAAGGCAGACTCCATGAAGGAACCAGCTGTTTCAAATGGATGCTTATTCAAAAAGGATCTGTCAAATTTGGAAAGAATGCTCAATGACGAAACTGAAGAATTGTCTGGAAAACCTTTTGTGTACTTATGCATTAGCCATGTGGTAACCACTAATGGTGGCAAATGCTAACCCCTTCTCAATTATGGAGACGAGGAAGTCAGCCACCTTTCCTTAAGGGGCAACACCCAGATCTATCTCTTGTCCCTTGTACCATCTGCAGAAAAATGCCAAGTGGGAACACATAGGTAATTTGGGTATATTCAGGATGGCACTGGGTGGTGAAAGAGGCAGCCTTCCAAAAAAGTCCTGCCTCTTCCACAGATCTACTGAGATATGCCACAATGTTAGTCAGCGATGAGCCAGGTTCCTGCCTGGAATTTCCGAGCAGGATTGGGGAGAGGAGGTTCTCCATAAGAGGTAGGATCCTCATTAACCCGACTATAAGGTGCAGAAATTCCCCCGAGTCCGGGGCGTATGGGCCACCAGGAAGCTACCAAGAAGACAGCCACTCCCTCCTGCTCCAACTTCAAGAGAGTTTGCAGGATTAGCAGGACGGTGTCCAAGAACAGCACACTGGAAGATGGTGGCAGAGCTTTTTTTTTGTATTCATAGTTGAGGCTTGTGAAAGACCTCGTACTAGTATGCTGAACAGACACTGAATGGTACTAGTACTAGTACGATGCAAACAAGTCGATTTGTGGAAACCTGAAATGCTTAAAGATTGTCTTCATGACCTGTGGTTGGTATCCACTCCAAGGGAAGGTGCTGTCCTCTTCACAGAAAATCTGCCAGTATCCTTACTTCATCTCCAGAATGTACACTGCAAAATGATACATCCCCTGTCGGTGGGTCCATTCACAGACTTCTATTGCCATATGATAAAGGGAGGATGAGTGAGCCTCCCTCCCCCCTGTTTGCTGATATACACCACAACTGTGTAGTTTTTATTGATCATTACGTACTGCCCTTTCACCACAGCAAGAAAACCCTGAAGAAGCAGCCAAGCAGCCCTCAGTTTCAGCATGTTGTTGAGAGCTCGAGATGATTGAGGAGGGGGGGGACCACTTACTGGACAAAAGATTGCCTTGGCAGTTTGCACTCCAGCCCTCCTTGGAGCCATCCATTGTCACGAGCAATGAAGGCAGATGTAGCCTGAATGGAGTTCCCACCAGGAAGATCTGTCGGGTGCCCCACCAGCTGAAGAGCTGCTTAAACTCTTGTGGGATGGGGATGAGTAGGTTCAAATGATCCCCTTGAAGGGAGAAGCGATGTAGAAGGTTGGACTGTACGCGCCGCATGTGGAGCCTGCAATCCATTATAATAGCTAATAGACTGGGGAGGAAACATAGGAATGGAGCCAGAACTTTCCAGGAGTCACTTGCAGAGAGGTTAGTTGAGATGACCTTGAATGGATTTTCTTTTTACAATGAGCAGATGGACGTGCCAGTAGATCTGCCCTTAGGAAAGTGGAATTGGGAAAGACTCAAACTTGACTTCTCTCAATTGATAAAGAGAAAGAGAGATTTGACCAATGTGATGGGAGTCTGCATGTAGTCTCTGAGGATGTGCTCTGACCCTGCCACTTGCAGCCAGTCATCGAGGTAGCAAAACATTCTGAGGCCTTGTTGACGGAGTGTCGCCACCACTGCCTGCACCAGTCCGGTGAATACTCGGGGTGGGGGGGGGGGTGGTTGGGTTAGAGGCCAAAGGGTAAGGCGGTATATTTAAAGACCCGATCCTCCACGGCAAACCCCAATTGATGTCGGGACTTGGCATGCATGGGAACATGCAGGTATGCATCTACATGGTCTATGGTTATCAGCCAATTCCCTGGTGTCAATTGTGGCAGGATGGAATGGAGTGTCTCCATGTGACAAGGGTGACTGCGGATATAGTGCTTTATATCCTTTCAATTTAGAAGCATCCGCAGTCCCCTGGAGCATTTGGGTGATTCTTTACCTCCTTGATTGCCCTCCCCGAGAAGGGCCTGGATTTTTCTGGCCACAAGTCAAAAGGATCGGTCTGGTTTTGACTTGCTGCAATATTCTTTGCCAAGCGTTCTAGTTCTGGGGAGGAAAGGGGAACTGCAAAGAACTTTTTGTAATCTTCAGGTACGAAGTGAAAAGCATGTTTCATTACAGGAATGCCCCATTTGAGCGGATGCTTGGGGTGAAATGAGTCATAGTTCTCTTCATAACGAGCACAAAGTCAGATTTTCCAGACATCCTGACCGTCTAAAGACCCTGGTAGTCTAGATAGATCACATGTCGAGAAAACTCACCTTCCAGTGTCTGTTATGCCACTTGAGAGATAATGGTGTAACAAGGCTGCTGCCACCATCCCTGCCCCCAACAACAGGCCGAAGGCAGACTGTGATAGTGGGGACACCACCTGCTGCCAAAGCAAATAGCCTCCCCAACTGGATCCTCAAGGAGGGACTATGAGGCGAGGTTCAGATTCAAGGCTACCTTTTTCTCAATACTGGTAAATGAGAACTTGTGAAGATAACAAAGTCGAAGCCAAAAACACGTGCAACTACAAAGGCACTCGGTAGAGCGCGTACCTCCGCCACGCAATGCCTGATCAAATAGAACATATCGGGCCCAATATTTTTTTTTGAAATATCATACTATACATCGATTTGGCCCCACCTCTCAATGGTGAGGAATCACTTTAAGAGTTAAAAAAAATTCTCATATCCGGATCTGGATTCGGATTTTCACCAAAATCATCCATCCTTGTCACATGCCCAACCTATCCACCAAGTTTCGTCCAAATCCTCCATAAGTTTTTGAGATATCGTGCTGTTTTACTTTTGTTTTGTTTAATATTTATACATACTCAAGGCTCATGGAAGAGCTATGACATAGAACAAAATCAGGATGCAACACAACAAAGGCAACAGCAGGAGAAAGGGGAAAGCACCATCAGCAGGGAGGAGGGAGAAAGTAGATGGAGATGGACAAACAAGGGATGCAGGTAATGATGAGGGGTAAGGGAGAACACTGAGGTTGGACAATGTTGATGCAACAGAAAAATTTTGGGAGGGGTGAAGGGTGGTTTAACAGGTGTAGAAAAGATCAGGATTTTGGATGGGGAATGACTTGAGATGGTGGTGAACAGCTGTCTTGAAGACCTGCAGGAAAGAATGAGATTGAAACGAGTATGGAAGGTGATTCCACAGGTGGCAAAAAAGGAATAAATGAGTGGAGGTGAGCAGTGATTTTGGATTTAGGCAGTTTCACTAGGATGGGGGTTGCAGGTTGACCAGATGCATCCTGCAGATACATGGGGGACAAAGCACAGAGAGGATAGAGGGTGCAAGTCCAGAAATGAGGTGGAAGAAGACAGAGGGACCAGTGACCTGTCGGTAATGGCGAAGAGATAGGACCATAGACTCAGCTTCATTGTGAGAGATTCTACTGATATTGAAGGCCTTTGCTTCCACAGTACCAAGATGAGCAAGATGTGAGGCAGGGGAGCCAGCCCAGAAGGGAAAGCAGTACTTCATCAAGCAGTGGATGAAAGACTTGCAGGTGGATAGGAGTTCAGGTGTGCCAAGAAGGACTTTGAACAATGGAGGATGCCCAGTCAGCATCTGGCTTTGGAGGCCAATTTTGAAATGTGACTTTCTCAAGAGAGATCATGGCTGAGAGTGAGACCCAAGAGTTTGTGTTACTGAACCTTTTTGAGAGGTTTGTGGAGAAACTAGATGGAAGGGTCGGCATTGAGGAACTGAGCACTCCGGTGGACCTTGCAGTTCTGAATCTTCCTCCAGCGACCATCAACGAGCACATGGTCAGTCACCTTTGCCACACCACCAACATTGGAATACCAAATCCAGCGATGAGGCCATGGGTGCTGAAACCATGAACCGGCCACCCTAAGTCCATGACTTCTTGCAAAGTCAAGGAACTTGGTGTTATTCTGGTTCACAGTTCCAGACCCATGGGGACCAATACTTGTCTCATAACCATCCCTGTCAGTGCCAGTTGATGCACTGAAATCCCCCAAGACGAGAAGAGTATCTTGCATGGGTTATGATCAACCACAGACTCAAGCACAGCATCGAATGCTTCCTTCACAGTGAGATCACTCGCCTCAGTCAGAGCATATGCAGAGATCAGGTTAATGACACCCAAAGAGTGAGGAATCCTCAGTCTCGTAATATGCTCGTTGACCGGTGTTACCTCAATTATTATGGGAGTCAGCTTATTGGACAAAACTACAGGAACTCCTTGGGCATGGGTAATCATCAGAGTGACCAGACCAATAGTAGGTGGAACCACCCACCATTATCTCACCACTCTATGGTCTCCGAACCTCAGAGAGTGCTGCAATACCGATGTTCAAATGCTGGAGCTCAGATGATAGCAGAGACAGGTGATCATCCTCTCTTCGGGATCGGACATTCCAGACACCCACCCGAAGGGACAGACCGCCGTCTGGTGGACGAAACCTCAGCAATACCCTGACACACACCACTGCAATCTGACCCAGGAAAGTTACCACGTGCTTTTTCTCCTATCATCAAAGAATGGGGGTCCTGAAAGCTTTGCCTCATTTTCATCATCCAAAGGGCTGCTCTGAGCTGCTCTGCAAAGGGCCGCTGCACACGAGCTACTCCCATGAAGGGGGTGGGGGGATTCATCACCCTTGCCAAAGGACAGGGTATTGAATTTGGGTTCGTTTGTTTGTTTGTCCGTGCAGAACTTTTAGTATTTTTCTTCGCAACCACTTGTCGGATTGAGACAAAATTTTCACAATAGGAGTGACGACTCACATAGAATGTTTAAATGATAATTATGATGTCATAGTTCATGTGGCGTGGCAGCCATGTTGGAAAAACGGAAAAATTTTGCACCTCTGTGTCTCTGAAACCACACCAAGGAAAAAATTGAAACTTGGCAAATGGCAAGTACCCCTCATGGGGAAAAAGTGTGCTTTTTAAGACATCAAAGGTGCCTTTGTTATGACATCTTAATTGCATATGTAGAATGCTACATGTGATCAGTATGAAAAATTTTCAGGGTCATCTTGGAGTAAAATGGTCCACAGAAAAAAAATTTGTTGATGTCATTGGTGATTTGGCAGCCATATTGTTAAAAAAAAAAACAATAAAACCTTCAAAAATCCACTTCTCTGAAGTGGCTAAACAGTTTGAGGCGAAACTTTACACATATGACCACCTTTCCATGAGGAACAAAAGATTCACACATGTGATGTCATAGCTTGGCAGCCATGATGGATATACCCAAATCCCATAAAAATCTTCTTCTCCAGAATGGCTGGTCAGATCGAGGAGAAACTTCACACAAATGCTCCACAATCCTTGTGTGTACAAGTTTGTTCAGGAATAATTGATAGGTCACATGGTTTGGCAGCATCATTGGATTGAAGAAAAATATTAAATAATGTTTTCTCTGTCACTTGTTTAATCAATTGACCTGGAACTTCAAAATTATGATCTAGTAGTGATGGGGAATACATGTTATAAATTTCAACTTGATCAGACACATGGTCTGGCAGGCATAATTATTTAAATTTTTTTGATCTGAGTTCTTTTTGAATTTTTTTAAAAATGAAAATAGCTCATTTGGCTGTATCTGGATGGGTTTCAGGGTAGAGGAGTCGCAGCTGAAATGTGAATCCTATCAAGGTTCCATCTGATGACTTCATCTTTGCTTTTTGTGCTTGTTTGGGTTCCTTCTGATTACTCCAATGCAGGACTGTACCTATTTGATCTTCCATTTGATTTGAATTGAATTTATTTTAATCCAATTCTGAATTAAATTGAATAATAATAAACGTCATGGGTAAGGGTCAGGTGTCCAATCAAAGTGGGAATGTATCAAAGAGGGATGTCTTGGTACACAGACATCACTGCCAGCAGTTATAAAGTGGTAGTTCTCATTATGTCTATTATTAATTACGTAACACACCAGCACACAAACGCCACACAAAATACACCACGCAAAACAATACAAACACCACACACAACAAGTCCTGGCGAGGGTCTGCAATCTCTGATTGCTCTTTTTCTTGTTTTTCTTTGCATTTTTTTATGTGCTTGGCGGAATGAAATATTTTACGGTGGCCGGAGTGCAAATCCTGCCACCAACCTCAAAAAAGGTATCCCAACTGCAGGAGGACGTTTGCAGACAGTTGGGTACCAGACATGGATGGCCGTTGGCTCACAAGGAACTCCTCCGCCCTTTGAGTGCCACAAAGGAATACAACAAACTCCACAAGAAGTAACTGACAATCTTTCAGTGATATTATTCACAACCATGATGACTGAAAAACTGAATTTTGTTGAACATGACTATTGTAAATGTGGATTCTTATTGTTTTGGTGAAATTGTTTTTGATTCTTGACTGGAAAACTTATTTCACTGTCAAAATGTGTCTTGAAGTACATTTCTGAAGATAAGTTTGGAATACTGAGTGACCATTATTAGTTTGATGAGTTCAGTGGAATTGTGAATAATTTTTTCTTTCTTCTCCTTTGCTACTATAATAAGATTTATAGTCACCAGAGCTCGACATTTGGGTTCTATTTTACTCGATTTGGTCTGGGCAGGAGGGCTCCGCTACCACGAGGGCGTCACCACAGACCTGACTGGGGGCTGCGGTACCTGGACTCCGGTTACAAAATATTATCACTCCTTCAAGCAGGTTTGAGTTGACAGCTTTGATTGAAGTCTTACATTAAAAAATGAAATCGAAGTGCACTTAAAAGTGGAATTAAAATTGACTTAAAAATGAAATTACATGATGGTAGAGAGAGGGGAAACAGGCATTTTCTCTCGAGACGTGATCTTTGCCGATTCTCATCAGGGAATTACAATACAACTAACTGGACACGTAATTCTAAGAACTATCCAGCTATAATTAATCCCCTCATTCCCAACGTGCGATTTCCGTATGACAATATCTTGGAACCCATTGGCCTGGAGACCCCTTCGGCTTATATTTTAATAATGAGTATTAAAATACAAGCTGAAAGCTCATTTATGTACTCAAGACATTACTTAAATATGAAAAAATGTGCATACACAGAAGTAATACAATGAACTTCAATGATTTTGGAGGCCATGCCCATGCATTTCTGACAATATCCATGCACCCCTCTATCCCCATTGCTTCTAGGTACCTGTCGAATTCCAGTTTATAGCTAAATACCATTTCTGCTGTTGCGACCTTTACAGGGAGGACCTTCCATGCATTAGCCACTTTACATGAGTGAAAGACCCTTGTCTTTATGTCGTCCAATGTCTCCTCTTCTTCACTCTCAATCTATGGCCCCTGGATCTATTGTTGTCTTTTCTGCTGAAAAACTCTTCCATGCTTATTCTGTGCACACCGTTAATTATCTAAACATCTCCATCCTTTCTAAAATGTACTTTGGTCTCCTTCAGCCGCTCCTCCTCATATCTGAGTGTATGAATCTGAGCATTTCACACCAAATTAATCATAACGAGCATATTCATATTGTACACAGTCTCAGCTTCGAAAACGAGCACATATACGACTAAGTCAACAAAAAGTGGCCTTGGTTTGTACTTTGCACAATGGTGAAGGGAGCACTCCCCGATGGGTGGTCCACTCATTGATGCAACAAAACCTGGTTTGTGAAGTGCACCAAGGTCACTGTTAGGCTGTTTGTAGTCGGGTCAGGAAACAAATTCAAATGAGAAGTAGCTCAAGGTGTCATCCTCCCGAGAAGGTTTGTGGAGCAGCTTAGTCATAAGTCATATGTAGGTCAAAGGAATTATTAGACATCAGTGTACACTAATGAGGATTACCTAGACGTTATTAGATATCAGTGTACACTAATGAGGATTACATGGACATTATTAGACATCAGTGTACACTAATGAGGATTACCTAGACGTTATTAGATATCAGTGTACACTAATGAGGATTACATGGACATTATTAGACATCAGTGTACACTAATGAGGATTACATGGACATTATTAGACATCAGTGTACACTAATGAGGATTACATGGACATTATTAGACATCAGTGTACACTAATAAGGATTACATGGACATTATTAGACATCAGTGTACACTAATAAGGATTACATGAACATTTGTAGACATCAGTGTTCACAAATGAGGATTGCCTGGACATTATTAGACATCAGTGTACACTAATGAGGATTACCTGGACATTATTAGACATCAGTGTACACTAATGAGAATTACCTGGACATTATTAGACATCAGTGTACATTAATGAGGATTACCTGGACATTATTAGGCATCAGTGTACACTAATGAGGATTACATGGATATTTGTAGACATCAGTGTACACTAATGAGGATTACCTGGACATTATTAGAAATCAGTGTACACTAATGAGGATTACCTGGACATTATTAGACATCAGTGTACACTAATGAGGATTACATGGACATTTGTAGACATCGGTGTTCACTAATGAGGATTACCTGGACATTATTAGACATCAGTGTACACTAATGAGGATTACCTGGACATTATTAGACATCAGTGTACACTAATGAGGATTACCTGGACATTATTAGACATCAGTGTACATTAATGAGGATTACCTGGACAGTATTAGACATCAGTGTACACTAATGAGGATTACATGGACATAAGTAGACATCAGTGTACACTAATGAGGATTACATGGGTAAGAGTAGACATCGGTGTACACTAATGAGGATTACATGGACATTAGTCAACATCAGTGTCCACTAATGAGGATTACATGGACATTATTAGACATCAGTGTACACTAATGAGGATTACATGGGCAAGAGTAGACATCAGTGTACACTAATGAGGATTACATGGACATGAGTGGACATCAGTGTACACCAATGAGGATTACATGGGCATTATTGGATATCAGTGTACACTAATGAGGATTACATGGGCAAGAGTAGACATCAGTGTACAATAATGAGGATAACATGGACATTCGTTGGCATCGGTGTTCACTAATGAGGATTACATGGACATGAGTAGACATCAGTGTACACTAATGAGGATTACATGGACATGAGTGGACATCAGTGTACACCAATGAGGATTACATGGGCATTATTGGACATCAGTGTACACCAATGAGGATTACATGGGCATTATTGGACATCAGTGTACACTAATGAGGATTACATGGACATTATTGGACATCAGTGGACACTTATGAGGATTATATTAGTAAACAAAGAGACATGTATATGGGGTAGAAGGGATTTTGAACCTCGGTTCTGAACATCACAAGCCATTGGTTCATGTGGGAACTATAAACAGGCCAACTATTCTCAATTAATCTGCACTTGGTTGGATATCGTTTGAGCCAGGTAGGAAACCTGCAAAACAACACATGATGGCAGCCATTGCTTGTTTTCACAGATGTTGCAAATTTGGCTTTGCTTGCTCTTCCCCTTAATTTCTCACAGACAAAAACATCCCCTCCCGCCTGTGAACTGCTACAGCAAATACTTTTTTGATTAATTGCCTTACCTTGTTTACAGTCAAATTCTCTCCAATGATTTTGTCTGATTGTGTGCATGAAGTGGGCAGAAGCATTCGAGATAATTGAACCCTTTACATACATGCCAACCGTCCTGATTTGAGCTGGTCATCCCGATCGGAACAGTAAAGTATGTGGCCCGCCCGATTGATCATAATTCCCGATTTTCCGCTTGCCTGGAAAAGAAATTATAACCTAGTAAATTATGGCGGCCTGTCAGGCACTTGTAAGTTAAGGAGATGATGGCAATCTTGAGGCTCCATTGACGAGGCCGAGGCTGTGATGCTTTGGTGATGTAACACTTGCTAATCCGACAAAAGAAAAAAACAAAGTTATGTCGAACACACACACACACACACACACACACACACACACACACACACACACACACACACACACACACACACACACACACACACACACACACACACACACACACACACACACACACACACACACACACACACACAGAGTGTCTTTTCTCAACACAACCATTATTCAAAGAAAGACATCGGGATGGTTTCACATGATCATTTCTCGTGACCATCCCTACTTTGTTGACATCCTTTTGCATTTCTTAAAATGTCTTTATTACTTGTTTCTTTACTTTTTTTTTTTTAGAAATGTGTTTACATGCCAGAGAATTTCATTGTTATAGCACAGTTTTTTTGTTGTTGTTGTTAGGGGTTTTTTTTGTTTTGTTAGGGCCCCCCTTTTTTGGGGTCGAATGACACTGGTACAGAAGGTGAATTTGACGTGGAGTATAATGTTTGCTGAAGTTAATTTAGTGACTAAATTTATGTGACGGTAATTTCTGGTTCTAAATTGTGTTTTGCCAAGAGTATTTCATCGTATGTACTTTAAAGACACACAACCCTGATATTATTCCACCATTAACCACACCCATGTAGGTCTGATTGGCCCTTGGGAAAATATGTTTTGGATGATTGACAACCGTAGTCCCACCCACCCCTCTGTTGCCATTCCTATTACTTTACAAAGGAACGTAGTTTTGCATACTCTTCGTGGAATCTTTTTAGGTTATTAAAATTACGATAGCAAAGGATGCTGCACCAAGTAAAAATCTGTCGGATGGTTCCCGAGTCATTGCCATTAAGAGAGGTAACTCAGAAATACGCCATCTGAAGATTATTATTTTTTATTATGATGAACGAGAAGATTTTCCGGTTTTGACCAACCTCGGTTGTTTTGCTTTTTCTTTCTTTTTTCCTTTTTCCAATGGCCTGGATTACTGAAAAGTGATCCCTGCCTGGGCAATCAGATGAACAGACCAGGTAGGCTCTCATATGTAGCCTAAGTGACTTTTCAGAGAAGATACTGAAACTTTCGTTTTGTATGTAGCAGGTTGGACCAACATTTTCTTCCCATACCATCCCCACATAGAGAGAACTAGCACACTCTCTGATGCCACAAATTAACCACAACTTAGACCTTTAACATATTTATTTATTGATCCAGGAATGCCTTATCGTTTCTTTAATCCATCCAGTTGTTGAACTTACCACCACAGAATGTACAAGGGAGTATGTAAAGGACCCAAATCAATACACAGGCCGTCTATTTATAACGAACTTCCTGTTATGCTCATCAGGATAAATATATATGGTGTTGTTGTTCGTCTTTCAGCTGCTCCCGTTAGGGGTCGCCACAGCGGATCATCCGTTATGATCTGCATACTGATTTGGCACAGGTTTTACGCTGGATGCCCTTCCTGACGCAACCCTGGTCACCTCTAACAACATAGGGATAAGGATTGGGTTTCGCCATGATTCCGGGCTGCCCTACACCCTCTCATAGCGCGGCCCAGTGCAGAGCTCCCGTCCTCAAGCGATCCTCCAACCCAAGCCTCCGAGTTGCCGGATTACAGGCGCACGCCACTACACCCGGTGTGTATATATATATATATATATATATGTTTATGTATGTATGTGTGTATATATATATATATATATATATATATATATATATATATATATATATATATATATATATATATATATATATATATATATATATATATATATATATATATATATATATATATATATATATATATATATATATATGGTAACACCGGGTCCCTCCGGGAAGCAACTTCCATTTTGAAGACAACGCCGGGTCCCTCCGCATTTCCACGCCACCCCTTCCACTGCCTCGTCCCACTCCTTCCCTTCCCTCAACGTACCTTCATTAGGTGGTGTACATTTGACCGCTGTCGTGATCACTGAGAACAAAACATGTATTACATCATTTGAGTTGTAATTAAAATGGTACCTTTATTTAATGATTGAATGGTTTGCATTAGCAGGAACAATCATCTGGGTGGCACATGGACAGTTGTTATTTGCGGATTATGTGGTTTTACCGTGTGAGATATAATCCGTGGCGATGCTCACCATAACAGTCAGGAGGTGCGATTGATATGTACACACACATACAGTATACAGTGTATATCAAATAATTAAATAATGATAATCGTTATTATCATCATCATTATTGGTATTATTGTTATTAATTTTTTTTATTGCATAACATCCAATGCAACAGCAACTTGTTTTCATGAAAACCAATCAAACTTAAACAAAATATTACATTGATATCTGGAAATGTTCTCACATGTCCTAATCAAACAATTAGCCAAATAACCCTTTTCTAATATGATGGAATATAATAATATATCGTCTTTGTAGAAACAATAAAATTAACATTTAACGAACAAATTCTTGTAAATATCCATCCTGTTTGATCTATCCTGTGAAAGTAAACCTCAAATACTAACAAAACTGAATCCTATTATCCAAGATATCCTCAACTCTGTCATACCATGTACTAAAACTATTTGCAGATAACTTTCTACACATTTTACTAACAAAATTAGAAACAGGATAAAAAATGGAACATCCAATGCAACTCTATTACAGAGTCATTGGTAGCCGATAGTTAGCTCCCATTTTTATGACATCTCTAATATCACAATTACTATCGATCTATCTATATATTACTAAAACTCCCATCTTGTATATATGTATGTATGTATGTTCCCGAAATACAGCCAAAACGGCACACGATAACGCAAAAATTTTTTGACCCACCTTACTCACCATTCGCCTGCGGTGTGCAGTATCAAGTTTTATTAAAATCGGGCAACGAAAAAAAATTATTAAAAAATCAATTCCCGATTCAGTCAAGTGTTCTTCGGGATAATTTCATCAAAGCAAACAACCTCAGCGGTATAGTTCGCCGGAGCTATCTTTTTTTTTTAATGATTTTTTTTATCAACCTTTGTCACAATGGGAACCCAACGGGTTCACGGGTCGTCTAGTTAATATTAAAATCCCCAGAAACCGTGTGTCCACATGAATCATGCAAAAATGTGAAGAGGAATGTGGATAGTTAGTTGCTAAAATATCATAAACTGACTGCATTTGTGCCTAGAGTTTTAAGAAATTTACCATAATTAAATAAGAATATGGGCAATTCCACGAGAACATGGACATGACCCCAAAAAACAAAATGGTGTAAATGAGTTAACAATTCACCTTCACCTGTTGTTTATACCTGAAAGTGCATGAAAACCAGCATTTATACGTTAAAAAAGCCTGGTACAGCCGCTCAAAGTAACTGACCCAGTGGACCTTCACTTCAGACTCCTCTGATAAGAGCCCACCACTCTCCTCTCCAACCACAGTACACCGAGGGACGGGCTTTGAGGAATGTAATGCATGAATTCCTCTGAAAGCAGGATGAGAATCACTTGACCACAGGTGATGCTCTACCCCTTCACAGAATTCTCACACATAGGCCTCCTTGTTCGCCCTCAGCGCACGTACAGTTTTTTCGCCTCAACTCCTTGAACAGCTCAGCTCTGCCATTAAGCCTGACCCTGCGACTTTGATCAATGGTATCCAATGTCCCTTGGGAGACAAAGTTATTCTTCGCCTAATGGTAACATCAAGGATGGTAGTCTTGAAGGCACTCCACAACTCTTCAGGATTTCTCAAACCACCTAGACACCCCAAATCCCCACTCAGCCTGTTCGCAAACTTCTCAGCAACCCTCACATCCTTGAGATTGCCAACATCCAGCCAAGGCTGAGATGGTACCATTCTCCTGGATTTAAGTTGCAACTTCAGAGTTGCTACAACAAGCTTGTGGTGGGTATTGAGAAACTGAGCACTCTGGTAGACCCTGCAGTTCTGAATCTTCCTCCAGTTACCATTAACGAGCACATGTTCAGTCACCTTTGCCAATACCACAAGCATTGGAATACGTGGTTAACCACTGGGTCGTTGCGTGCTTTGCACCACCGACCCAGAAATTTTTAATGGGCATCACACCCGCACTTTTCTGGGCAGTCGGTCTTGCCCGCCATGCCAGTTGTGCAGATCTGATGGACTGGATCTGGGTGCTGCGTTTGCGTTCGTCACAGGAGACCTCAAGTGAATCAATATTGGGATGGTTTGTAGTCCCATACTGTCAATGACGTCCACTCCGATGGTCTGGGGCTTCAGTCGATTGCCTCTGCACCATGATAGTCAACATCTGACATACAGTGGAGTGTGTCGGAGGGGGGGGGGAGAGGAGGATAGCAGAGGACAGCAGGCCAGGGTGGTTAAACCCTGGTAGGGGAGGCGTCTAGCCGGCGCTGACCCCTCCCCATGGCTCCACCTTGGGGATGAGGGTATTGAATAAGTAGATGCTCTATTTTGTCGCAAGGATGTGAAAAATAGTTTTGTGTTGTTATCGGGGTCAGGGGTGTGGGATATTGAATGACATTTTGTCAGGTTGTATGAGACTGCTTCGGCAGCACCGATGCTCTGTACAGAGTATGGTCCCAATGGATGGATGTAGGCTGGCAACATTGGTCGTGGTGCATGTGGGGGGGGGGGATGATGTGGGGAAGGTCTTTTAACAACTATTGAAGAGAAGATATCAGTTTTTGGGGGAATATTTACAGAATTTAGGGTGCAAAGTGATTTTTTTTTCTGGGATTATACCAAGGGTGGGAGTCAGTTCAGATTTATTTAATCGAGTGACGGATGTTAACCAGTGGTTAAAGGGGTGGTGTAGGGGAGAGGGATTTGGGTTTGTGAATATGTGGGGATCCCTGCATGGTCAGAGTGAGTGAAGGCGGTCAGGTGGCAGGGTGCTGAATAGAAGTGGGGCGGTGAGATTCGTGGGGTTCTTGAGAAAGAAATTGGGGCTTTTTAGACGAGAGACTGAGGATGTGGTTGAAGGGTTGGTGCAGCTGGGGTGGGTTAATGAAAGGGAAAGGTGCATATTCCAGTGAGGTGTAAAGGTGGAGGCAGAAAGAGACTAGGGTGGTTGAACAGGGAGGTATGCAGTGTCAGTAAGGATAAACAGAAGGCATTTATTAAGTAAAAACAACTGGACTTGAGTTTGACTCTCATCAGTATAGGAAGAAACAGGGACGAGTTAAGAAAATAACTCGGCAGGCCAAAAGGGAAGATGAAAAGGACATAGCTGAGATTATTAAAAAAAAAAAAAAACAGCAAGACTTCGTTAAGTATATGAGGGGTAACTAAAGGGTTAAAAAGGGTGTGAGCTCATTGAGGAATAGAACAGGAGAATTGGTAAATGATGAGGGTGAGATGGTAGGATTATTAAACAATGTTTGTGCTTCTATATTTACACACGAACAGGGGAACTTCCAATAGTGGAGACGATCTATCTTAGGGGTCAGCAAGGACTTGCAGAAGAGATCCATGTCGGTAGATCTCCTTTAAATTACAAGGAATTTACAAGGAATTTTTATGCACAGGAGGAGGCCATTTGGCCCATCATGCTTGCACCACACCAACACCAGATTTTTTTTTTTTAATGAATCCATCAATACCTCTTCCCTTCATGTGCAGCCTTTTGGCTGCCACACTGGTACTCATTTCACCGACCTCAGAAGGATGACAGGCTGAGTCAACCCCCTGGTGTTAATTCAATGGTTAACAGGGCTTGAACTCAGAACCCTAGGACCAAAGCCACCACCCTAACCGCTAAGCCAACACCAGGTTATTTTTTTAGATTAAGTGAAGAAGCAGCGAGAAAAATTGAGGGATGACAAAGCTCCCAGGCCGGAGAATATGCATCCTGGAGTATTGCGGGAGGTGGCATAGCAGATAAGCATGGTGTGAGCGGATATCTTTAACAGTTCGTTGGAGTCAGGAGATTCACCAGAGGGAAGGATTGGAGAGTATAAAATGTAACGCCATGATTTAAGAAAGGTTCCAGAGAATAAAAGCTATGAGGAACGTTTGAAGGAGACAGGACTTTAAACATTGGAGAGGAGGTGGTTACGAGGGGGTTTGAGAGAGATGTTTAAGATAATGAAGGGTGTGGATAAGATAGGTGCAGTGGAGTTTTTCAACAGAGTGGACAATGTATGGACCAGGTGCCATAGCTTGATGGTAAAGAAAATGAGAGTTAGGACAGTATTAAAGGCAGGGGTCTTTCAGGTGAAGAGTGGTTAATGCATGGAATGGTCTCCCAGGAAAGGTAGTGGCAGCAGAGGGGTCGATAGGTTTAAATTGGATTTGGATAGTTACCAAGATACATTGGAGATAGAAGGGTTTGGGGATATTGGCTTGTGTGGATGGGTGACGATGCTGCGGTTGGTTAGCACAGGCATGATGGGATGAATGGCCTCCTCCTATGTCAACGTTTCTTGAGTGTGTAAATCAGCAGACATTCTGAGAAGGGAAAGTATAATGTGTGTTGCTCAAGCACCATTTTGTCTGCTTTTCTACTTCCCTCTCCGCATTGTGAAAAAAGTCCTCTAGTTTTTCCAGCTGCAAGAAAAGACTGGGTGGGAGCTCAATGTGGATGATTTTTGTTCCAACATGGCTCGTTCGTGGAACCGTATCAAACCATCATCAATCAGTATTGGAAGTTTGATCCAGAACTGCCTCTTCTCAGTCTTTTGAGTGGAGGGTTTTTCTCTCATTTTTGCTGTCTTTCCCTTTTGTTTACCTTTCTCTCTGTTGCCAGACCTTCCAGGTATCAATGGCAAAACTCTGGAAAATATCAACGTAAATGGAAAGTGAAATGGAGTTTTGTAGAGTTTTTTTTACTGAGTTAACAGCTGAACCGTTGCAGTTTTGCTGATGGAGTTCTGCTAATGTCAAATGACATGAAGCCATTAATGTTTTACTCCGAATTGTGAAATTTGTTCATCCATAACATAACAGCCACTGCAGAAATAAACCCTCTTTCCTTTTTAATACACTATTCCTTTATTACTTACTATTATTACTTTGTGTTTGGGTGCTTCTGTATTTCATTGGCAAGGTTTGGAAGACTTGTCTGCTTTGTCAGACATCTTTTTGTCCAATTGCGGTGAACGCAGTAAGGCAAAAAGATTAAATATCCAGAGGGAAATCAAAGGGGGATTCATTCGTTATTTTTCTTGTGATTGAGCTTTGAGTGATATGGAGGAGCTAAAACATAAATAACATGCAGGACAAAGACATAAGTAGACTTCAGTGTAATTACTTCTGTCACTAAAGGTGGACAGAGGTTATGTTTTCACCCCTGTCTGTCTGTCTGTCTGTCTGCTTATCTGTCTGTGAGCAGGAAATGCCAAAAAGTTATGGACAGATTCGGATGAAATTTGGTGGACAAGTTGAGTGTGTGGCAAAGACAAAGTATTTCGGTTTTGGTGAAGATCTGAATATGGATCCAGATACTAGAATTTTATAAGTGATCATCATTGAGAGATAAAGCCTGGTGTTGGCTTCACGGTTAGCGTGGCTGGCTTAAGATCTTCGGGTCTTGAGTTCAAACCCTGGTCAATTCGATGAATTAACACCAGGTGGTTTGACTCAGCCTGTCATCCTTCTGAGGTCGCCAAAAATGAGTACCAGCTTGCTGGTAATAGGGGGCATTGCATCAGTGACACAGCCATGCCCCCAGAAAAAGGATTCAGCCAAGCAGCCACAGGCTGCATACAAATAAATAGATTAATTACAAGGACCTTAGTGGAGAATAGTTAAATACAGAAGTATTTGAACCTGGGTTGACAAGGACGATTAAAGCCATGGGTTCAGACATGAATGTTGAACAGTCCAAAGAAGCAAAGACAACTTTAATCTTGTTGAGTTAATTGGAAATTCGATCTTGTGATGCTGCTTTAACTTGTGTGAGTTAACAGTTAACTTGAACATCAATCTTATGAAACTTCATTTATGGCACATCACATGCTTTTCTTTTTTTTCTCATTGTTTCATGGAAGTAGCCGTGTTAACGTATGCTGCCTGGACAGAAAAATACTTGGCAACATGACCCCCCCCCGTGTGTGTGTGTGTGTGTGTGTGTGTGTGTGTGTGTGTGTGTGTGTGTGTGTGTGTGTGTGTGTGTGTGTGTGTGTGTGTGTGTGCTGTTGGTTGTTATCCCCATATGCAGGTTTCAGAAGGTGGAACGGAGCCCTCCCAGGTCTCAACGTATCCACGTGTGTGTGTCTGTGTGTTGTACACACACAACTAGGATCTCTTAATGAGAATGGTCACCATGAACCCCTGTGTCAAACCAACACTTGCTGCAGGGGTCCTGAACAACATGGGGTGCCTGCCATGCATCTATCGTCAAGAAGTTCTGTTGGTATATACTCCCTCATGGAATCGGCTGCCAACTCATCTTCTGGGTGGAATCCACTCTGCACCGATAATGGCCAGAACGTCAGAAACACGTCTGGAGATCGATTACTTTCCCCCGGTCATGGTGGGCTGATGATCGTGCCAATGAAATGGCTTCTAAAGCTATGTAGGTTGACTAATGCTGTGGTTAGCATTGTAAGAACGGATATTGCATTAGATAGTGTGTGGTTTTGTGATTTTCACAGAGTGAAACGGAATCGGATTGCTTATTTAATGTTCACATACGTACACGTACACCTGTCCTCTCCGATCCTGCCATGTTAATTTGCGACCAGATTCGGTCACACAACCCCCGACTGGGGGGAGCAAAGCAAAAGAGCTCAACTGGCGATCTCCTAGGGGTCTTCTGGTCTACATGTGTGGCCTGTGAGATCTCTACAACTACGGAACCACCATTTGCAGGATATTGAATCTCGGGGATGATCTGCAAATTGCATCTATCTTCCTGGAGAACATTTGTGTTTTCACGTTACTTTCTTTGTGAAAAGTGCGCTCGCATTCCGGGCATTTGATTTGGTATGCTGCTTGCTCTCAATGTTGTACTCTGTGGATGATATCTGTACGACCTGTCTGTAAGTAGTTCACCACTCTCCTATTTTTTCTTCATACCATGTATCTTCTGGGATCTTCATTTCCTTCAGTTCCATCGAGAAGAAATCCTTCCATTGTCTGCATGGACCTCTCTGTGGGTGGGGTTTGGAAAGTCAGCTATAGATTGAGGCTGATCTTGGGTGTTCGCTCATCAGGTATTTGAGTCGCATGACTAAACCACTCTCACTGTCCTCTCATTGATGTCTGACTCTCGAGATTTTATGTGTTGGGCCCGTTGCTGCTGATATTTGAGATGCCTATAGGTTGGTTCAAATGCATCTGTGGTGGAAGGAGCAAAGTCACTTCAAATCTTTCCTGAGATGTGTCCACTGTCCAGTACTCAGACCAGTACAACAGGAGCCAGAAGACACAGGCTTGGTACGCTTTGCGTTTGGTCTCCACTCTTAGGTCCCTGTTCCTAAACATCGGCTTGCAGAGTGTTCAGAAGGCTCTCGATGATGTTATCTTTTGGTCAACGTTGGGTTATATTCTTCCACATGATGACATCACTGACCCCAAATACGAACACTCTGTAATGCTCTCTGTCCGATCGTCACCCACAATGATTGGAGCCCTGAAACACATACACTTACACATTACCCATTATACATTGCACCTTGCTCATACACAAATATATATTATGTAATCAACTCCTAGTTGTGTTTAGTACTGGGTGATCACAAAAAATGGTAATGACCTTACCTCTAATAACTTACTCCATACGTAATGTTGCGAATTTCGCGCCCGCCGGGGTGCGATCGGCCGCTTGCCTCGAATGGCAGCCGCCTCGCCCACCGGAACGGACAATTCAGTCGTGACCCTCCGGGAACTACCGCCCGGTGCCAGTCACGGGTGGGGGTTTAACCTCACCACAACTCAGTCCTTCTACCCGCCGAAATAGGGTCCGATCGCCGAATGGTCGATTTACCTAAGTACTCACGCGAGTAGCGTACCGAGGAGTTGTACCACGCCACAGGCTGACTCCGGACATGAACCGCTTAAGCGGTTCGTTCCGTATTACAGGGATAACCGAGCGGAGTTATCGTCGGGCTTGACGGTTCCGATTAATTACCGGGATGTTGAAACCCACTATGAATCCCTTACGTGATGCAAGATGGAGATTCAATAAAAGGAAGGACACGAAGCAAAGCGGGAAACAGTTCAACAAGCAAGCACTTTATTCACACACACAGACACAAAGCAAGCACGTATATACAGCCATACAAAATGCAACAAAAGCAAATGCAATACGACCGAATAAAAGCTTACACACGGCAACACTTACACAGTTTTACTTATAGGACGGCGCCACCACATGCATTTACACAAAAAGCAAAGGAAAAAGAAAGTCGTGACTTCCCTGCGCGCCGTCGAGTCCCCCTCCCGCAACCTCAGCGTGGTCGCGCCTGGTTCCAATCTCCCTCGCGGCTGGCGAACCCTCTCCGGCACTCCTCGTACGAACGCGTAGGCTCGCGCCCCACAGCCGGCTCTGCCGCGTCTCACGTCCGCGCCTCCCGCGTGGCAGGCCGCTCGCTAAGCCACGAGCGCAGGACCAAGATGACAGAAGACTCAGCAACAACGAACAAAGAAGAGAGTGAAGAAGAGAAGAGGGGGCACCCCGCCCGTGTCCGTCTTTTATGGAGCGGGGCTCCACCCGTCGCTCCGCCCCGTTCTCGGCTCCACCTCCCTTCGAGGCGTTCCGAGAAGCCTCTCGAAATGGGGCGTGCCCTCACTCCGACCGCCTCACGCCGCACATCCACCAATCGGGAGCGAGCCGCCGCACCCCTCCCCTTCACACCGAGCATGGTGGGGGGATTCAGGCGGAAGCATCAGGCGGGGAAAACCCCACAGGCTCCACAAGTGCTTTTTGTTCTTGCACGCGCCTGCACGGTGCTCGTTGAATGGCGAGTGTCGAAGATGTGGTAGCGTAGTTGTGGAAGGTGGCATTGTGTAGTGAATGGCGTGATCGTGAGATGTTGGTTGTGGCGATGTTCGTTGTTGTATTTGCACCAAATTAATAATAGCCAAAGAAAAACGACTAACTGAAGGATCGCAGCCCGAATGGATCACATAAATTCCCTCTAAACAACGGGTTTGGGCTAACTACACATGGACTTACCGATATATCTCACCTGAGGACTCTTTATGGTGTAATGCGAATTTCCACAACCGTAACAGTACGACATCCTCTTTCCTTTTGCAGGTGTGCAAAGTGGAGTTTGTGCATGGTCAGCAGATTTAGACCAAGTCAAGATCATCCCATATTTTTCAACATGCCGTGGATGACGAAACAAAAATGGTTTTCAGTCAAAATCTACCTCAGAACGAAATTCTTCAAGAAGATTCAAACCGAGTTCAGCGTTAGATGCTTAAGAACAACATTTACCGAGGAAGGCCACAATCTCTAGATGATCTTAAAACATCAATAACTGACAAAATCTGTTCAATCGCCGCAGCTGAATGTGTGAGAGTAATAAACAATTTTTTTCCATCGAATCCAAGCGTTCTTACAACATAGAGGCCGACAACCGGAACATATGCTTTCAGCTCAATCAAATCTCGAAAAAAAAATGACGTGCATATGTAAGCCATCATTCATTATCTGTGTGACAAGTTTGAACAAGATCAGTAAATTCGTGTCCGAAAAATGTTTGAGGACGTGTTCAACACAGGAGTGTTTTTTTACGACTAAAATGTCTGCCAGTCGGCCATCTTGGATCTGACCTTTAAAAAAAAACGATGTGCATGTGTAAACCATCATTCATTACCTTCGCATTCTGCGAAAGGTTATGTCTTGGTCGCTGTGTATTTATTTATTTATTTATTTATTTGTTTGTGAATTGTGTGTGTGTGTTTGTTTGTTATTCGCATAACTCAGAAAGTATTAAACCAAATCGCTTGAAATTTGGTGGGATGATGGGTTATTATCCAAGGAACATTTGATTAGATTTTGGGAGCGATCGGGTCAAAGGGCAAGGTCAAGGTCACGGAAAGGTCAAATTCGTATTTTTACCATAGCGCGGTCAATTTTGATCTAATTGGCATGTAACCGATGCCAAAATGTTCAGAATTCATTGCCCAATCTTGTGATGGGCGAGATGACACAATTGCGTCAATTCTTATCCGATTCGTATTAAATCAGCACCAAAATGCTCCTTGTTCTGTTCCCCACACACTTATGCCAAGAACAAAACAGTAGGGGCGGCGAAGGTATATGCTCTCGACGCAGGCCCGTCGCTAGGGGGGGGCATTTGGTTGCAATGCCCCCCCATGGCGCATCTGGTGCCCCCCCCCACTTGTACGCCACCCATTTATGCCCTGTTGTACCCTGTGAACTTGGTGTTTAAGAGTTCACCTGTGTGAACTAAAACCCTTATTCCAGATGTTTAACGTGGTGAATAATAAGGCCTTCTTGGATAAACTGTTCTTTAATAATATCCTTCTTTGAATAACAGTCAAGAGATAAGTGTGCGCTTGTCAGCTCATCTCCAAAAGCAATTGGCAAGACAATACAGTCCAAGACCACAAGATAAAAGATAATAACACAAGCACCACCGCCAGCAGCCAAGACCTCGTGTCGAATGTCGATGTTGTGGGTGGTTATATATATATATATAAATATATATAAATATAAATATATATATATATATATATATATATATATATATATATTTAGTTTTAAGGAATAGCCAATCAGCGTATTCGATATGGAGGCCCTATTGAGCAGGATACCTGATTGGTTGTAAGTTTGGTATAAATGTGATATAGTCATAATATGATAATACGATTAAGGAAAAGACATAAATTTACATTATTAAAGATGAAGTGCACGTGCACCACGTGACCTTCACAACCCGTCAACCCTCCATCTTACAAAAGTAATTTTATAATAAAAATTAAAAATATGTGTGTTTGCAATCGTGTTTACATTTGAAATGATGCAGATAAAACCTGTTTTTGATGGATGGATCATTTAATAAATAAAACCGCCAACCGTCAAATATCGCGAGATTAGTGCCTCGAGATTAGAGACGCGAGATTAGTGACGCGGGTCGCGAGGGACGAATCACAGAGCACGAGCTCGCAGCAGGAGAAAAAGACGTGGATGATGGATAAACGAAAATGGCTCAGAAAAGGAAAAAATGCAAGCGACGAAAATGAAGAAGATGATGAAAGACATGTTGTGGGAGGAGTTGGAAGAGGAGGAGGAAAAGACGATCATGTCGATGAAATACCGACAGAAGCTGGCCAACCTGGCCAAGCCAGCAACGTCAGCCCTGCGGCTGGAGGCCCAGTACAGACAGTCGAGTTTCCAGGCTCGGTGGCGGCCTCGGGACCGGGTGTGACTGTCAAGCCGCTTCCCGATGATCTTGGAAGTGAGAGACCGAATCAAGTGGTTCTACAGCGGTACCCTGGCCATCTGTTGCAGGACAAGAGTCGCTCGTTTGTGTCCTCGTGGTACCAGACTAATGAATGGCTGGAATACAGTGTGCAGACAGATGCAGCATTCTGTTATCCATGTGGGAAGTTTAACACCACACGTGGCCCAGTGGACTCTACTTTCACAGTGCGAGGCTACAGGAATTGGAAACATGCCATTGAGAAAGGCAGAGGGTTTCACAAACACGCAACTTCAAAGGAACATTTAACTTGTGTTTTGAGGTGGAAGGAGAATGAGAGGCGCATTGATTGTGGTGAGGAGATTTCCACACTCCTCAATGCTGACCAGCTAAATAGAAACCGGTACGATGTGTCTGCTCTTATAGATGTTGTGGGATTTCTCGCCGAAAATCAGATACCTTTTAGAGGGAGCCTTGATCATTTTGAGGATATGCCAGACGGGCACAGTGGGCTTTTCCTCTCGTTTTTAAACTACACACTCAAAAAAGACACCGAGCTCGCCGAAATAATAAAGCATATCCCACGAAACGCAAGCTATACTAGTCCGGAAATGCAGAATGAACTGATCTGCACATTGAGTAATGTTGTGACGGATGCCATCGTGGAAGAAGTTGGCACATCGTGGTTTACTATCAAGGTGGATGGGACGAGGGACCCCACTGAATGTGAGAACATATCAATCATCATTCGCTTTGTATCGGGATCAAATGAAGCAACAGAGCGTCTACTCACAATAGCTACAGCCGACGCTGGAGATGCAAAAACATTGACAGACCTAATAATTGCAGAGCTGATTAAAAACAGGACTTGACACGTCAAAAATATTAAGTCAGGTGTACGACGGGGCTTCGGTAATGGCTGGGAAGCACGGTGGGGTGCAAAAGTTGTTGCAAGAGATATTGGAAAGAGAAATCCCCTATGTGCACTGCTTAAATCACCAACTCCATCTGGTAGTTATCCACGCACTGGCAGCAGAGAAAGTTGTCACTGATTTCCTCGAGGTTTGTTGTTGCTTGTACAAATTCTTCAGAAAGCCCACTGTTGCTGCACAGTATAAAGGTGAGCGGTTAAAACGACTTCTTGATCAAAGGTGGACGGGACATTTAGCCACCGTGTCTGTGATCATAGGATCTTTTAAGGATATCACATCCTTACTGCCGTGATTGATGCAGAGCGCGCCTACGGTGCAGAGATGAAGATGGAGGCTATTGGGCTTTTGCGGGAAGTCTCTGGGCCTGCCTTCATGTTCATTGCTATCTTTGTACAAAAACTGCTGATGTTGTTCGATGGCCCTAACAGACTCTTGCAGACAGAGGACATGGACTTGCTAACGGGGTTGGAACTGGTGGCGAGTGCTACAGAGTGCGTGAAGAAACTCCGCTCTGAGGATGAGTTCACTGATCTGTGGAACAAGGCCAACGATGCTCTCACTTCTACACCTGCACCACCAAAACGGAGATGCACAATGCATAAGAACTTGGAACAGTTTGTAGTTTTGGAGACTACAGGACAAAACAACGACAATGACAAGACGGAACTGCAGAGGGTTTTTTACAGCGCAATTGACACTGCTTGGCGAGATCGCTCAGCGCTTCAGTGAGCGCAACACACAACTCGCCCGTTCACTCGCTGCCTTGAATCCCAAAAATGGCACGTTTTTGGATCCCCACTTACTCCAGCACATCATGACATTAACAAAGTCAACCATCAGTGAAACAGAGTGTGTGGTTGCAAAGCAGTTTATTCGCTCACAGACGGAAAATCAGCCAAACGAGAGATGGACAACACAAAAACTCCTCTTAACATTCCACAAAACGCTGGAAGCCATGCCAAGTGTAGTGACTGCTATGAGACTTGGACTAACACTTGGTGCGTCCACTGCCATGTGTGAAAACTCATTCTCAACATTGAGGAATGTCTTCACTGACCATCGACGGTCCATGCGCCATGCACGCAAGGCACGACTGGTACGGCTGGCCTTCGAGAGAGACCTCACACGTAAATGCCTGAATGAATGGAAGGAGAAGGTCCTCAGAAGATTCCACACCGAGACGCGTCACCTGCAGCTCTTCTGACAGTGAGTACAGCGGTATAAAAACTATACGAGGAGTTCAGATTGTGTGTGTGTGACTGCTGGTGATGCGTGTGTGGTTGTGGTTGCAGTGTGGTTGTGGTCAGCACCCGTCGTGGTCGGCTGCTTTGTACTTCTGATGTTTAAGTTAAATGTTGTGTTTGGTGCTTTGCATATCCCATATCTAGTGCTTTGTGGATAACCTTACCTCTGTGTAATTGACTGCTTTAAATGCGGACCTTGTGGTATCTTCAGGCTGGTCGTATTTGCTGTTGATAGTTTAACGTGATGATCGCAGCTCATAGCCTACTGTATCTTATTTCAAAGTGCACTGATTCTGGTGCCAACCTCCCCCGTTTAGTCATTGTATCTCTGGTATATTAATTTTCTAATGCCAATTCTTGACAACACCTTGTATACGTGCACCTGAATTGGTGCCAATTGTCTAATCATCGAATATTTGCATTGTGAATGTGCCAGTTTGTTGCGGCTCTCCTGCATTCGAATAATTTTCCGCCAAAAACATCGGAACATATTAAATCTAGCTGAGATCAATTTGGTTAGTATGCGACGGCAACCTCAGTATAGATGTGTCAATGCTACATGAATACAATAGTATACCGGGTTATCAAAATATTAAATATAACTAGAACTGCCACTTTATAACTGCTGGCAGTGATGACCGGGTACCCAGAAGTGTCCGCCTTTGACACAACTGATACAACATGAGACTTAAATCATAGTCGCAAAGTTTCGCATTTATCGGATAAGCGGTGCCAGAGAAAACATTATTTAATGGTGATACAAACACAGGCCTGCTTCGAAACGGCGCGGAACAGACGAGTTACGAACCGGGCAGCACAAAGCGTTCAATTTCCTTATTACTGGCGAACAGATTCAAATAATTAAATAATTCTGGCTGCCAAACCGCGTGACCGATCAGGTTGAAATTTTAAACCTTTGTTTCGCATGTCGGCTAAATTACAAATGTGAAGTTTCGTATATATAGAAGCAGCGCTTCCAGAGTAAACATTAATTAATATTTATCCTTCAATCCAAGATGGCGGCCAAACCATGTGACTTGTCATGTCATAATTTTCACCACATGTGCACACACGAACGCAGACGATAAGTGCAAATTTTTGCTTCGCAAGGTTAAGCAGTTCCAGAGAAAACATTATTTAATATTTTTCTTAAAACCAACATGGCTGCCAAACCCTGGGCCCGATCCCGTTGAAATTTCAAACCCTCATTCCGCATGATTGTTCCGCCATAACGGTCATGTTTCACATTTATTGATGTAGTAGTTCCAGAGTAAACATTAATTAATATTTTTCCTTCAATCCAAGATGGCGGCCAAACCATGTGACTTGTGATGTCATAATTTGCACCACGTGTGCAAACACGATGGTGGATGATAACTGCAAATTTTCGCTTCTCCAGGTTAAGCAGTTCCAGAGAAAACATTATTTAATATTTTTCTTAAAACCAACATGGCTGCCAAACCCTGGGCCCGATCGCGTTGAAATTTCAAACCCTCATTCCGCATGAGCGTTCCACCATAAACTTGATGTTTCACATTTATTGATGCAGTAGTTCCAGAGTAAACATTAATTAATATTTTTCCTTCAATCCAATATGGCTGCCAAACGTTGCATCGTACCTCAAAAGGGGGTGGGAACTTTTTATTCGTCATGGAGAGGCGGTCATAGTGGTGGAGTTTCGCCTGGATCTGTTCAGCCGTTTCAGAGAAAAAGACGTTTGAAGATATTGTTTTTCAATCCAAGATGGCTGACGAACCATGTGACCTATGACATCAGAAATGTATATTCTGCTTCCAACTGGGTATTGGAACACGTACGTGAAGTTTCGTGTTAATCGGTAAAGGTGCGTTTTTCAATCCAAGATGGCCGCCAAACCATGTGACGTGTGACATCATAATTTTTACCAAGCGTGCATACTGCCTGCTAGATGATAATTACAAATTTTCGATTCGTTTGGTTAAGCGGTTCCAGAGAAAACATTATTTAATATTTTTCTGAAATCCAAGATGGCGGCCAAACCATGTGACTTATCAATTCGAAATTAACAAACTTATATCGCCTTCCTGTCCCGAATATAGTTCTGAAATCTCCCCTTCATTGGGCCAACGCTTCTGGAGAAGAAGATGTTTGAAGGTTTTCGGGTTTTTTCAAGATGGCCGCCAAACCATGTGACCGATCAAAAACAAATTAACAAACTTGAGAAAGGACCTCATGGGGAATATATCTGTGAAGTTTCGTCTTCATCTGTCTTGCCCTTCTGGAGAAGAAGATTTTTAAAATTTATTCATTTTCAATCCAAGATGGCTGCCGAACCTTGTGACCGAGGATATCATGAATTTAAATTCTGCTTTCCATCGTCGACCCGAACAAGTGTGTGAAGTTTTGTGTAAATCGGATAAAGTCTATTTTTCTATCCAAGATGGCCGCCAAACCATGTGACTTCTGAGGTAAAATTTTTTACCATGTATGCAGACTTGAGCGAGGAAGGCACTTGCAAATTTTCGCTTCGATGGCTTATGAAATACCAGAGAAAACTTTATTTAATATTTTTCTTAAATCCAACATGGCGGCCAAACCATGTGACCTATCACTTTGAAATTAACAAACTTGCATCGCATACATGTCACGAATATAGTTCTGAAATCTCGCCTTCATTGGACCAGCGCTTCTGGAGAAGAAGATGTTTGAAGGTTTTAGGGTTTTTTCAAGATGGCCGCCAAACCATGTGACGTATCAACAACAAATTAACAAACTTGAAAGAGGACCTCAGGGGGAATGTGCGTGTAAAGTTTCGCCTTAATCTGCATAGCCGTTCTGGAGAAGAAGATTTAAAAAAAAAACACTAAAAAACAAGATGGCGGCCGAATTACGTCATCGAATTTTCGTCAGTGATTTTTGGCGTAGATGATGCTCAGAATTTTTCAGATTTTTCCCATATGGCGTTCTACTTGACGAATTTTCACCGGTATATCGCTTCACCTATGACGTCACGAAAAATCACACGTGTTCCCCATAGGGAGCTTAGTAAAATGTATCAAACGAAAATTTTTTCCATTGCACGGTTTCCGAGATACAGATGTCCAAAGTTTATCGCTTTTTTCAAGATGGCGACCGTACCACGTGACCAATGACGTCATAATTATAACGTGATTGTGCTATCAAAAAAGATACATACTATGGTGAAAATTTCCTGTCGATCGGACTTAGTGTTCCAGAGAAAATGATTTTTAAAGCGAAAAAGGGTGCAAAATGCCGGCGGAAGAATAATAATAATAATGCGTAATAATAAACAGAAGAAAAACAATAGGGTACCCTGTACTCACAGGGTACCCTAATAATTGTGCCCCCCCCCCATTCAGTTCATATGCCCCCTTGATACTGAGCCCTGGCTACGGGCCTGTCTCTACGAGTGCCCGTTCTAGTTATCTGTGTCCCAAGCTTGAACTAAATCGGACCATGCATGTCGGATAAATGGTTGAGGATGTGTTCAACATTGGGTTTTTTTACAACTAAAATGGCCACCAGGTGGCCATCTTGAATCTGATCTCAAAAAAAGGATGACATATATGTAAGCCATCATTTTTTTTAAATCTGTTTGCCAAGTTTGAAGACTATCAGTAAATACACGTCTGAGAAATGGTTGAGAACGTGTTCGACACCAGGATTTTTTTGCAACTAAAATGGCCGCCAGTCGGCCATCTTGAATCTGTTGTCGAAGCAAAATTATATGCATATGTTCACGTTCGTGTGTTGTCTTTGTGCCAAGTAGGAATAAAATCGGTCCATACATGTCCGAGATATGGTTGCGGACGCGTGCACGCACACACAGACACGAAAATTGAGACCAAATCCATAAGGCCCCGTTAAGTCCAACTGGGGCTAATAAAAGAGTTGTTGCATCTTTTCTTTTACTCATCTCTTTTTGTCGTTTTATTCGTGAATTTGGAACGATCCGAGGAGCTTATGCCAAAGCAATCCTCCGTCTACCTGTCTATCTCTATTAACACGTTCCATCTCTTTGAAACTAATGACAGGAATTTTACAAAAATGAACAAAGATATTTTTCTGGTCATTCTCAATCTTCTGTGAGCGAACTCTCAATCACATTTGAAGTGGGTCATCATGGGCTTTCCAGGTGAAAGTTAAAACATTTCCTTCCTTGCCATTACTTGAATATTAAACATCTTTTATTCATCGACAGTGATCGTCAATTTCCTCCTTTGGATTGCACTGAAGAATTTTCAAAATTATTCTGAAAATATGAATTTTTGGTGGGTTGAGGAGGTGTTTGCAAGGACCATCCTTGGGTCAGTAGGTTAAGGTAACTTGATATTGTTATGTGGAAAGGGGTGGGTGGAATCCATAGCTAGACTGTGGTAAGCAAAGTGTGGTCCATATATTTCGAGTAGGTTGGATTGCCATGTCACAGAGATCTGTTCGAGCAAGTCGTTTGTGACACATGAAGTTGAGGACGCAGCGTATGTAATTTATAGACAGGCTAGAGAATAATTATGTATGCTTAAAAACCTCTTGTTTTAGGCGGGGCTAGGTGAGGACTTGCCAAAGCAGAGGCGCACGTGTCACGTGTGTGAAAAACAATTACGATCTCTCCGGCCAGTGTATGTGCCAGCCATGCTGGTGCAGTGGGCTGTAGAGCCTGAAAAAAAGATGCACTGATATTTTTATTGGAGCTGCCCCCGTGGGCGGGATGCAAGAGGGAGGCTCCACCAGAAAGAAGAGAATGGAGTTCTGACCAGGGAGTCCACCTGAGGACAGTGAGAGGACTCGATGGAGTCCACGAGTGGAAATGTGAGTGGAGATTGGAGAGTCCACCGTGAGTGAATCAGGAGAGGCTCGGGAGAGGACCAAGAGAGGCGAGCGTGGAGGAAGAGGACATAGACCTCGCTTGGAGGAGAAGTCTCGTGCACAAGGAGGAAAAAAGGGACCACGTGGCCTTGTGGAAGGCCATCACTGATCCTGCTCATTACTGGTTCTCGTCTCCCTCCTGTTCTTCACAGCAGACACCTTTGTATCGAGTCCTGCGTTCACCCTGCACATCGTAAAGAAACGGGAAGTCCCACCCAGTGTGACCACTCCTTGGCTTTTTTCACAAGATCTTGGCTATTCGTTGCTCACCTTGGCATCTCGGTTTTCTAGAGGTTTTCTTGGCGTATAGGTTTTCTATTATCATCGCTTTTCTGAAACCTTGTGAAGTCTTGGCTTTTTTTCATTGGCTCACCTTGGCATTTATGAAAATGAGGAGTGGTCACAATGGTCTCGCCTGCCTTATTGTTGCATTGTGAAAGTGATATCTGTGTCACCTACTGGGTAGTATTTGAGCTTTTATTTCTCCATTGTATGTAAATTTGCGTATCCCATTCTCCCTGTTTGGGTCTTTTTGACTCGTTTGGTTTGTTCCGTTATTATAACATATTGTCAACTCTTATCCCTGTGCTTTTCATTATAAAAAAGAAACCGTAAAAAGGTAAGAGTATGTTTCAGCCATCTGCTTTCCGTGTGGGGTTGCCGTTGTTTCAGGCCATTTGGACGACCTTGGGGAATGGTAAAAGTGAACTAAAATTTAATGCATTGCCTTAAAAGACTGTTGGACCATCCCTTGGGATGAAAGGTCTCAGATCTAAGTAATTCGATATTAACGGATACTTGGACGCGACAATACATTATGATTTTTGAAGACTATGACTAAGTAATTAGCAAAATCATGAGTCCATATTTTTTAGTATTCGTGGGTAAAAATAGCTGACTTTAAAATTCTGTTCAACTTCCTTTAATCGACATCATCGAACCTGCTTCACTTACTTCTCATATACATCGCCTGAAGTGTGCGGCCTCCAGCTAACCTGACATCCTCGAGAGGATATCAGCTGGCTGTTGGGAATCGAAGCAGCAAAGCATCTATGACTTGGCACAAGAGAGCATTGAGGGGAGGGGGTGAGTGGAGGAGGAGGAGGAGGAGGAAGAGCAGTGGAGAGCATTAGGCAGCGAGCAAAGAAACAAGCGGACATGCGGGGGGTTGGAGAACGCAGATGCTGAACAAATGTTTATGCGGATCTCGGCTGAGGCTCGTTACAAAGCAACCCTCATGTGCTCGCCCATCTGTGCAGAGAATGCATGCATGCGGCCTTGGAGGGCCTCGTGTGGGCTTCTCTCCTCGCCAGGTTTTCCACCTCTGTGAGCCCTTACAAGGGTGTTTCATCCAAAAGATTTGTTCCTCCATACGTTTCTTAAAATCCAGCTGGGACTTCCCACACTGTCCATAATTTATACCTCCAAAAATGTCTGTGTGGTCCTAAAAACCTATTACGACTGCAGAGCTGCGTGCCAAAGGGTCATTTTGACTTATTTTGTATTCCGAGTCACCCTGAAGGAATAAATGCATGGCATGAACATCGATATGAAATTCGTTCTGTTCGAAACAGTAGTTTCTATCGGTTGAATATACACTCATGGGTGGAGGGGAGTTGGAGGTAGGCCTATAAATGAAACATACTTGTTTGAAAGTATCAGCTGTCTGTTTTCATGGTGACTGAATCAATCCTGAGTCCTGCTTGACGTTCTCCACCGCAATGTATTGAACGAATTATTTGTATTGTGACTAACTTATCAATTAGCACTTACATCTTAACTATTTTGAAGCCTTTTTGGGCAAATACAATGGGCTCTTGGTTTCTTTGTGATAAATTTAGAATGAGGCCATCGATTAGTCCACAGAACCTGCATAACTTTTACTTCTTTCCTGCTGTATCTCCACCACTTCTTTATTGGCCCCAGGCCAGGTAACCACACCTTCTACAGGGGGAAGTTTGGCCAAAGTCTTTTATAAAACGGCTGGCTATGACTGACGCACCAGACTCCGTGCCGTAATGGTTGGAGCATCCACTATGAATCTGGGAGGTCTGTGGTTCAAACCCTGCCGAGTCATATCAAAGACTAAAAATGGTACATGCTGCTTCCTTGCTTGACACCTAGCATTGAAAAGGATACAGCATTGACAAACAATGCTGGGAAGACAATGGTAAACCACCCAGTGCAACCCTTGCCGAGAAACTGCTTTGGGAGCACCAATGCTCTGTAAAGAGTACAGTACATCAAATTATATTTAAAAAATGGTGATGCTTGACTGGAACAGATTTGGGTAGGAATTTGTAATTTGTTCAGGGTGCTTGGCAATAACTCACTGACTGTCCATGAATGATACTGTTGGATCTTTCAACTCCATACATGAATGCTTGCAGATGGGACACCAGGCTTAACATCCAACCGAGGGACGGCACACTTTGTGATGCAATCCGCATGTAAGAGCACCAATCCGACAATTTATAGCGGGGTCGGGAATCGAACCCAAACTTGACAGCTCGTATGTAAGAGGGCTACCTCTGCGACATCCTTTTGAACCCTTCCCTGCCGTATATCCCATAAATTTCCTTTCCCTCCCTTTGCCTTATTGTCATATCTGTACAACCAATCTTTCAAAGCTGTAGGTTTTAAAGGAAACTTTGAACCAAGTCTCAACAACAAAGTCAGATATCACACGAGTCATGCAATGCTTTACACATCTATGTTGAGAAAAACTTTTACATGTAATTAAAAAACAAACAAACATTACAGCAAACATAGGAATATGTACTTCAGCCCAAATACCAAAGTACACGGTCCGACAAAGCTAGTAAAACGAATCCATATGCATCCCGGCTCTTAGGGCCAAAATGGATGGTCATACAATAAGCGCTTGCTGCTTGTCCCTTCATGTGTCATCAGTAATACTAAATGAACCAAAACAGACTTTTGAAATGGCTTTTGTAATATGTGACCCCACAGAAGATGAAGGGTACAAAAGGCACTTTTAATTTCAGACTGGATTAAGTAATTGATTGAAAAAAACAAACTATTCAAGTTGGAGAAAATCTCAACCAAACTGAGATCACCATTCCTGAGTGGGATCTCTCCTTGGAATTAACAACCTGTAAAACCTTGAAGAGCAGGTATGCAAGACCAGCGTTTTAATCTTCAGTCTTGGACAAGTGTTTCAGCCTTGAAGCTTCATGAGTAACACCAATCAGCTAAAAAAAAAAGTAGACCTTTGGCTGTGCCCATATAAGAGATATCCACAGGGTGTGACCAAGAAGGGGGGGGGCAGTGTGTGATGCGGACATGGATTTGAGATGTCGCAACAGGATGGTGTGGAGGTAGCGCACGTACCTTTGAGCTCGCTGCCTAGTGTCAGTTAGATTCTCGGCTTGACTCTAAACTGTCAGATTAGCGCTTTGCGGGCAGGGGTTGCGCCCATGACTGTGCAATCCGTCAGATGGAATATTAAGCTCAGGACCCGTTTGCTCAATCTCAAGGTGTATTTCACAGAAGAGTACGAGAGTCATCTCCAGTACCCTGGCCAAATTCCAAAAGGCACAGCTGTCCACTCCAGCCAAAAATATAGCCAAGTGGCCTGTATCTGTCTTAATGGATTCATCAGTAGGAAGAAAAACATGGTTAATGTGAATTTTTTGGAAAGAACCTCCAGAAAAGGTAAACGATAACATGAATGCAAGGTTGATAAAACCACATCAACCTTTTTTGGAAGATATAAAGAAAGTTGTGCAATCAAAATAGTGTGATGTAATAATATCCACTGAGCCACTCTTAACCAAAACTTCAACCATCATGACCTTTAAGCGTCACCAAATGCACATTTTCCCCCTACTGGGTTTGCGAACCACAGACAATGTGAGTACCATGGAAGGTAAGGAGTGGAATAGTAAAAAAAAAAAAAAGAGAAAACATGGAAAAGCAAAAGATATAATGTGGAAATGGAGTGAGACAGCGGGGGTCGTGGCCAGCAAAATGGGAAGGCTAATTGTGAAAGTGTCCGGGGCCTGCCAGCAGCCTATTAAGGCTGGCTTCATTTGGTAGCCGAGAGGATGTTGTCATTAATGAGAACCAGCAATGGCGCCCAAGCGACTCTGGCCTCTACAAAACGAGTTCTTTAACTGTGTGTTTGTGGTGTATGACTGTATGCATGGATTAGTTCTAATAAAATGGTTTCTACCTTTAACCGTCCGTTCCTCCTGCTTTGATACATTATGAGTTATCAGTTGATGTTGAGTAGTTTTCATGTTTACCTTTGCCAGAAAACAAGGTTATGTAGTTGCAGTTGTTGTGCAAAGTTGAACTGTAACAAATGTCATGTGAGCCCGGAAGTGGGGAAATGGGGGAAGGAGAGGGAGGAGGGAGAGAGTTTTGTGACAGACACCATGTTGTGCAATGTGAATAAGGAAGCTGGGATACAGTGCTCGTTCAAAGTTGAAGAGCAGTTGTGACGCCTTCTTCATTCAAATACAACATGTTGCCCACCATATCTGTTTACAAAATGAATACAGTACAGTAGTTCTTTATTCATTGAAAAACTCACTCAATTAACAGATATAACAACACCCTGCTCTCTCCCAATGCATCATAACTGCTTCCAAGATTATTACTCTTAATACCATGGAAATCAGTTGCCATAGTTTGTTTGTTGCAATTGTCAATGTATGTTCTTATTCTTCTTGAATATGGCAGCTTGGCTGCCAGGTATAACTATCATTTTGTTGGGGCACAACTTTAGCACTGATGCTGTGCCCCTATACCAGTACACTGGTACTCATTTTGCCAACCTCAGAAGGATGACAGGCTGAGTCAACCCCACCTGGTGTTAATTCAGTGTCCAACAGGGCTCAAACTCAGGACCCTCAGATCCCAGGCCAGCGACCCTAACCACTAAGCCAAATCCAGGCTTACATTGTGTTTAAAAAGTAGAGGTAGAGATAGAGACGGAGATAGAGATAGATGGAAGCATGAATATATTGAATACATTTCACATTAACTGAACTATTCCAAGTAATGGAAGGGGATGTCATGCAATGATAAATGTTGAAAGGCTGAAATACTGCATTTGACAGAGACAACCTGCATATGTTGGGTTCATCAGTTTGCATATTTGTTGATCTCAAGTGAATCCATAATTCTGGGATCCCAAGTTTAAATCCCATTCATGTTGATGTGAAAGTTGTACACTGTGATGATTTATCCGTTGTCTACTAACCCTTTTGGAATCCGTGTAAAAGTTCATTGATGTCTCCAAATGTTCCCATCGGAATGTGATGTATGTGTGCAGTACACACTCATGGTTTAGCCTTGGACACTGAAAAAGTAAAAAGTGATGAGCAACGGGTTATTGCAGGAACATTTTTGCTCAAGGACAAAAAGTAGAAAGAACAACCAGAGGCTGAAGAATAAGGTAAAAGTACAATGCTATTTTGAAGGTGAAGTTGAAGGAGTTTATTGAAATAATACATCACAGCTTTCACATCATTGGAGTAGGAACTATTCTAACCAACCAGCAACATGTGCGCCATACCAGTTCAAAGCCTTTCACGCTACGAATGTCTGCAATGTACCGACATGACTATCCGGCAATCTATGCTCAATAGGGTTTACCCTTTGGTGGTCTAACGGATGCACCTTCTCATACTAATCCATCTTGTTGAAGTCCTGCCACGCACTCTGAAAGAGCTCCTTGGTTGGTTTTGGGTCTCCTCTCATTGAAATAATGTGATGTCATGCCCAAACAGTGAAAGTTAAAAAGCTGAAAGAGAATCCGAAAAGTTCTAAAATGTCTTCAACGTCATGGTGTTGAAATCAAACTTGTGAAAAAAGCAAGGTTGTGGACTGACGTTGGTGTGGTTCAATGTTAGCCTGCAATGGAAGAGAATTATCTGCTTTCGAGATTAATGGAAAATATGGACAGATGGCTGACAGTTTGCAGAATGGTTGTGCCAACATCTGGCAGCTCCTTTATCAAGTCGCATCACAGCTGTGCACAGCATTCTGGGTATTTATAAGATGCTGACAAAAGGATGTTGCACATGCTGTGGGACAGCATTCACTCATGAAGTTTCTGGTGAGTGGAAATGTCAAACCAGCTGAAACTTAGAGAAAATTAACAGTTTATTTCAGTGATATTTGTCCATCACACAGAAGTTTGTGGGTTGAAGTAGCGCAGAACGTCTCGAAGTGGATGCCAATTGGTAATGCATGATTAACAACGTTGCACGCAACCGAATGTTGCGCAACACCTTGTTATGGTTTCATGCAAGACACCACGGGATTTTATTTTACCGTTCACCAACTTATGCCAGCAGACGGGAAACCCTGCTTAATGTCCATCCGAGGGACGGTGCAATTTGCGAGACAATGCCCTGCCTCATGCGAAGCACTAATTCAATAGTTTATATTTGGGTCGGGAATTGAACTCGGACTAAACAGTTCAAAGGGAAGTGCTCTTTTCTGCACACTCGTTTCAGGCTAAACACCTGTCCTGGACTGAAGCTCCCCGTACTGGTTGTTTTTGTTATGAACTTTAGTGGAGAGATCTCTTTGGATTGTAGAAGTCGGGATGGTTGAGGATACCTTCAATCTAACATCGATGATGACATGTAGACTCGTACACATCAATAATTTGCGAAAAATACCCCAAATGGAAATATATTGCTTTGATAAGCTTTTCGTGACCATATTCAATGGTCAGCTGGGCAAAATTGCTTGTGCCCAGCTTTGTAATAATGTTACGATTTTGTTTTCTGTTTGTTTTGAAAGGCGTTTGTCAATATTGACAAACATATATCCGAAGATGAGGCTTTAAAATACAGGCTGAATGAAGAGGGGTTGCTCTTGTGAATTAATTATAATTATTAATTATATATCTCTTCCATCAACCCATTTTGGAAGAAAAGTAATTTTGAGTGGAATCGCCCAATCAAGCACCTCAACAGTCATGTAGATTCCATTATTTGAACTAGAAGGACACTCGGTAGAGCGCATACCTCCGCCACGTAATGCCTGATCCACGAGAACATATCGGGCCCAATACATTTTTGAAATATCATGCTACATATCGTTTTTGGCCCCATCTCTCAATGGTGAAGAATCACTTTAAAAAATTAAATGGTTCTCATATCCAGATCCGGATTCAGTTCTTCATGAAAATCGAATCATTTCGTCATGGTCGCACCCCCAATCTGTCCACCAAGTTTCATCCGAATCCGGCCACAACTTTTTGAGATATCGTGCTATATATTAGTTTAGCCCTCTCGCTCAATGGTGAAGAATCAGTTAAAAAAAACTTGAAGGGCACTCGGTGGAGTGCGGACCTCCACCATGCAATGCCTGATCCACAATAAAATATCTGGCCCAATAAATTTTTGAGATATTATGCTGGATATCGTTTTGAGCCTTATCTC
Organism: Eptatretus burgeri; assembly: GCF_056783735.1. Lineage (NCBI taxonomy): Eukaryota > Metazoa > Chordata > Myxini > Myxiniformes > Myxinidae > Eptatretus > Eptatretus burgeri. The sequence continues at coordinate 87,783,116 of NC_140963.1, forward strand.
CCAATGGTGAAGAATCACTTTTAAAATTCTAGTAGTCGGATCCGGATTCGGATCTTCACCAACATTGAATCATTTTGTGATTGTCACACACCCAACGGGTCCACCAAGTTTCATCCGAATCCGTCCACAACTTTTTGAGATATCGTGCTATATATCAGTTTAGCCCTATCTCTCAATGGTGAAGAATCACTTAAAAAAATTATCAGATCCGGCTCCAGATCCGGATATTCACCAAAATTGAATCAATTCTTACTTGTCTCACACCCAACATGTCCACCAAGTTTCATCCAGATCCGTTCACAACCTTTTGAGATATCCTGTACACAGAGAAACGGACACAAACAGACAGAAAGGGGTGAAAACGTAACCTCCATCACCTTCGGTGGCGGAGCTAATTAAACAATACGGGACTTTCGAAATGACGTATGAATGTTCACAAGGCCTTTCGTAGATGCGCTATGTGTGCGTTTTCAGTGACTCGGTTCTGCGAGCGTGGGCTCTTTTAACCTGCCGTTGGGAGCATGAAATCTGAAATTGTGAACACTTCCGGTTCTGGGTTTGGCGCGTCAGCAGGTCTCCTTCACGGCTTCCTGCTGACGATCTCAAAGTTAAGTTTCCGGTCGTTTTCTGTTCCGTTTTAACTGTTTATTTTCTCACCTACATGCTACTGTGTGTTCCAAGTTCGGTTTTGTTTCAAAAATCGTGCTATTTTCTGCGATTTTGTCGAACTTGTCTTTCCCGGTGCTTGAGGCCTATCCTTGAGGCTTGAGGCCTACCGGTTTCCCTCGGTGTACGATCGTGTTTATTTGTTTTTTCTCTCCATTATCTTCAATCCCTATCTTCCCCACTTTCTTAACCTCCCCCATCCCTCCCAATTAATCTCTATTTCTTATCTTGAATCCCAAAAAAACAAACAAAAAAAAATGCTACCTTTCTCTGATTCTTCTTCTTTTTCTTCATCTCTTACTCTTCCTCCGCTGCTTCCTCCTCTTCTTCCTCTTCTTATTCCTCTTCTTATTCTTCCTAAAAATTTTTTCTCCAACACTTCCATGACCGAATCTGTTGAAATCTCTCTCAAACATTAATAATAATAACAACAACTATCTCTAATAATGCTTCATCTTCCTCTTTCACTCGTGTGGTACTCTTTACTGTACCACAATGCACTAATTTACTATTTAAACAGACTGCTCTCAATTCGACCTCTCCTTCATACCTTGCCGAAAAAAATCCAACTGAAACAGCGTTTCTTCTCTCCTTTCCCTGAAGTCGCCTTCATTGCATCCATCAAGAATTGTGTTAAATCGCATCACTGACCTAAAACTAAAAAAACCCAGTTTGCTATGAATGTTCGCTTTCCATCAACCATTCTTTTTTTCCAACTTCAGTGCCAACTCACTCCTCTCACCCCTCATTCTCGAAGCAACCATCCCACTCTTCTCCCTCCAAGCTTCCCTCACATCTCTCAAAAACTCCTCCCTCACCTTTCTCCCACCATTCATCCCCCTCACTCATCCATCTCAAAGTTGCCCCCCCTCCCATCCACAAATCTGCCTCCCTCCACTGCCCTCTCACCTCCATCTCTTCACTCCACCTCCTCAAATCCTCAACTGCCTTCTTCCCCTCTCTTGTCCCCCCTCTCCCCCAGCACCACAGAGCCTTTTCTCCTCATTCAGCCCCCTCCCCTCGCTCTTCTGCAATCCCCCACACTCTTTCATCAACCCTCTTTACCTCTCCCCTCGTCCCTTGTCATACCCTCCTCCTACCCCCCCCCCAGCCCCTGCACCAAAAGCCTCCTCCCCTACCTCTTCATTAAAAGTGTGGACCTCAAATATCCAGGGCCTTCGCTCAAACCTTTCAGATCTCTCCATACAGGTTGCCACTGACAAACCACACATAATCTGCCAAACAGAAACCTTCCTCCCCCAAGACGTGTCTGACTCCCAAGTATCTCTCCCTGGTTACTCCCTTCTCCGATTTGATAGACCTGAGCCTCGTCCTGGTGGAGGAGTTGCTCTCTTCATCAAAGACTCTATTCCTCACTCTCCATACACTGCCCTCACACCCCCACACCCCCAGGAATACCTCTGGCTACGGCTTCCCCTCCACTCCCACCTCTTGTTTATATGTGTACAATGCTGTCCACCTTACAGTGATGACTCCATCTACACCTCACTATCCGAAAACATGGACCAACTTCTATCTTCTCATCCAAACTCTCTCTTCCTCATATGTGGTGACTTCAATTGTCATCACGCCAGTTGGCTAGGTGTGGGTACCTCTCTCACCTGTCATGGCACCTCAGCAAAAGCTTTCTGCGACTCATTGGGACTGACTCAATCGGTCAATTTCTCGACCCGGATCTCAACCAATGGTACTCCATCTCTTCTGGATCTGATTTTGACAAATTTCCCTGACAATATCTGCTGCTCTTCCTTCGCTCCAATTGGTTCTTCTGACCACGTCCTTGTCAAAGTGGACATCTCTCTGGCTATTATCAGAGAACCACTTCACTGCCGTCGAGTCTGGCATTTCACTCAAGCCGACTGGCAGGGTCTCCGAGCAGCCATCAAACTTATAGACTGGTCTCCTATCGCTACTTTCTCCAACATCAACTCATCCTAGGAATTATTTCAAAAAAACTTGCTCTCCCTCATGCACAGATTTATCCCCTCTCGTCTTCAGTTGTCCTACCCTTCCTCCCGCCCTTGGTTCACTGAAGCTTGTGCTGAGGCAGTTGTCCTGAAACAACTTGCCTTTGCCTCATGGAAAGCAAACCCAACTGAGGGCAATCTCAGTTCCTTCCATAAAGCTCGGAACAAGTGTGTATCTCCCCTCAGGAGAGCCAGAAAACAACATCTTTCTCATCTCAAGTCTGAACTCTCAAACCTCTCTCCCTCCTCAAAATCCTGGTGGCGTCTAATTAAATCTGTTTCTGGTGTATGTTCTCCCTCCATCCCCTCCCTTACCTCAAATGGCCGCACTGCAGATACTGCACGTGAAAAAGCTGAATGCCAAAACTCGGTGTTTGCAGCTAAATCTTGTGTCCAAAACCCGTCACTTTCTCCACCCACCTTACCCAGTCACACCCAACTGTCCCTTGACTCTGTGTCCTTTTCTCCTGACAAGGTGGAGAGCTTGCTGTCAAACCTCGACTCAGACTCTGCAACCGGTCCAGACGGCATCAGCCGACGTGTCCTCAAAGCCTGCTCTTCTGCTCTTGCTCACCCTCTCTCTGTTCTATTCACCCTCTCATTTGCTCAAGGTCATCTGCCATCTGCATGGAAATCAGCAAACATTACCACTCTGCATAAAAAAGGTGCAAAAACAGATCTCTGCAACTCCAGACCAATCAGTCCTCTCGCAATTATCAGTGAGGTTATGGAATCCATTATCGCTTCAGACATCAAATCCTTCCTCTTCTCCAATGGCTTGATTTCTGATCATCAATTTGGTTTCAGACCAGGTCACTCCACCCTGGATATGCTGCTTCTGCTCTCCCAACAATGGATGGAGGTTTTCAATGCCAGACAGGAAATCCGAGCCGTATCCCTGGACATATCACGTGCTTTTGACATGGTCTGGCACCCTGCCCTGCTCACTAAACTCGCTTCCTATGGTATCTAAGGCCATCTCCACTCATGGCTCGCAGACTTCCTCTCCTGTCGCAGTCAACGTGTGGCCCTAAATGGAGTTCTTTCATCCCCTCTTCCTGTCCAGACCGGAGTTCCTCAAGGTAGCGTTCTGGGCCCTATTCTTTTTCTGGTTTTCATCAATTATCTCTCCGACTCTCTGGAAATCCTCTATATCTCTTTGCTGATGACTCCACACTCTGCCGTACCATTGGTCATCCCTCAGACCGGCAAGCAGCAGCTTCTTCGCTCACTGCAGATCTGGATAAAATCACAAACTGGTCCAACACGTGGAACATATCTTTCAATCCGGACAAATCTCACACTCTCACTATGTCTCTTCGAAAGGACCGTTTTCAAAACCCCCATCCACTTTCTCAACAATCCTCTGGAAGAAGTCCTTTCTTTCAAGCTTCTGGGTCTATCTGCCATGACCTTTCCTGGGAAAGCCACATTTCAAACCTCGCCTCCAAAGCCAGTCGCCGACTGGGAATTAATCCTCCATTGTGCAAAGTCCTTCCTCGGTCCACCTGAGCTCCTGACCACTTGCGAAGCTTTTGTCCACAGCCTGATGGAGTACTGCTCTCCCCTCTGGGCTGGTGCTCCTGCCTCCCACCTTTCTTGGCTTCACGCTGTCGAAACCAAGGCATTTAGGATCATTGGCATCTCCCGCAATGAGGCTGAGTCTTTGGGCCTCTCACTCAATCATCGCAGGTTGGTTGGTGGTCTTTCTGTCTTCTACCGTCTTCTCTCCAGCTTCGCCCCCTCTGCTTTCTCTGGGATTTGTCCCCACCACATTTCCACAGGGCACTTAAGGTCCGCTAACAACCCCCTTCTGGTAAAACTACCAAAATCACGAATCATTGCTCACCTTCACTCTTTCATTCCTCTTTTTCCCCGCCTTTAGAATAAACTCCCTCAATCTATTAATTGCCATTCTTCCCTCCAGGCCTTCAAAACAGCTGTTCACCACCACCACCTCTTATCATTCCCCATTCAAATCTTCGATCTTTTCTACCCCCGATAATCCACCCAAGCCCACCTCCTTCAAATTCCCTGCTTTCCTTCCTGAAAGTCCCTGTAATGTCCATCTTGTATTCCCCATATTCCCCGTCCCATCCCTCTCCCTTCCACACATCTCCTAATGTCTCTGTTCCCCACTGTTTTGTCCTTCCCACTCCCTTCCCTCCTGTCTCATGCCCCCCTTGCTGTGTGTTGTGTGTTAGCTCTACACAAGCCTCGACAAGGTATACAAAAAAAATTCAAATAGACTTTTAAACATAAATTTAATCTGAAATTTTATTTTATTTTATTTAAATGAAAGAGTGGCAATTTCGAAAAGGTTAACCATAATTGTTGTGTTCCTGGATGCAAATCGGACTCACGCAAATATAGTAAATACGAGACAGATCCCATGCATGAGACGTGTTGAGTTCCTACTATTTCCTGTTAATACAAGAGAGTGGCAGTAGCAGGCGTGCGCGCGCGCGCGCGCGCGCGCGCACACACACACACACACACACACACACACACACACACACACACACACACACACACACACACACACACACACACACACACACACACACACACACACACACACACAAACACACCTTTTATCAATACTGGTGAGGCCTTTGGTCCGATGGACCAAACTTTCATTGGACTTTACAGCCTTGTTGCATACTCGCCTGCTGTGATGCTTCATCATTAGCTTGCCTTTCACAAAGCCCACTTGTGCTTGGGGCCAGCGTGGGGATTATGTGTTCGTTATTATTATTGCCATATGATACTACTATTCTTATTATTGCAGTAAATATTATTGGTGTTAATTAATATATGCTTTGTTGCAATGTTATCATTGTTTTTGTTATATATTTTGTAAGTAGAATGCCATGCTATGGTAGAAGGACGTATTGAGCTACTTTATATGCCATTACATGCCATGCGTTTAAAACATGGGAACTCTAACAGATGTTTTTTTTTTTAGTATAGTCGAGTCTTCAAGGGTCTACAGGATCTACAGTCTTTGGGGTCTTTTGGGTCCTTAGGAACTTTTGAGGACTTTTTGGTCCTCGGGAACTTTTGTGACTTTTGGGTCCTCGGGGACTTTTTGGGGCTTTTGAGTCATCAAACTTTTTGAACTTTTGGGTCCTCGGGAAGTTTTTTGGACTTTTGGGCCCTCGGGGACTTTTTGGGGCTTTTGGAACTTTTGGGTCCTTGGGGACTTTTGCATCCTCGGGGACTATTGGGACTTTTGGGTCCTCAGGGACTTTTGCGTCTTCAGGAATTTTTGGGTTCTCGGGAACCTTTTGGGTCCTTGGAAAATTTTGGTACTTTTGGGTCCTCTGGAACTTTTGGGGACTTTTGGGTCCACTGACTTTAGGGTCCTCAGGGACTTTTGGGAGTTTTGGTTCCTCGGGAAAGTTTGAAGGGGTCTCATCAGTCTGAAGGGTCAAAAGGTACATTCCAATAGTGCGGAATTAATGAATAGACAAAAATGTATCTCTCTCTCTCTCTCACACACTCACACACTCACACTTATAGTAGAAATGCAAAACATCTATAATTTCTCTTCTGGCCCTGGATCCAAATACACAACACATTTATAACAGCCCTCACATCTCACACCCCACCCCTAATTTGATTAAAAACAAGTCATGGTACATTCAAAGTACACCGCCCCCATGCCAAATAACTAAAAAATAATCATCCAGCATACGACATCACCAGGCACCTTTGGAGCCCAGCGATGCCACCTTGCAGCACACGGAGTCGGAATTGGGAGGGAGCGGTGTACAATCATTGATTTATTAATTGTTGAATTGCATAATAAAATAAAATAAATAATAATCGTAAAATAATTAATTTCTTAATCAATTGGCTAATAGCATTCCAAAACCACCATTGTTTCATTTGAATCTGTAACTTTATGAAAATTAAGTCATTAGTCGAAAAATTAAACAATTATTTGATTAAACAATAAATCAAAAATACTCTATAGTCAAATCACTTGGTCACTGTCATGTTCAAATATCAGCTTCTGAGCTCAAAAGGTGCCCGAGAAATGCCAGGGTGAGAAATAAAAAAATAAGTAATTAATAAATCGATAATAATTATGTAACTAATCAATTAATCGATTAAACAAAAAATTTAAAAAATACTGTTTTTACCAAAGCGCATCTTCACTTTTATCCCTAAATTTCAGTTTCCCAGATCAAAGGGTGGCTAAGATGTCGCTTAGACAAACAAACAAACAAACAAACAAAAAATAAACCAATGTCACCCGCAGGGTGACCCGTATCTTGCCAAAAGGTGACCACGTGTGACTTCTTTAAGGTCACACTGAGGTGAACAGAGCTGCTATCCACCAGGAGCGACTCCTTGAGGAATATCTGCCTCCGAGAGATTCCGATGAGAATCGTTCTACAGAGTAACCATGAAAAATATGCTTTTGCCTCATAACGTCACCAAATGACGTCATAATGTCTCAAGCTTGACATTTCGAGAAAGCACTCATCGAGGTGTTCAATTTGAGGTACTACACGATATGGTTCCTAAAACTTGAAAATTTGACCTTGGGGTCAAATATGTTTGATCTGAGGCGCTAACCATGAAGGTCAAGGCCAATCGCCACCAAAAATTAATCAGCTGAGCGCCAGACCATGAACTATATTCCCATGAAGTTTGAAGACGATCCGATCAAAATTACTCAAAAAATAAGGGTTTCGTCGACTCTCCTGATTTGCGACAAAGTGACCTTTGACCTTGACCTTCAAAATTTTATGCACTGAAAGGGACCTCTATAGGCCTCTGATATGCGAAGTTACAAAAATTTCCGATGATAACTGTGCTCTGCAGAATTTTTTATACGTGATTACAGACAAACAAAAAAAACCAAAAAAACATACAAGCTGACTAACATATCTTGCAAAACTTCGTTTTGGCAAGATAACAACAAACAAACACAGTGAAAACCGAGTTCTATCAGTGCTCGGAGATGGCGTCATGCATCGCCTGGATATGGAATTGAGAAAGAACGGTGTACAATAAATATCATTTTAAAGTTGATTCAGAAGCCCCAGATAGGATCTGCCCATCGGTGTTCAGAAACACCCAAACCAGATAAGCTGTCTCCCTCCACTTGTTCGTTGTGCAGATGCACACTGCAGATTTCTCTCAGGTACTCTGCCAAGTATTTTCAGCTTCTTCTAGAAGCTCAGTGAGCCATTTTAGGGAGCAAACCCCGTTGCGCAACCACGATAGAAGTTCACATGCCCTGAAGACTGCTATTTCCATAAATTTCTGCTCATGCGCACCACGCATTCTGAGACAGATTGTCATTTTAAAAGTCCTGTGCAGATTGTACAGTAATTACTTATTTTTTTGTGTGAGACAAAATAATTGAGCTCATAACATCATTGAACGATTGAGAGAGGTTAACTGAGAGAGCTCAGATGGAGTGTACTCACCTTTGACCTGTCATATCTGGGTTCGATCTCGATCCAATTATTAACTATTATCCTGGTGCTTTGGGTGCAGGGTGTTGCATAAATTAATATGGCATCCTTCAGAGGGGGTGTTAAGCCGGCTGTTCCATATGCTACCATCCCCTACTCGACATTAAAGACCCTGTTGTGCCTTTCGGCTATTTTTAGATCCTCGTGGAGGATCTCTAAGTCTTACTCACGTTGTTCTTCTTCATCTTCTTCTTGTGGACTTTTTTGTTTCACAGCCTGCAGTTTTCATCGAAACTTCCTGAAACTTGGCACGTACATGTAAAAATGCCCTGCGCAGACAGTAACCATCTCCGATTTTGAAAATTCCTCCTAGAAAAAAAAGTTATGACGTCAAAATATCTCCGCTAATGGAAATCGCCTAAAAAATTATCTCTGAACCGAGGCAAGCTTTTTGAATTCTGTTTGCGGGAATCAAGCTGGGCATTAGCACAGATAATTTATCGCAAACCTGTTGCATCACAATGACGTCATATTCGTTTTTATGACGTCATAATTAAGAGGATGAGGATCTTAGCTCATTCGAGCTTGTTAGCCTGTAGCACAGTCAAATTCTTGTTCATATCTACAGGGACACTGTATCAGCAGCACAACAGCGCCCCAGTAGCGAAGGAACCAGGAGGACAATTTAATCACTGAATTCAAAGAGATTGAGAGAGGAAAGAATGAATTTAATTAGAAAATCGTTTATTCCATAAAAAAGAAAGCCCCAGTCCATTAAAAAAATACAATATTTAACATATCCATACAGGGATTAAAAAAATAAAGAAGATGAACAAAATTAAGAAAAAGCATCACAATTATTATTGCCATTATTGGAAGGTGATCTTTAAATTTGATTCACACGTTTTGTTTTCTCATTCCACCCTTTTGCTTAAATAGTGAGTCATTAGCTCAATGTAGATTATATTGATGAAAATACTGCCATTGTGATGTGATCTTTATTGTGACGCGAACTATGATCGTTCGGCGAATTGGCACAGACACGCATGGTGAACAGCAAATGTCTGATCCATGTTGATAAATCAATCTTTCAAAGTTCATCATCACATGATTTGGGAGTACGACACTGTGGTGCAGAGGTTGTGCATGACAACAAAGCTGGAATCGAGTCTCAAATCATATTATATTGATCTCACGTTCTGCTGTATGTTAGTGTATGTCAGTATTTCCCCAGTTACTGCAATCCACTCATGTCTTCTACACGTGATTTATTCTACCCACAAGTGGAAACCCGAAATTCCACTGCTGCTTCGACGGCTACCTTTTTGGTACAAGTCTTTCGTAAACCACAAATCTCGACCCAGCTATAAACTGTCATCCCAGTCGGTGTTTTCGAGGCAGGGCGATTCATCAACGTGTGTGCCATCGCTCGGATGGACGTTAAACTGGGTGTCCCGTTTGCCGGAATTAGTTGGTAGACGTTAACGATCCAACAGTGTCCTTTGTGAAGAGTCGGCGAGCCATCGCCGGCACCATGGTCAAATTACAAATACCTACCGAGACTGCAGGTAGCAAGTCGTTTGGCCTTCTTGGACGTTCCTTGACCTCAGGTTAAAGTGCTTGCTCTCGTACAGCGTGGTTACTGTGTGGGCAGCAACTTCTGTACAATAATCAAATTGACCAGGTGGTTCAGTGTGTGTGTGTGTGTGTGTGTGTGTGTGTGTGTGTGTGTGTGTGTGTGTGTGTGTGTGTGTGTGTGTGTGTGTGTGTGTGTGTGTGTGTGTGTGTGTGTGTGTGTGTGTGCGTGCGTGTGTGTGTGTGTGTGTGTGTGTGTGTGTGTGTGGTGTGTGATTACCATTTATGCTGCAACGATCGAATAAATAGCTCAGGGACAGCATGTTTCCCAGAGTTACTTTATTTAGTCATTTATTTGGTATCTCAGAAGATATGAATCAATGCTGCAGCTGTTGTTCTGTGTCGATTCAGCAAAAACAGCAACAATTTATCATTTGACAGGAGACGTCTTTATTTACAATGAATGCGCTTCTGACCTCATGACGCATAAAACTCATGGAATGCTTCCCTTCGAGGTCCCAGTAACAAAGAAACTTCCATGACCGTCGATGAGCAATTTAGGCCTTTTGTTAAAGTTTAGTTACTCTAATATAATATAATATAATATAATATAATATAATATAATATAATATAATATAATATCATGTAATATTGGAAACTTGAAATGACATTGAGTGCGTCAATGGCAACCATGTGACATACAAACTTGTTGCCACAAATTCCAGGGCTTCCTCTGAGTCAATAATTTTCGAAGAGAGACTCTTGATGGAGTGAAACAACAATTCCTGTTAACACCCTCCCATTCCTTTGCCTTGACTCTACTGCTAACTTCCCCACCCAACACTGTTTCTCTTTCACTCATACATCACCTCCCCATACGAGGAAAAAATATGCCCACCCCACTCAACTCTGTAATCGATAATATAAACAAACATAAATACAAAAAGTGGAGTTATACATGCACCACATGTAGCAGGACATGAGAACACCATGGATAAATCAGTACAGTATGACTAGGGAGATGTTGGGAGGAGGATGGAAGAAAGTGTCAAATATTGAAAGCACATGTTTTTTGTGTCAAAAACTTTCTGAAAAGGGGAATACTTTTTGACTTCCCCTGCATATGGCGTTCAAACCTGGGATTATAGGCTCATGAGAAAAGTGTTCAGATGAGAATGTTAAACTGGTGAACACCCCACTAGTTGTTGTGTCCTTATTGTATTTGCATGTACTGTATGTGCACAAAACTCTGTGCATTGTTTTGGGGCTTTTTATTGTCACATTGACATAGGATGGAACAAGAGCATTGTGGGCCAAATGTCATGTTCCCTCACCCCTCATATCCTGGTGAATCCTTGTAAGAAGAGTACATCCTACCCATTGCAGTATGACTGGGGAAGAGAAACTGTTAATGTGAAAAATAATGACTCATGAGGTTTTGTTGTGTGTGTGTGTGTGTGTGTGTGTGTGTGTGTGTGTGTGTGTGTGTGTGTGTGTGTGTGTGTGTGTGTGTGTGTGTGTGTGTGTGTTTAAGGTAAGGTATGTATTATCATATAGCTAGCAGAACCCTATGATAAAAATACCATGAGAGAAAAAGAAAAAAGAAAGGAAGCCTTTTATTTGTGCGCTGGTTGAAAGAGCTCAAAATGGGAAGTTCAATCGGGAATGTCTTGAGATGTTGTAAGCACCTGGTGCTTAAAGAAAAGAAGAGAGTAAAATGAGTTTAACAACTTATTGATTTATTCCAAAAATTTGATTGGTTAAACTTACCATGGATTATCTGAAGATAATTGTCGACTTTGGAATGAGGTTGTCCACAAAGTCCTGTTCTTGGTTTTGAAATTTTATTACAACCAAATCAAAAGACATCCAATGATGTGTGTTTTTTTGCATTTTGTTGCATCTAATATTGAAAGCTGTTTCTAACCACTCAATGACTGACTCACTGACTGATTGACTGATATTAATGTTCGGTACCTTCCAGGTGACTTAGAAAGCTGAAATTTTGCGTGCCGACAGAAATCAAAGCCGATACAATGGGGAAATCACAGAACCATGGGAAAGTGTCTGTAAATGAAAATATAAATAAATTAAAATTAATAGATTAAAAAAAACTAAATGCAGGTGAGTGACCCGCGACAACGGGGAAGCGCGGTAATTTTGCATACCCATGGACATTGAAGCCGATACACCGGGAAGATTCGCATCCGTGTCTGAAGGAAGCGGTTCAGCTTGGCAGTTTTATTATGAAATTTGCAAAACCGAGACATGAACGAAACCATTTGAAATTACCCTTTGGAATTGCTTTTTAGAATTACCTTTTATAACCATTTAGAATGCTTTAGAATAACCCTTTAGAACCCATAGAATTACCCTATAGAACCCAATAGAATGACCCTTTAAAACTACCCTTTAGAACTCTTTAGAATTACCCTTGAGAACTCTTAAGAATCACACATTAGAACCCTTTAGAATTACCCTTTGGAACCTATTAGGATTACCCTTTAGAACTCCTGAGGATTACCCTTTAGGACTCTTCAGGATTACCCTTCAGAACCCTTTCGAATTACCTTTTGGAACCCTTCAGAATTACCTTTTAGAACTCTTTAGAATTACCCTTTAGAACTCCTTAGAATTACCCACTATAATTACCCTTTGGAAACCATTACAATTACCCTTTAGAACCTTCCAGAATCGTTGAGAATTACCCTTTACAACCCATTAGAATTATCCTTCACAACCCATTAGAATTACCCTTTAGAACCCTTCAGAACCCTTCAGAATTACCCTTTAGAACAAACTTGAATTACCCTTTAGAATTACGAGTGGGCCCATTGGTCCATTGGACCAAATTTTCATTGGTCTTCAAGGCCTTGTTTCATACTTGCCTGCTGGACTGCTTGAGTATTAGCTTGCCTTTCACCAAGTACAGATGTGCTTGGGCCAGGGTGATTATACAGGGTGGTGCAGAGCCGACTGATACATTTGGAGATGCGATAATTGAAACACACAAAGTTTATGTTCAAAGCTTGCAATTTTATTATGTATGGTTGATAACATCAGGAAGGTGGCCTCGACCAGTTGTAGTGCATTGTCTGAGAAAAATGGTCCCACAATCTCAAAAATTTCCACCCCACCCCTTGGACAGGAGAGCGGTCTGAAATGTGTCAGTCGGCTCTGCACCACCCTTTATGTTCATTATTATTCTTGCCAAAGGATACTTCTGTTGTTATTGTTACTATTTTTTGTATTCATTAATATATGCTTTGTTATAATGTTGTCATTGTTTTTATTAAATATTTTTGGAAATAGAATGTCATGCTGTGGAAGGACCTATTAAGTTCCCCTCTACACTTTAACATGGCGTGCATATAAAACATGGGAATTATTCCTGGTTCTTTGTAGTTAATTAGCCTAATCAACTCAGGAGATCATGATCATCATTTCAGTGTCTCTTGCTCTACATCAGAATGCTCCAATAGAACTCCACAAAAACAAAATAGGTGCACACACGCACACACGCACACACGCACACACGCACACACGCACACACACACGCAACTCATTCATTTATAGTAAAGTCTTAAAGGGTCTACAGGGTCTTTGGGGTCTTGTAGGTCTTTTGGCTCCTCTAGTTCTTTAGGCTCCTCGGGGTCTTTTGGGTCTTCAGGGTATTTTGGGTCATCTGAAAATTTTGAGTCTTTTGGAGTTCTCTTGGTACACATGAACTTTTGGGGCATCTGGGTCCTTTGTGTCTTTTGGGTCTTCTGCGTCCTCAGGGTCTTTTGGGTCTTTCGGGTCTTAACACAGTGTTTCTATGGTGTCTCTACGAAAACTGGATGAGGTGTGTGTGTGTGTGTCCTCCATACATCCATCCATTGGGACCATACTCTGTACAGAGCATTGGTGCTGCCAAAGCAGTCTCCTTGGCTATTGGGTACAATACTGGATGGGTCGTCACTCCGACACAGGATACCAGCAAGCTGGTACTCATTTTGCTGACATCAGAAGGATGCCAGGCTGAGTCAACCCCTCCTGGTATTAATTCAACAGCCACGTGTGTCCTCCATAACACCAAAACCATGAAACTTCGCAGCCTGAAACTTTGCAAACATACTAAGGGAACTCCAAGGAAGTGCATGAGTGAAAAGGCAAAATACATTTGATGATTACAATGAGTAAAAAATGTTTTCAGTTGTTGCAAAGCAATGAATCGCCACATCATGACAGGATAGCCGAGAGGTACGCACCCTTACTTTAAGCTGTCGAGCATGGGTTTAAATACTGGCCCAGCTATAAAATGGCATCCCAGGGTTTCACAGGCAGGGTGATTCATCAATGTGTGTTCCGTCTCTTGGATGGACATTAAGCTGGACATCACATCAACCAGAATCCTTCCTCCCCTCTCCCCCTCTCCCCTCTTCACTCTCCCCCTCTTCACTCTCCCCTTCCCTCACTCTCCTGTCTCCATCTCTCACCCCTCTACCCCTCCCAACCCCCCATCTCTCTCTCTCACCACTCTCTGACTCCTCTCTCTCTCATTTCTCTCCCACCGCTCTCCCACCCCTCTTTCTCTCATCCCTCTCCCACCCCTCTCTCTCTCACCACACTCCCTCCCCTCTCTCCCTCCCCTCTCTCCTCTCTCTCTCTCTCTCTCTCACCACTCTCCCACCCCTCTCTCCCACCCCTCTCTCCCACCCCTCTCTCCCACCCCTCTCTCACACCCCTCTCACACCCCTCTCACACCCCTCTCACACCCTCTCACACCCTTCTCACACCCTCTCTCACACCCCTCTCTCACACCCCTCTCTCACACCCTCTCACACCCCTCTCACACCCCTCTCACACCCCTCTCACACCCCTCTCACACCCCTCTCACACCCCTCTCACACCCCTCTCACACCCTCTCTCACCACTCTCTCACCACTCTCTCACCACTCTCTCACCACTCTCTCACCACTCCCTCACCACTCTCTCACCCCTCTGCCACCCCTCTACCACCCGTCTACCACCCCTCTACCACCCCTCTACCACCCCTCTACCACCCCTCTACCACCCCTCTCTCACCCCTCTCTCACCCTCTCTCACCCCTCTACCACCCCTCTACCACCCCTCTACCACCCCTCTACCACCCCTCTACCACCCCTCTTTCTACCACCCCTCTACCACCCCTCTTTCTACCACCCCTCTTTCTCTCACCCTCTCTCACCCCTCTACCACCCCTCTTTCTCTCATCCCTCTATCACCCCTCTCTCTCTCCTCCCGCTCTCTCTCTCCCACCCTTCTTCCTCCTGACCCTATCCCTTTCTCTCTCTCTCTCTCTCTCTCTCTCTCTCTCTCTCTCTCTCTCTCTCTCTCTCTCTCTCTCTCTCTCTCTCTCTCTCTCTCTCTCACCCCTCCCCCTCTCCCTCCCCTCTCCCTCCCCCACCCCCACCCCTATCCCTCCACATGCTGTATTGACGTGTTGTTTTAATGTATCCCATTTTGTTCAATCTTGTACAATCCCCTTCTCCCTCCCCTCCTCCCCCCCGTTCTCCACAAGTCCCAGCACCAAACGCAAGTCTAGAACTCCTCCCCTCATGCTTACTACCTCCTAAACCTCCTCCCACTCTCCACTTCCCCCTCCCCTTGCCTCTCTCTCTCCCATCCTCCTCGCTCCCACCCCGTCTAGGCGTGTATAGTGATATTTGGTGAGGGGTCGGTCTCCCCACCCCACCCACACTTCCTCATTCTTTCCCCCCTTCCTTGCCCCTCCTAGATCCCCATCCTCCTCCTTCCCCCATTGCTCTCCTTTCTCTCCCCTCTCCTTCCTCTCTGTCCCCCTCCTCTCCATCCTCCCTCCCTCCTTCCTCTCTCTCTTCTATGCCTCCCCTCCCTCCCTTCCCTCCCTCCTCGTTCTCTCCTCTATTCCTTCCACTCCCTCCTCTCTTCCTCTTCTCCCTCTTTCCGTCCCCCTCCCTCCTAATATTCCCATCAGCAAAGTGACAGGTTGTATTTGCTGGTAGTTAATAATGCATGATTTAGTGGATCATAAAAAGGCTGTTGAACATGAGCATGATCTTGTTTCAGCAGATATACCCGCATTACCAGTGTGTTAAGAGCGGATCATCATGGTGAGGAGAGGCATGGTGAAATAGAAGCCAAAATCCTGCATTTCAAATGGTGGATTGGAAGCTAAAAGTCCTACACCACAAGGAGTGAAATCAGTCCTGCACCGCAAGTAATGAAATGGAACCTGCACCACAAGTAGTGAATTGGGAAGCCAAAAGTGTTGCACAAGTATTGAAATGGGAGCACCCCAAGTAGGAGAATGACTCTCGGGATGACATGTCCACTGTAATGTGTTTGTGTGTGAATCAGACAAAGGAACATGTGTGGTGAACACGCCACGCCGCTTCTGTAACCTGCTGATTCAGATGGCGGAGTGGGGGAGGAAGGAGCAATAGAGATGCCATCTGCCGTGCATTACGCCAAGCCCGGTAAAGCGGCTCCACTTCCCACACGAATCGCAGGCATCCGCCCTGCCCAGCCGCGTCCGCACCGGGTGATGTTGGTGGGCGGTGAGCGATAGCCGGACCATGTTGGAGTGGACTAGGCATGAGCGAGATCCATACAACAGGGGAGTGGAGGCAAAGCATTCTTCTGCTGAGAAACGCGTTACAGACGTCTTCTCGGCTGCTACTGCCAGTGCCATGGCAGGGGTCTGCTGTTTAGCAAAAAAAAAGACGTTTTGTTGATTTTGGCAAAAGTTCATGGTTGCAGAAAATTCTGTTTTAAGATGTTTGGAGTTAGTACAGCACGCTATGTTTGACTTTGCGAGGTGATATGCCAATAAATAGGAGGCGGAATTTCAAGACGTCGCTCGTCCGACCGATTCGTGAGTTCAAGGGTGCCCACTAACGGTGCTGTTTCTGCTCTTGTTCACACAATCCATGCAATGCTCTGGGGCAAGCACCATTTCATTTCAAACTAGACGGGCACTCGGTGGAGTGCATATCTTCACCAAAATTGAATCAATTATTCCTTGTCAAACACCAAACATACCCACCAAGTTTCAGGTGAATTCATCCACAACTTTTTGAGATATCTTGCACACAGACAAACAGGGGTGAAAACATACCCTCCGGCCAACTTCGGTGGAAAAGGTAACAATATCCCTGAAAACAAACCACGAAGCTTTCCATGCCACATAATCAGACAAAGGTAAAACCACATTGCAGGCTTAAAGTTGCTCGCATTGCATCAGGTGCGTGCTTCACTTGCTCATCAACGGAATGAGGAGCACTGCCAGACAAATAAATGTCACAATGCTGAATCATTTGCCGTACCCATCCACTGAAAAACCGAAACTCTTACGTTGCTGTGGTTGTTGTTGTTATTGTGAATGGTCTTAATTGACAAAAAAAATCAGCAGCAACCAACTTTATTGGGTTTTGTTGAATGTCAAAGCTCACGATCGACATTTGAACCATCTGATGCGGGGTGTGCCAGTATCAATGAGTCAAAAGTGTTGCAATGCCGTTGTTTTTCGTGCGAATACATAGATGTGTGCGCTCTGGTTTCGTTAAAGTTGGTAAACACTTGTGAAAAAAGAACATCTGGTTTAACAGTCCCCAGGAGATCTACAAAATAGCATACATACTGTACTCGGAGACGGTCATCATGTTCTCACAATGAGATACACAATCGTCCAACGTTGGTTCATTTCTCAAGATAATTATGCATATACGTGGGAAGAAAAAAAAAAACACTAAGATAACAAACATATTGGCGTGTCTAAGTGTCTTAAGGTTCATCCTGAGTTCTGACAACATGATGAAGTGCACCCTTACCCTTACCACCTGTAAGCTGTAAAGATAGAGGCACCTTCTGATGTTTCTTGAGTAATAGATTTTTGTAAGAGAATTGAGCTTAATATAAGTAAACAAATCAATATACCAACGGGAATCTTGAGACGAGCCCGAAGCGAAGCAGCGGCTCCCCGTGGGCAGTTGTTACGCAGAGGCGCAATCATCATGAACATCAGAGTCGTCGCTACGCGTGAGCAAACTCAGGCACTGCTGTCAGCTTTATACTCTCACTCTGTCGTTGTCGGTGCACGGCTTCGAGCCTCCCGGCCCCGATTCCGTTGCTGTATCGTCGGGTGCATATGTGTTACACGTGTAGTCAGGTGCTTTCGGTCCGGCGGAGTGGTGTACGCAGAGGTAGCGCACTTTCCTTTGAGCTGTGTAATCTGGATTCGATTCCAAACACGGCTGGACAGACTGTCGTTTTGGATATATAAAGTCTGCAGACTTATTTTTAAATACACCCTGTATGTCGCTGCCACCTCCGGTGGAACGTCATGCCTGGCAATCGGATTCGTGAAAGGCTCGGGACAAAAACGTTCCATGGCCGACCCCCAACAAGAAGATGTGAATAATTGGAGCAGTTAGAGGTAATGGTCCACTCTGGTGACTTAGGATCAATTTTCAGCACTAACGTTAGTATTTCATGTGCAGCCTGTGGCTGCTGGTTGCATCATTGCTGGAAGCACGACTGTGCCGCTGATGCAGTTTCCACCTGTTTCCAATAAGCTGGCACTCATTTTGCCGACCTCAGAAGGATGACAGGCTGAGTCAACCAACCTAGTGCTATTTAATGGGCCGACAAGGGCTCCAACTCAAGACCATAAGATTTTAACCACCTTAACCGTCGAGCCAACCACGAGGCTCATTGGACGAATAAAAGAACCAAACTCTTTTGGGTCCTTGTAATTAATTTTAAGCGAGTCAACCATATTGTTCAGCATCCCCAGGTCGCCATTCGATGTTCCATGCAAATATCACCCGCACCCTCTAAAGCAGTGTTTCTCAAGGTGGGGCATAGCGATATTTTGGTGGGGCATGAGGATTCAGAATTAATGAATTCATAATATATGATCGCTTTCGAGAGAAAGAGAGGGAGAGAGCCAAGAAAAATCGAGTGGAATTCACGAAACGTGGTGATTTAAGGCTGAAACTGACAAAATTGGTTCCTCGAATCAAACAAATCTGCAGCCAGCGTCAAGGGCAGGGTCAATTCAAGTGAGTAGCAATTGAATAAAATTTGCAATAAACTTTTAATAAAGCATTTTGAATACATATGTAGTAGATACTGTAGTGTCTCCTCCAATCATGGTGGGACGTAGGATTTTTTTGAAAATCAAAGTGGAGCGTGGGACAAAAAAGGTTGAGAAGCACTGGTCTAAAGGGTTTTGGCGGCGGTGTGTGTGTGTGTGTGTGTGTGTGTGTGTGTGTGTGTGTGTGTGTGTGTGTGTGTGTGTGTGTGTGTGTGTGTGTGTGTGTGTGTGTGTGTGTGTGTGTGTGTGTGTGTGTGTGTGTGTTGAGATTGTTGACTTGTGGTGACGAATGGTCATCTGCCTTCTTTGATTGTGATGTCCTTCTTGCATGGATACTAAGACAAGTTCAGGAGGACTCCTCCATTAGTGTATTGATGGTTTGGATCCAAAAGGCCCTCATGTAAAACGTGGGATTTTATCAATAAGGTAACGGTCAACCACCTGCCCATCGGTGGCACACACACGATGAACGACCCTGACACTACGTGCAAATGGACCAGTTTGGTGTGAACACCTTTGCATCATTATACGTCGGTTGGAGGGGGTTAGAGAGAGAGTGAGAGAGGGGTTGGTCGATGGTGTACAGTCACATAACGCCGCTTGCAGACGATTTGCAACAGTGAGTGCAGGCGACGGGATGGCTGTGTTTGTCACGGTGCGAGTGCGACAAGCAGGCTGTGGATGGTGCATCAACGTCCGCCCATCGTGAACGCAGACCCGCGTTTTGGACTATTGATAACACGAGAAGGCATTAATTAGCAGCCATGAATCCATTAGCTCCTTTTAATGTGAATTATTCCCTTTTATGCAAATGAATTTTACAGGCAGCTCCTGGCAATTCCTTTGACGTTAAATTGCGCATTTTGATCTCGCGTAGTCACGGCAGGTTCACAGACAAATGGGAGCATTCGAGTCAAAGCAAGGGAAACGTGCGTCTCCGCAAGACCCGAAAACGCTCATACACACAGAGCGTGGATTTACGAGGAGTACTCCGCAATTCATCATCATTTGACGTCATCACTCACGTGGCCTTGACACTTTCAAAAAGTTTTTTTTTTTTAAACCTTTCATGGGATTTGATGAACTTGGACAAGGTTATTATTGTACGTTGCTCATTCCGTCATTCCATCGTGTGTGTGTGTGTGTGTGTGTGTGTGTGTGTGTGTGTGTGTGTGTGTGTGTGTGTGTGTGTGTGTGTGTGTGTGTGTGTGTGTGTGTGTGTGATCTCGTCAGGGGTCCGATGTGAAAATATCCCTGAATCGAGATTCCTGTAAGGGTCGGAAAGTGCAACAGGATGATGTGGAGGTAGGGCAGGACATGACTTTCAAAATGACGTACGAATGCTAAATGAGGTATTGTGTGTGTGTGTGTGTGTGTGTGTGTGTGTGTGTGTGTGTGTGTGTGTGTGTGTGTGTGTGTGTGTGTGTGTGTGTGTGTGTGTGTGTGTGTGTGTTGGTTAGTCGAGAACTAGAAGTCACATTTTACATTGCTCGGACATTCCGTGGGTCCCTGTTCGTATATCTTTAAAAAAAAAACACACAAATGCAGGATGCTTTAACTTTTAGCAACATATGCAAAAATCGAGGAATATCCTCTTGTGGCCCCAGAACCAAACGAACAATATATTTATAACAGGCCGATCAGCCCTCATAGCTCCCACCTCCCCCCCCCCCCCTTCCAAGCATTATTAAAAGTAAACATCATTGTAAACTTACTCTGAACATTCAAAAGCTCCAGATATGTCCTTCCAATTAGTGTTCAGAAGCACCTGATCCAAAAAAACCCAGTTCATTTACTGGTAGTGATCAGTCGGGGGTTTATTCAGCAAACGCCGGTCCACTCGGTCCTTACACCTGTCCACTCGATCCTTACACCTGCCCACAGTCGGGAGTTTGTATGACGAGCAGGTGCCCGTTTGGCGACCTGAGAAACTTTTCCAATTCTTTTGTTGTGCAGAGGCAAAGACAGCCTTTTCTCTCAGGTACTTTTCCAAGTATTTTCAACTTATTTTCGAAGCTTTGTGATCCATTTTAAGTAACAATACTTATGTCCGACACAATATACTTTATGATGCTCTGAACGCCGACATCTGGAGTTTCTGCGCATGCACGACGAGCGTTTTGGGATTGGAATACTTCATTTCGAAAGTCTCCTATTATCTCTGAGCTGTCTGGTCTGGGTTCGATTCCCGAGCTGACTATACATTTTGAGATTGGTGTTTCGTAGGCAGAGCGTTGAATCATCGTTGGACAGTCCTTCGGTTGGATGCTAAACTGGGTGTCCTGTCTGCCAACATTAGTTGGTGGACGTTAAAGATCCCACGGTGTCTTTCACAAAGAGTTATTCATAGCTATCGCCAGCACCTTGAACAAATTACAAATTCTTCTCACCTTCCATAGTACGTCAAGCTCAGCCATCCGGTTCGTGAAAGACTTGGGCCACAAATTTTCCCCTTCCGACCCCAAAATAATGTGGTAATAATTATGACTGGTAAAGTAGTAGTAGTAATTGTCATAATTGTAGTTGTCTGGTAGTGGTATGACTGGTGTTGGCTTAATGGACTTCCGGTTCCGGGTTTGGAGCGACGAGAGGTCTCCTTCGGGGCTCTCTGCTGACGTTCTCAAAGTTAAGTTTCCGGTCGTTATTTGTCCCGTTTTAACTGTTTAATTTTCTCACCTACATGTTACTGTGTGTTCCTAGTTCGGTTTTGTTTCAAAAATCGTGCATTTTGTGTTTTTTTGTCGACGTTCTAACCGGGTGTTTGAGGCCCACCGGTTCCCCTCGGTGTTCGATCGTTTTTTTTTTTTCTCCCCATTACCTTCAATTTCGATCTTCACCATTACCTTCAATTTTCATCCTCCCCACTTTCCTAACGTCCCCCATTCTCCCAACTAATCTCTATTTCTTATCTTAAAAATAAAAAACCCAACAACACGCGAACCTTCTCCCGATTCTGCTTCTTCTTCTTCCTCTTATCTTCCTCCTCGTCTTCTTCCTCGATTTTTTTTTCCCGACAACACTTCCATGACCTAATCTGTTGAAAACTCTCAAACATTAATAATAACAACAAAAACGATCTTATAATGCTTCATCTTCCTCTCTCTCACACATGTGGTACTCTTTACTGCATCATAATGCACTACTCTTCTGCTATTTTAACAGACCGCTCTCATTTCGAGCTCTCCTTCATTCCTTGCCTAAAAAATCCAACTATTACAGCGTTTCTTCTCTCCATTCTCTGAATTCGCCTTCATTGCATCCATCAAGAATTGTGTTAAATCGCATCTCTGACCTAAAACTTTTAGAAACCACAGTTTGCTATGGATGTTCGCTTTCCATCAACCATTCTTTTTTTCCAACTTCAGTGCCAACTCACCCCCTCACCCCTCACTCTCACTCTCAAAGCAACCTTCCCACTCTTCTCCCTCCAAGCCTCCCTCTCACCTCTCTCAAAAATTCCCCCCTCGCCTTTCTCCCACCTTTCATCCCCTCACTCATCCTTCTCAAAGTTGCCCCCCCTCTCATCCACCAAGCTGCCTCCCTTCACTGCCCTCTCACCTCCATCTCTTCATTCCACCTCCTCAAATCCTCAACTGCCTTCTTCCCCCTCTCTTGTCCCCCCTCTCCCCCAGCACCACAGAGCCTTTTCTCCTCCTCATTCGGCCCCCTCCCCCAGCTATTCTGCAATCCCCCACACTCTTCCAACAACCCTCCTTACCTCCCCCCTCGTCCCTTGTCCTACCCTCCCCCTCCCCCCCCCTGCACCCAAAGCCTCCTCCCCTACCTCTTTATTAAAAGTGTGGACCTCAAATATCCGGGGCTTTCGCTCAAACCTTTCAGATCTTTCCATACAGGCTGCCACCGACAAACCAGACATAATCTGCCTAACAGAAACTTTCCTCTCCCAAGACGTCTCTGACTCCCAAGTATCTCTCCCCGGTTACTCCCTCCTTCGGTATGACAGACCTGAGCCTCGTCCTGGTGGAGGTGTTGCTCTCTTCATCAAAGACTCTATTCTGCACTCTCCATGCACTGCTTTCACTCCTCCACACCCCCAAGAATACATCTGGCTACGGCTTTCCCTCCACTCCCACCTCATGTTTATATGTGTACTGTACCGTCCACCTAACAGTGATGACTCCATCTACACCTCACAATCCGAAAACATGGACCATCTTCTATCTTCTCATCCAAACCCTCTCTTCCTCTTATGTGGTGACTTCAATTGTCATCACGCCAGTTGGCTAGGTGTGGGTACCTCTCTCAGCTGTCATGGCACCTCAGCAAAAGCTTTCTGTGACTCATTGGGACTGACTCAATCAGTCAACTTCCCGACCCGGATCTCAACCAATGGTACTCCATCTATTCTGGATCTGATTTTGACAAATTTCGCTGGAAATATCTGCTGCTCTTCCTTCGCTCCAATCGGTTCTTCTGACCACGTCCTTGTCAAAGTGGACATCTCTCTGGCTATTATCAGAGAACCACCTCACCGGCGTTGAGTCTGGCATTTCACTCAAGCCGACCGGCAGGGTCTCCGAGCAGCCATCAAACTTACAGACTGGTCTCCTATCACTACTTTCTCAAACATCAACTCATCCTGGGAATTCTTTCAAAGAAACTTGCTCTCCCTCATGCACAGATTTATCCCCTCTCGTCTTCAGTTGTCCTACCCTTCCTCCTGCCCTTGGTTCACTGAAGCTTGTGGTGAGGCAGTTGCCCTGAAACAACTTGCCTTTGCCTCATTGAAAGCAAACCCAACTGAGGGCAATCTCAGTTCCTCCACAAAGCTCGGAACAAGTGTGTATCTACCCTCAGGAGAGCCAGAAAACAACAACTTTCTCATCTCAAGTCTGAACTCTCAAACCTCTCTCCCTCCTCAAAATCCTGGTGGCGTTTAATCAAATCCGTTTCTGGTGTATGTTCCCCCTCCATCCTCTCCCTCACCTCAAATGACTGCACTGCTGATACCGCACGTGATAAAGCTGAATGCCTAAACTTGGTGTTTGCAGCTAAATCTTGTGTCCTAAACCCATCACTTTCTCTACCCACTTTACCCAGTCACACCCAACTGTGCCTGGACTCTGTATCCTTTTCTCCTGACAAGGTGGAGAGCTTGCTTTCAAACCTCGACTCAGATTCTGCAACCGCTTCAGACGGCATCAGCCCACGTGTCCTCAAAGCCTGCTCTTCTGCTCTTGCTCACCCTCTCTCTGTTCTATTCACCCTCTCATTTTCTCAAGGTCATCTGCCATCTGCTTGGAAATCTGCTAACCTCACTGCCCTGCATAAAAAAGGTGCAAAAACAGATCCCTGCAACTCCAGACCAATCAGCCTTCTCCCAATCATTAGCAAGGTTATGGAATCCATCATCGCTTCAGACATGAAATCCTTCCTCTTCTCCAATGGCTTTCAGACCAGGTCACTCTACCCTGGATATGCTGGTTCTGCTCTCCCATCAATGGATGGAGGTCCTCAATGCCAGACAGGAAATCCGAGCCGTATCCCTGTACATATCACGTGCTTTTGACACAGTCTGGCACCCTGCCCGACTCACCAAACTCTCTTCCCATGGTATCTAAGGCCATCTCCACTCATGGCTCGCAGACTTCCTCTCCTGTCGCAGTCAACGTGTGGCCCTAAATGGAGTTCTTTCATCCCCTCTTCCTGTCCAGGATGGAGTTCCTCAAGGTAGCGTTCTGTGCCCTGTTCTTTTTCTTGTTTTCATCAATGATCTCTCCGACTCTCTGGAAAATCCCCTATATCTCTTTGCTGATGACTCCACCCTCTGCCGTACCATCTGTCATCCCTCAGACCGGCAACCAGCAGCTTCTTTGCTCACTGGAGATCTGGATAAAATCACAAACTGGTCCAACACGTGGAACATGTCTTTAAATCGAGGAAAATCTCCCACTCTCACTATGTCTCTTCGAAAGGACCGTTTCGAAACCCCCCCGATCCACTTTCTCAACAATCCTCTGGAAGAAGTCTTTTCTTTCAAGCTTCTGGGTCTCACTATCTGCCATGACCTTTTCTGGGAAAGTCACATTTCCAACCTCGCCTCAAAAGCCAGTCGCCGACTGGGAATCCGTCGTGCAAAGTCCTTCCTCGGCCCTCTTGAGCTTCTGACCACTTTCAAAGCTTTTGTCCATAGCCTGATGGAGTACTGCTCTCCCCTCTGGGCTGGTGCTCCTGCCTCCCACCTTTCTCGGCTTCACGCTGTCGAAACCAGGGCATTTAGGATCATCGGCATCTCCCGCAATGAGGCTGAGTCTTTGGGCCTCTCACTCAATCACTGCAGGTTGGTTGGTGGTCTTTCTGTCTTCTACCGACTCCTCTCCAGCCTTGCCCCCCTGCTCTCTCTCTCTGCGATTTGTCCCCACCACATTTCCACAGGGCGCTCAAGGTCCGCCAACAACCCCCTTCAGGTAAAACTACCAAAATCACGAATCACTGCTCACCTTCACTTTTTCATTCCTCTTTTTTCCAGCCTTTGGAATAAACTCCCTCACTCTATTCTTTCCCATTCTTCCCTCCAGGCTTTCAAAACAGCTGTTCACCACCACCTCTTATCATCCCCCATCCAAATCCTCGATCTTTTCTTCCCCCGATAATCCACCCAAGCCCACTTCCTTCAATTCCCCTGCTTTCCTTCATGAAAGTCCCTGTAATGTCCATCTTCTCTTCCCCATGTTCCCCGTCCCATCCCCAACCCTCTCCCTTCCACAGATCTCCTAATGTGTCTGTTCCCCACTGTTTTGTCCCTCCCACTCCCGCCCCTCTTGTCTCATGCCCCCTTGCTGTGCGTTGTGTGTTGGCTCTCATACGAGCCTCGACAAGGTATACAAAAAATATATATATATATATTTATGGCGAGGGTGGTGGGCTTGGGATCGTCGGATCCTGAGTTAAAATCCCCCTTCGCTGTTGAATTAATACCAGGTGGGGTTGACTCTGCCTGTCATCCTTCCGAGGTCGGCAAAATCAGTGCCAGCTTGCTGGTATCCTGTGTTGGAGTGGCGACCCATCCAGGATTATACCCAATAGCCAAGGAGACTGCTTCCCAATAGCCAAGGAGCAACGCTCTGCACAGAGTTTGGCCCCAATCGATGGATGTATGGTGGTTGTGGTAATGGTAGTGGAAGTGAGGTGCTGTGCCAGCAGGAGAAGCTGCATTGTGGAGCACATCACCTTCACAAGGATGCACAAACTATGTGTCCCTTGTGCAATTAAGCAGGCAGTAGTGGCATGGGAACTGCGAACCTCTGCACGTTGAAAATAATGGCACGTGATCGTGGAATGAAATGAGTTTGTCGAAATAGCAAGATGCAAACGAACCAAATTGAAATTTTTGAAAATAACAACAACATAATGAAACAACAGCAAATGTTTGCAGAAATCTGGATACGACACGGGCGTGACGGGACTGGCGACCTCTTCTTGCGTTCTCAATTGGCATAACACGGTAACGAAAAAAAGTTTGCATGCAATCGGCGTTATTTAAAATAAAAAAAAATCCCAACAACGTCAAGTGACATCATTAACCAGGATGACGTGAACAGACGATCGCATGCCTCGGAACACCTACCAACATCGCATTAATAAATGGGTTAAAAAGAAACTAATTTCAGACTCATTTTATCTCCGACGCTCAATTGCAAAATTATAATAGAACTGACACTTGTTTCTCAAAAACCGATCATGGATTCGAATTCGCTCCGTTTCGCCAACAATTTCTGACTGTCCAACCAGGATAATTACATCAGCACAAAGTCATCGCCAGGCCCCTTGTTTTAAATTGCATGCTGGGAATCGTATGCCAAGTCCAGTGGACTCTTCGAATTCCTCTCTACTATATAATTGCTGCTTGGCCTTTCCTTTTTCCTCTTTTTCTTGGCAACTGTATGTAGGGGGTTTCCCCTTTTCGACAGTCTAAAGCCTTATGCGATGTCAGCAGAGACATTATTACTGTCGCCTCGAAACAAGTCTGATAAGTTGTGCATTCGCTCTGATTCCTGATCGAGGGACCGTTTTAGTTGGGCTCCGAAGTGAACGACTAACCCGATAATAGTCGTCGTAAGCGAATGCGGGTGATGTTGGTGATGCGATTTCAGTGCGAGGCATCGATATGCCCTCGAGATCTATCGGAAAGACGTTAAGCTGGCTGTCTCGTCCAGTGGCAAATCCAGGGGAGTTTCCTGGTTGCCGGAACCCCCCCCCCCAAAAAAAAAATTTTACCATTACAGTGGCAAACCCAGGGGTTCCCTAGTCACCCAGAACTCCTTCTCCCACGAAAGTGTGCCACAAAAAAGGCCAGAAGCCTCAGAAAAACTGTATCAATACAGTACCTAATAAACAATAAACCACTAACGGTTCACAGTAATTTATTTGGAAAATTTATAATTTTCTGTTATTTGGAACCCCCCCCCCCCACCCACCCAATTCCTGGATTTGCCCCTGTCGTCTGCCACCGCTGGTGGTTGGCGGACGTTAAATATCCCACGGAGTCTTCCGCGAAGAGTAGGTGAGTTTTCTCCGGCGCCCTGAATCGATTAAAAAAAAAAAATTCTTGCCACTTTCAGTCGCATGTCGTACCTGGACAGCCGGTTCGTGAAAGACTTTGGCATAAAACTTTCCCCGGGCCGACCCCACATTAAGGTCGGTATAATTGGCGCCGTTAAATAAGTCGTCGTGGTAGTAGTAGGAGTAGTAGTTAAATAATAGAACTTGCAACTTGAGCTCTGCTGACCTTGGTTTCCAAAAAGAGTCTAAATCATATGAAACGAGGAGCATCGATCTCCCCCCACCCCACGATCCCACCTTCCTCATATTCTGCAGCTACATATTCTGGACAGGTCTATAACTGAACATGAAGTTGATATAAAGAAGGTGATCGATAAGTTCGTGTCCCAGCATAGAACGAGAAACATGACAGTTTAAAAAGTTGAAATCGTTGTTAAAGGACTAAGTCTAAAAAATTAAGACCGTTTTTCATTAAAAGGCCTTTTACGTAACTAATTCCAAGAAAACATATATGAAACAAATGGCTGCAAAGGAAACAACTGAAACTTCAAAACCTGAGAATCATGTGATCATGATCGATTGTTTTTTTTTTTTTTTGTCACTTTCCTCGAATGCAACCATTGGGCAGCAAATATAACCTCATGAACCTCTCAGACATTGCAACAGAGACTGCTGCGCTTTCCCTCGGGGGTCCCAGGTTGACTACGAAACCCACGTGACGCAACTTTGTGCTTCTCGACCAATGGGGCGGCCGCAAAGGCAAGGCACGGCGGCCTCGGCCGAACGGCTCGCAAATTCATGAAGTTGCATTTGCTGCCTAATGGTGCATCCTGTTCACATGAGCTTGTGGAATGAAAAATTCAATAACGACCGGATGTATCGATTCGCAGTTATCGCAAATCAATTATGCGACGGTGTCCTTTTATTGAGGCGCAGGGACGAGCGAGCGCGGGGGCGAGCGAGCGAGCGCAGCCATTGTGACGTTTTGTTGTGTAATTCGCACCCACTCCCTGTCTTTCTCAACAAATTACTCACATATAGGCATCTCAAGAGAGCAGCACTCGGTTTGTCATTTAAACCAATCAAATGTTTATTTTTTCATTAACCTTGTGGGGTCAGACGACGCGCAGCGGCATAAACGGCGAATCGCTCGCTCCAAGTTGCTTCATGCTTCAAGCTTCGGGCCTTGTCGTATATTTTATCTTCCAGACGATAAAGTTTTGGGAAACGTAGCGAAGCGTGAGAATCCAACGAGCTCATTTCCATCTACCGGCTCTTCCCGCCGCCTGATTTGCATACATCGTTAGCGGGTGAGAAAAGGGGAGAGCGGGAGGAGGAATGGAAGGGGGCTTGGGGGGAGAATACTTCCCTGACATCCGGTCTCGAGTCCCGGGCAAGAAATCACTTTAAGCAAGACTCGTTAATGAGCATCATCCTGCTTTCGCTTATCAGCCGGACTTCATTTGCATACCTAATTAGCCCAGACTGCTGCAAGAGGGCTGCGGGGCAACATATGCTCCTGCCTTCGGGGAGAGACCGAGCGCTCATGCCCCGCCACCCTCAGGTGTAGGCCTATGGCTGAGGGTCACATCAAGGAGAGAGTCGGACCTTGGAGAGCTCAGCTGCTTGCCGTCCCTCGCGGTCGCCCACACATACCCTCTTCGCACCGTCGTCTCTTTAACTGCTCCACAAATGTCATACGATGCCCCGACCCCAATCAACGGTAAATACTGCGTATGTAAAGTATGGAACTCCCAAGTCGACGATGTATGATAATTTACGTCACCGCCTGTGTGCCCAGGAGCGTTTGCACACTCAAAAGGGTGTGATCTTGTGGCGTTAATCCCGGCAGGCCTTTTGCTGCTCATTGTATATGCTTTGCCCGTGTCTATCAAATGGCTCCAACAGAACTGCTCGTGACTCGTTCAGGACAGACAAACCAGTTGTGATCACTGGGTCATGGGTTGCGCAGCATTTGGCATCGTATCCACCGAATCGCAGAACTCTTCAAGGATTCGACAAGATGCATTTGTTTCTCTTCAAAATAATGGACCATCTGGTCGGCAAGGTGGTTTTTGGTAACACAAGGGTGTAACCAGAACCTTCACCAGAGTGAAGAACAAGGAAGTTTACTTTCACCGACTGACGAGCAGTCCTGGATCCGAGCAATGAAAAAGGCTCGCCTACTGCGCCTTCATTACCTCGAGACGTCAGCATTTCTCATCTTTCCTTTGCTCCATTCATCTCGTCATGTTGCCCCATCAACCCGTGTTTCGCCCACTCCGTTTTCCTGATTTGCTTACTTTGGGTGATTTCCCCATTTCTTTACAGTCTCTCCAAGGTTCCGAGGCCTGCAACATGTCACCATGGCATCACTGATGTGTTTCGAAGGTGTTGGTGATGTATTCTATTTAGGTTAATAACAATACCA
Organism: Eptatretus burgeri; assembly: GCF_056783735.1. Lineage (NCBI taxonomy): Eukaryota > Metazoa > Chordata > Myxini > Myxiniformes > Myxinidae > Eptatretus > Eptatretus burgeri. The sequence continues at coordinate 87,812,837 of NC_140963.1, forward strand.
TTCCTTTCGTGCTGTGAAGGTACATAGGGCTGCCCAGGCAGTTTCATTGGCAAGGAGTACAGTCCTGGATTACCCCAGTACACCGGTTACTCATTGCGCCAACCTCTGAGTCAACCCCACTTCGTGCTACTTCAAAAGCCGACGGGCTCCAACACAGGACCGTAAGGTCCCAAGCTAGCCTCCTTAACCGCTAAGCCAACACCAGGCTATTCTATTTTGGTTACTAGTTATTATTAAAGGAAGAGTTTTTACACAATTCACATTTTGTAATTCCATCTTAGGGAGAGCTCAATGACGTAATAAATATGTGTGGTTAGCAAGACTTGAGCACTTACATTGCCTCTAGAAGTGAAGTATCACACCACTTTACCCTTTAAGTGTGTAAGTGTATGAAACAAGGACAGAACGTGACATCAGGTAGAGAGACTGTTTGCATTTCAATGATCATCGGGTTATTTTAGTTTTCGCACCATTGATGGAAACTTACATTTGTCATTGCTTCGCCCGAATACCGACAGCTGCGAGTTTTACTACTTCCCAAAAGCAGTTGCTATGGTTCTGTTTATCTCAATGTTTTGGACTTCAATTTTTTTTTTTTTTTAACTTAGGCAGCAATACTGATATTTTGATAGAGACCACATGGACTTATAAAATGACATGTGTGCAAAAGATCGACCATGCCTGCTTTCCCTTCCCTGCCGATCCTGGATGTTTTTGAAACCATCCTGCTGGGTACAGATTCGGGAGGTCTTTCGTTTTCAACAATCTATTCTGCCAGAAGAGGTATGTTGTGCGCTCTAAGTGAGAGTAAAACCCAATGCCGTGCTCTCCAGCATTTTATTGTTTTGGAATGAAAAAATAAAAAAAAGAGAGAAACGTCGTCAGGGGGATCTTGAAAGTCTACCAACGCGTGATTACAAGCACAATTCCTGTTGAGATGATGGTGTCGGCAGTAATGTGGCAGCAATCAAATTGAGCTCGGCAGCCTGAGTCTTCCGCAGGACAAAAACACATTTGATATCAATGAAACCTTTATTTTTATTTGAATAGTTTGATGCCATGAAAATAAAATTCCAGTTTTAAACCACGTCCGTGTGAGGGATGGCACACACAAGACACCAGGGTGACAGTTAATAGGTATGTTGAGATTCAAGCCGAAACGAGACAGCTCAGAAGTGAGTGTGCATCCCTCTTGGCTCTTTTCTTAGGAGGAGGGTATACAGGGTATTCGAAAGAGGAAGATATAATTGAGAAAAAGGGGAGATCAAAAGCAATCATACTTGGAAGTAGGAGTAAAGGGTCTCACTATCTCACTATTGGGTCTCATCATCAGCCATAACCTTTCTTGGGCAAACCATATTTCAAAGTTGGCCTCCAAAGTCAGCCGCTCACTGGACATCCTCCGTCATGCAAATTTCTTCCTTGGCACACCCGAACTCCTATCCACCTACAAGGCTTTCATCCGCAGCTTGATGGAGAACTGTTCTCCCCTCTGGGCTGGCTCCCCTGCCTCACATCTTGCTCAGCTTGACGCCGTGGAAAAAAAAGGCCTTCAATATCATTGGAATCTCTCACGATGAAGCTGAGTCTAAGGACCTATCACTTCACCATGGCAGACAGGTCGGTGGTCTCTGTTTTCTACCTCCTCTTTTCTGGTGTTGCACACTCTGCCCTCTCTGTGCTTTGTCCCCCCCCCCATTTTTCTACAGGTTACATGTGGTCCACCATCAACCCCCTTCTGGTGAAACTACCTAAATCCAGAATTACTGCTCACCTCCACTCATTTGTTCCTCATCATTCCCAGCTGTGGAATCAACATCCACATTTTCTTTAACCTCAGTCTTCCCTCCAGGTCTTCAAAACAGCTGTTCATCACCATCTCAAGCCATCCCCATCCAAAAGCATCATCTTTTCCACTTCTGTCTTTTTCCCATTTTTCCCTTCCTGAAAGTTTGCTTCTGTATCCATCTTGTCCACTCTCTGCATCTTGACCTACCCCTCATTCTTACCCATATCCCGGTTTATCCGTCTCTGTCTGTTTTGTCCCTCGGCCCTGCCACTGGTGTTTTCCCCCTCTCTTTCTGGTGTTACTTTTGTTCTGTTGCATCCTGATCCGTTCTCTGTTAGAGCTCTTCTACAAGCCTTGACTTTGCATACAATAAATAAGGGAGGCGAGGAAAGGGAGATAGATAGAGCATACCATGAGTGGGGTCAAAATTTCCTCCATTGTTCCTCACATGTACCATGCCTTATGCAATATGTTGCTGCTGCTGAAGCAGTTACTGGGTGATAATCATACAATCCTGGTCGGGTCGCCACTCCAACTGAGGAAGTCAGGGCAGGAATTTGGAGTTTGTTCAGTGTGCCGGTGATAGCTTGCCGACTCTTCACAAAGCACACCATGGGATCTTTAACGTCCACCAACTAATGCCAACAGACAGGACACCCTGTTTAACTGTGCATCGGAGAGACGGCACAGACACTGATGAATCACCCTGCCTGGGAAACACCGGGATGAGAATTTTGTAGTTGGGCAGAGATTCGATCCCAGGCGAGACAGCTTGGAGGTGAGTGTGAGCACCTCTAGGCCATCCCGCTAGCCAGCTTGGAGGCGAGTGTGAGCACCTCTAGGCCATCCCGCGAGCCAGCTTGGAGGCGAGTGTGAGCACCTCTAGGCCATCCTGCTAGCCAGCTTGGAGGCGAGTGTGAGCACCTCTAGGCCATCCCGCTAGCCAGCTTGGAGGCGAGTGTGAGCACCTCTAGGCCATCCCGCTAGCCAGCTTGGAGGCGAGTGTGAGCACCTCTAGGCCATCCCGCTAGCCAGCTTGGAGGCGAGTGTGAGCACCTCTAGGCCATCCCGCTAGCCAGCTTGGAGGCGAGTGTGAGCACCTCTAGGCCATCCCGCTAGCCTGCTTGGAGGCGAGTGTGAGCACCTCTAGGCCATCCCGCTAGCCAGCTTGGAGGCGAGTGTGAGCACCTCTAGGCCATCCCGCGAGCCAGCTTGGAGGCGAGTGTGAGTACCTCTAGGCCATCCCGCTAGCCAGCTTGGAGGCGAGTGTGAGCACCTCTAGGCCATCCCGCTAGCCAGCTTGGAGGCGAGTGTGAGCACCTCTAGGCCATCCCGCTAGCCAGCTTGGAGGCGAGTGTGAGCACCTCTAGGCCATCCCGCTAGCCAGCTTGGAGGCGAGTGTGAGCACCTCTAGGCGATCCCAGGCGAGACAGCTTGGAGGTGAGTGTGAGCACCTCTAGGCCATCCCGCTAGCCAGCTTGGAGGCGAGTGTGAGCACCTCTAGGCCATCCCGCTAGCCAGCTTGGAGGCGAGTGTGAGCACCTCTAGGCCATCCCGCGAGCCAGCTTGGAGGCGAGTGTGAGCACCTCTAGGCCATCCCGCTAGCCAGCTTGGAGGCGAGTGTGAGCACCTCTAGGCCATCCCGCGAGCCAGCTTGGAGGCGAGTGTGAGCACCTCTAGGCCATCCCGCTAGCCAGCTTGGAGGCGAGTGTGAGCACCTCTAGGCCATCCCGCTAGCCAGCTTGGAGGCGAGTGTGAGCACCTCTAGGCCATCCCGCTAGCCAGCTTGGAGGCGAGTGTGAGCACCTCTAGGCCATCCCGCTAGCCAGCTTGGAGGCGAGTGTGAGCACCTCTAGGCCATCCCGCTAGCCAGCTTGGAGGCGAGTTTGAGCACCTTTAGGTCATCCCGCGAGCCAGCTTGGAGGCGAGTGTGAGCACCTCTAGGCCATCCCGCGAGCCAGCTTGGAGGCGAGTGTGAGTACCTCTAGGCCATCCCGCTAGCCAGCTTGGAGGCGAGTGTGAGCACCTCTAGGCCATCCCGCGAGCCAGCTTGGAGGCGAGTGTGAGCACCTCTAGGCCATCCCGCTAGCCAGCTTGGAGGCGAGGTGAGCACCTCTAGGCCATCCCGCGAGCCAGCTTGGAGGCGAGTGTGAGCACCTCTAGGCCATCCCGCTAGCCAGCTTGGAGGCGAGGTGAGCACCTCTAGGCCATCCCGCTAGCCAGCTTGGAGGCGAGTGTGAGCACCTCTAGGCCATCCCGCTAGCCAGCTTGGAGGCGAGTGTGAGCAGCTCTAGGCCATCCCGCTAGCCAGCTTGGAGGCGAGTGTGAGTACCTCTAGGCCATCCCGCTAGCCAGCTTGGAGGCGAGTGTGAGCACCTCTAGGCCATCCCGCTAGCCTGCTTGGAGGCGAGTGTGAGCACCTCTAGGCCATCCCGCTAGCCAGCTTGGAGGCGAGTGTGAGCACCTCTAGGCCATCCCGCGAGCCAGCTTGGAGGCGAGTGTGAGCACCTCTAGGCCATCCCGCTAGCCAGCTTGGAGGCGAGTGTGAGCACCTCTAGGCCATCCCGCTAGCCAGCTTGGAGGCGAGTGTGAGCACCTCTAGGCCATCCCGCTAGCCTGCTTGGAGGCGAGTGTGAGCACCTCTAGGCCATCCCGCTAGCCTGCTTGGAGGCGAGTGTGAGCACCTCTAGGCCATCCCGCTAGCCTGCTTGGAGGCGAGTGTGAGCACCTCTAGGCCATCCCGCTAGCCAGCTTGGAGGCGAGTGTGAGCACCTCTAGGCCATCCCGCTAGCCAGCTTGGAGGCGAGTGTGAGCACCTCTAGGCCATCCCGCTAGCCAGCTTGGAGGCGAGTGTGAGCACCTCTAGGCCATCCCGCTAGCCAGCTTGGAGGCGAGTGTGAGCACCTCTAGGTCATCCCGCGAGCCAGCTTGGAGGCGAGTGTGAGCACCTCTAGGCCATCCCGCTAGCCAGCTTGGAGGCGAGTGTGAGCACCTCTAGGCCATCCCGCTAGCCAGCTTGGAGGCGAGTGTGAGCACCTCTAGGCCATCCCGCTAGCCAGCTTGGAGGCGAGTGTGAGCACCTCTAGGCCATCCCGCTAGCCAGCTTGGAGGCGAGTGTGAGCACCTCTAGGCCATCCCGCTAGCCAGCTTGGAGGCGAGTGTGAGCACCTCTAGGCCATCCCGCTAGCCAGCTTGGAGGCGAGTGTGAGCACCTCTAGGCCATCCCGCTAGCCAGCTTGGAGGCGAGTGTGAGCACCTCTAGGTCATCCCGCGAGCCAGCTTGGAGGCGAGTGTGAGCACCTCTAGGCCATCCCGCTAGCCAGCTTGGAGGCGAGTGTGAGCACCTCTAGGCCATCCCGCTAGCCAGCTTGGAGGCGAGTGTGAGCACCTCTAGGCCATCCCGCTAGCCAGCTTGGAGGCGAGTGTGAGCACCTCTAGGCCATCCCGCTAGCCAGCTTGGAGGCGAGTTTGAGCACCTCTAGGCCATCCCGCTAGCCAGCTTGGAGGCGAGTGTGAGCACCTCTAGGCCATCCCGCTAGCCAGCTTGGAGGCGAGTGTGAGCACCTCTAGGCCATCCCGCTAGCCAGCTTGGAGGCGAGTGTGAGCACCTCTAGGCCATCCCGCTAGCCAGCTTGGAGGCGAGTGTGAGCACCTCTAGGCCATCCCGCTAGCCAGCTTGGAGGCGAGTGTGAGCACCTCTAGGCCATCCCGCTAGCCAGCTTGGAGGCGAGTGTGAGCACCTCTAGGCCATCCCGCGAGCCAGCTTGGAGGCGAGTGTGAGCACCTCTAGGCCATCCCGCTAGCCAGCTTGGAGGCGAGTGTGAGCACCTCTAGGCCATCCTGCGAGCTTCCTTCCATTGTTGTCTGCATAAAAAATAAATACGTAACCCTTATAGACATCTCCTAGTGGCTGCAAAGAAGGTTTTATTTTAAAGGGCACCGGAGTTGGAAAATTGACTTGTGCAATCAATATATTTTCTGAAAGTGAAGGGAAATCGTCATTATAAAAACAAAACATGCTAAGATTGGGGTTAAAACACTTTGAAATGGACTTCGAGAGACGACGCGCACCGATTTCTCCGAACCGCACACCCACTCGTCGATGTAATGGAGATGAATCCCATTCAAGCTTGTGCTGTGTATGAAGAGCAGTGAAGAATCTTCTGCCATGCTATCAGCAATAATCGTCTGATTTGTGCAACGAGGCATTTTTATATGTTGGGGAAGGCTGCTTCACTCGGACACATCCTTAAAACCGAACCACCCAAGCAGGTCCTGCGGTCTTCAATACAGCAAGAAATAGTAATTATCTTTCGACATCGACCTGAGGCATCGACTAAGCAGCTTGTACCTAAATTACATCGGTGTACTTTTTACATGAATTACATGCACATTAATAGACAAGAGACGAAGATGCATGGTATACAGGATTTGTACATGGGTTGTCCTTGCATCATAAGTCAGGGGTTCACATGGGAATACTAGCAGCCCAATCCCAGTTGTTGCATTTGTGGAATCGCTTCACTCTGTGAATGTCTACTGAAAGACTATTCTGTGCAATAAAGAGTTTAGAATTTAGTGTTTCAGAATTTATTGTCCAATTGTTTGTGCCCGCTCTTCTGTCTGCTTATTTAATGCTTCATGTGCACCGACTCTTCCCTCTGTGCATCCGTTATGCTTTTTATTTCTATTGCTAATCCGTGTGCTTCCATAGTGCTCCAGGCAATGTGCAGGACACATTCCTTTGTGGTGTTGTTGCTGCTTTTACATTTCACTCTTTCACCTGCTATTTCTTAATTCTCATTTGATTTTTATCTTTCAACCTTTCCCTCAAAAAAAGCAATAAAAAAACACTTTAACTTGCTTGTTCCTGTATCGCTGTTGCTTCTACTTTCCAATCTCCTCGGTGCTTCTGTTCAATCACACTCTTCCCTCCAATGCCTCGACGTTACACCTCACTGCTATATCCTCTTGGTTACTGCACCTTCTCATGATGTGGTTTACCTTCACTAATCTCCTTCCTTTCAAACAGGCATGTTTTAAGTTATGTTCAATATCCATATGTTGCTCACTGCCCTCATGTTGTTTATAACACTTTAATCCTTAGTCATTTGCTTTTCGATTAGCCTCCACCTTGTTTAAAACACGACTTGACATGCAACGATGAAGTGACATTTGCAGCATTTCAAGTAGAGATTTTTGGGGAGATGTGATTTGCCACAGTATACACAATGCGACTCACCGATCCCATAAATATTGACACGATCATGTTAAGTGTTGAGTTAGTCAATCCAAAGCCACTTTTTCTGAGCCAGGTACAACTATTATATCATGATCAGTCTGCGGTGAAGCATTTTGAAACATCATTTATTGTGGCTTGGGTGATGGCTTCGTAGACGGATTCAAATCTTTCAAAAGCCACACTACATAGAGTGCACTAACCTTGTGACTACCTGGACGAAAACTCTCCAAAATAAAAATTTACATTTTTTCAGAAACTTTTAAAAATCAAAACTGATCTTGGTTCAGTGACGATGGTTCTGTTTCTGCCATTTTAGGAATCATAATGGCAGGTTAGCCACCCCCCACTTCCTAATCCTTGTTTACTCAGCAATACAATAACCGAATACTGTAGTTGGCACAGATACTTTCAGTATTTTTTTTAATGAAGACAAATTCCAAATGATGGCATATACTGTATGTTCAGGACTTTTATTACCCCACACATGAAGCGCAAAGCGTATGGAATCCCTTTCAGAGTGTGCATGTGCACAGAGAAGTGAGCTAATTGGTTTAGCCTGTCTGGCAGAAAAACAAAATTGAAAATCTTTTCAAACATGAAACTGATTGTTTTCAAGGATATCATAATGGACACAAACAACAGGCAATAATAACTAATGGAATGTGTTAAATAAGGTGATGTAAAAGACGGTGCATCAACGGTGGTAAACTTTCGAAAAAAGTTTTTTTTTTCCTACAACTTTTAAAATATTTATTTTATTTCAATTGAATTATATCAACCAATCAATCAATCATTGTTTTATTGGAAGAACTTCAAACACTGGACAACACAGTCTGAAGACTGATATTTGTCGAATTTTTAATAATAAAACAAACTTACAAATATATACGTACTAGCGATACCCGTGCACATGCACTGGATAGCAGTACAACACAGCTGGTAGCAGACGACAGACCGTACACGGGGAATGACAAAAAATACTCATTGTGCAAAATGCAAGTGGTACTATGGAGCGCCAAGACTTCCCAAACATTGTCGGCATGTCCGCTAAGTGCCACAGCAATTTCATAGGGATCGTGTGATGGCGAGCCGAGGTTTTAGTGTGCAAGTTTGGTATTATAATAGAGATATATTGTTGTGGGGCTGGGTCTCGGTGGTGAGCACAACCGCTAGGTGGAGCAGTAGAGTCGGCTCCACCGAACACCCGGAATCTAGGTCGTACCTTTCAGATAAATCCGATAGGTCACGAGTCCCTTTTCGGACCGAAGATCGCCAATAGGTCGACCACGTGGGATAGGGTCAATTGCCAATTTCAATATGCCTAAATACCCACGTCGTCCAAACCATTGGGGAAATTCACCCTCGGCAGGATCTGCGCAATCCGGGCCGTTACCGAGCCGGATCCGAGTCGTACCCCGAGCGGAGAGTACCAGATTCCTGCCGGGCCGATTGCACGATTACGGCAACAATGAAGCCTCCTAATTCCCGTTTGCAGCGCGGCAAACCAATGATAGAAAGGACAAGGACGAGCTGAGACATTCAACAAAAGGGGAATTTATTTATAACAATAATCGGGGAGGGGGAAGAATAATCGGGAGGAGAACACAGAGCAGAGTTATCATGACTATACAAGGCAAATAATGTACAACAAAAACACTTAACAATTCTACTTAGACAAGACAGGCCCGCACACAGACACGCACACTTAAAAAAGAAAATGGACCCGCCGGGTCTTTATTCGGCTCTCCAGCCGAGGAGGAGAGTTCGGCTGAGAGTTGGGATGGCTGGCTACCTGGCCGTGAGTGCACGGCTGGTCGTCCACCCCTTCCCAGAGCTCCGGTCACCAAACGATGGACCAGGGCAGCGGAATCCAGAGGAGGCGAGACGAGGTGATCTCCCTTGATGAAATGGTCGACTGCTCGCTGTAGTCTGCCAGATGAGACACCTCAGAAGCGCGGGATGCAGTCCGCCACAGACCCGGACAGAGACGCGCACTCGAGCAGACGACGCAAATTCTCTCTGCTCGTCCCGACAACCACTCTCTCTTCAGGAGGGAAGGGCTTCTTCTCCTGGCCACTCGCCTCCTGATTGGTCGGACCCATCACGCGATTCCCTGGCCGTCTCCCATTGGAAAAGCCAATTGTAGGCGGGGCAACTCCCACCCTTCTGGGTGGAGTCCCGATCAGAGGTATTTGTAGCTCCGCCTACCTCCTCATCTCCGACCACGTGCGTAATGGCGATGGTGTTGAGTGGGAGACGGGGCGGGTGAGATGCCCGCTCCTTGCTGATTGGCCAAAGAGGGACGCCATGCCGATGTTAGACTCGCCCACGCACGCGCTCACTCGCCGGCGAGCAAAGAGCGCGGACAATGCCGAAAGCAGAGAGTTGTTGTTGAGGTGATGTAAAAATCCTATCTATAAAATAATCCACAGCACACGTACACTTAATTCCCATTAGACGCAGGGGACGGGAACCTGACTAGAAACACATACCGATATAACTGATCTAGAGGACCTGGCTGTTGTGTGCAGTAAGCTTCCAAATTCGTAACAATATAAGGGTGTCCCAAAAGTCACCTTGGGATCTAGAAATGAAATAACATTTCTGTTTTTTAATAATTTATTTTTCTTTTCTTTTCACAATTTAGATTAACATTTGTAAATTACCCATGGAAATTTTCACAACTGAACAAAGAACCAAAATCGTGGAATTTTATTTTAAAATTCATCGATCATTTATTCTCACCCAAAGAACATGGACACCGAATAATTTTGCGAAATTCAGATATTTCTTGGCCATCACGTTCTCCTGATTTGACGCCTCCCGATTATTTTCTTTGGGGTCATTACCTGAAGGAGCGTATGTATATACATTAATAAGCCCCATACAATTCAGCAGCTCAAGGACAACATCTGTGCAGAAATTCGAGGGCTGCAGCCAGAGCTATTTTCCGCTGTTATGGAAAATGCTGTCGAAAGAGCCCGTCTCTGCGAAGCCGAAAATGGAGGACAACAAAGCTGCATTATTTTTCATAAATAAAGCCAATTTATTTCCATTTTGTAAATTTTCTTTTGGTATAAAAATAATCATAAATTATAAAAAAAAACAGAAATGTTATTTAATTTATAAATCCCGAGGTGACTTTTAGGACACCCTGTTTGTAGAAATAATAATAATAATGATCATATAAAATTTCATGAATAATATATATGTATATATAATGCATTAAAATAATTGTATAAAATAAATATGTAAATTATCTCGATTTTGAAAAAGACATTTTAATCCAGAAAAAAGTGTCCAAGCTTGGAGATCCAAGCTTGGACACTATCTCCTTTAACACTGGAGAACACAAATCACCTTGACATTTCCAAAAAACCTCCAGCTTAGTAGTACTTGGACAAAATATTAAGCCGTCTCGACCAATCCCATTTGCCACTCATGCTCTCAGCGTTGGGGAATATCAAGATTCAGACAAAATTGCACCTCATCGGAAATATAGATCGTGGTCAGAATCACAAAGCAAGAGGTGAAAAGACCCTTTTATTGTCCTTTTTCGTCAGATTGCGTGGGGTAAGGTGTTCTATGAACTCTCGAGTTGAAAGAGTTCTAGGCAAAGTGCTCAGATTAAATTATTGAATATGGCTTGACATTTGTGAAACCTTTTCAGGTTTGCTGTACAATGTGCACCCACCGATCTAATAGAATACCCAATACTGCATTGCTTGGAAGTGTGTACAAGGAGAATCCTTCATCAGATAAGTTGCTACAACTCAAACTTAAGCGGCACTCGGTAGAGCGCATACCACCACCAGACTGAACAGTTTACATTTTGTATCTCCCTGATAGGCCGGATCTTCATCCAGACCTTAACCAAAATCTAATTGGCATGTTCTTGTCACCTACCCAACTCGTCTACCAAGTTTTGTCATAACTCATCTACAACTTTTTGAGACATCATGCTATGTATCATTTTTGGTACTGTCTCTCAATGGCAAAGCATCATTTTAAAAATTATACTATTCGGATCTGGATCTTCACCAAAATCGAATCAATTAATCCTTTTCACACACCCAACCTCTCCACCAAGTTTTGTCCAAATCCATCCTTAACTTATTGGGATATTCTGCTTACAGACAAACAAACAGGGGTGACAAACATAACCTCTGTCCACCTTTGGTGGTGGAGGTACAAACATACTACTTACGTTATTTCAACTAGCAACTTCTTTGCAGCAGCAAGTGTTGAAGTGATGCATTAATTATCCAGCTACTTATGTCATCTGGTGTTAAACCGTACCCATACAATGAAAAATGGCTAAAATTGTAAATAATTAATCAACAAAGCCGCTTTTTTCTGATGGACATGGTTAAATCTATAACATTATGTAATTTTTCAAAATTAGGTATTAGAAAAAAAAATCACTTACATTTATATTCACACATAAATTATGTCTCAAAATATGAATTGTGAACAAGATGAAATTGCCCTTAAATCATAAAATTCTCCACTGATAGGGTAACTCACAGGTATCACGACTACCTTTGTGGTGTCTGTATATATACTTACATTTACTCTGTCAATCATTTTTAATATCTGATACTTTTCTCAGTCCACATTTGTAAATACAAAAATTCCCTGTTCTTTATAATCTTCCCTTACATCAAAGACCCCTCAAAAATGGTATCAATCTACTTGTTCTACATTGAACCCTCTCTCTCCAGCACATATATTGTTCTTATAACAAAGTGACCAAAACTGATTAAAATTGCAGCCATTGTTGCAACAACTGCCTTGACAGCGGTTCTTGACGAGATGCCAACCGGAAACGGTGACCAAGCACTTAACGTCTTAAATAGCAGCCATTGTTTTGGAGCCGTGGATGAATGGCTCATTTGTATCTTTGGGAGCGAGATGCATTGGTGAATGCTCCAAACACCAGGCACCACCAAGCCCTGCCAGGAGGATTCTTCTTGTTGACTCACCAGCAGCAATGATTGTTTGAGACCAGTCAAGGAAATAATTGACTTCCCAAAGTAGAGCACAGATTTGTGGATGCTGCTCACCCTCCACTGTATGTACATTGCTATAATGGTAGTGACACTATGATGGGGAATGGGGAATATGACATAATAGTTAGGAGGAATGCTGGAGATCAAACAATGAGTTTCCTCACCCTTGTGGCCTGGTGCTGATTTTCAATTGTCCGATTCTTCTTCTTTTTTTAATACTATTCATGAGCTGTTTAAAACTCAAATAGCAGCAGAAAAGACAGAAACACAAGGTGCTGGGAAATGCTACACAGCAGGCATGTTGTCGTGAGGCTGAAGTGGTGGAACTCGAGCACAACTGAAAAAAAATCAACTAGCCATAGCTGCACCTGGGTTTGATCACACACCAATGAGCTATTCCTGGGAGATACTGGGATGACACTAAAGCTATTCTGCCCATAAGCATGATTTCCACCATGTTTCAGCTCAAAAGAGCAGAGCAAGGAAGTTCAATGTGTCATGGCCATGACAGGGTCCACCCTATGTTTAATTCCAGAAAAGGTAAGATGAATCACTCCGTTTCACATACATTCCTTCAAAAGTTAACCGGATGGCCTGGAGGTATGCACACTCATGACTGAGCCGTGTAGTCTGTGTTTGAATCTCGGCCCAGCTCCAAACTGTTATGCTGGGGTCTCACATGCAGGGTGAGGCATCAATATGTGTGCTGTCCCTCAGATGAACCCATCTGCCAGCATTAGTTGGTGGACGTTAAATATCCCAAGTGTCATTCATGAAGAGTAGGCGAGCTATTGCCGACACCCTGGCCAAATTCCTGCTTTAACCTACAGAGGGAACTGCATCAGTTGCACAGCCGTGCCCTCAGCCAATGATGCTACTTACAGCCATGAACTGCATCTGAAAGAATAAGACTTACATTATAGTGTGTTGAAATTTATGTCACACTCAGTCAGCTTGGTCCAAGTGGAAGAAATATATATATATATATATATATATATATATATATATATATATATATATATATATATATATATATATATATATATATATATATATATATATATATATATATATATTGTTACGAATTTGGAATTCGATTGCACACAACATACAGGTTCCTTTAGTCAGCGATGTCGATAAGTGCTTGTTCCCTAGATAGCTCACCTTCCATTGTTTAAATGTTCAGAAATCGATTAGATGCGCTGCGGATCGATTTAATAGTTAGGGAACGAAACAATGGAGACGTCCTTCCCCCTCTTCTGCGAAGAGGAAGAAGAACCCTGCCGTCCCGTGATTCTTGATGTCAACAACTCCCTCCCACCCGTGGTTGAGCGGGGGATGGATCACGAGGGCATGAGTCACGCCGGGCGCGGGGGAGGGGGGCGGGGAAGGAAAAGGACGAGATCCTTTCTTTGTTCTTGAGTAGTAAGCTTTTTGCTTCAGCAGAGAGTAGTCGTTCAGCAGACCTTCGGGTCCTGTTTGGCTTGGGTTAGGGTTGAGGCCTTCGGAAGCTTTTTGCTTCGGCTGGCTCAGTGAGCTTCGGCTGCGGCCTGGCTCGGGAGGAGGCTTTTTGGAGGCTTTTTGCTTTGGTGGTTCAGTGGGCCTTTGGCTTCTGCTTGGATCGGTAGACTTCTTGTAGAGCTGCTTTGTTTTGGAAGACAGTCGAGCCGGTTGCTCGGCTCAAGCTGCGAATGGTGGCTTCTTCTTCTTCTTCTTCTTCTTCTTCTTCTTCTTGGTTCGTGGAGCTCTTTGTTCTCTGTTTGGTTCCCGGCTTGGTGCGACTCATCGGCCTCTTCTTGGAGGTGGTTCCACGGGGAAGCGACACATCGACGGGAAGGATCGGCGCCTCGTCTCAGCAGCACGTGTTAAGAAGCGCGGGAGGATTCGCGGGAGCTCGGGAAGGATCGCGGCTCACGGCGATTGGGTCCAGCTCGCTCTCACTGGAGCCCGGGTCCGAACGACTTGAAGACCACACGAGGTGGAGAGGTTCGAGATAGGTGCTAGGTTTCAGCTCACCTGTCCTCAGAGCTGGAGCTCGTTATTGAAGGCCTCTGCCACCATTTCTTGGGTGTGTGGGTGTGTGTGTGTGTGTGTACGTGTGTCCGTGGGCCCGTCTAATAAGTAGGAAATTGTTAAGTGCTTTGTGTGCTGTAAATGTTTGCATCGCATTTCGTAAAGTCGATATAGTTCTGCTCTTACGTGCTTGTCTAGTTCCCCATTATTATTAATAAATACCCCAATTGTTAAATGTTTTCAGCTCGTCGCGTCGATTCTTTCATGGACTGAGCATTTCGTGTGTTGGGAGTTCGAAAGCCGTTGGTTTGCCGTAAAAGGGGGACATTTGGACCGACGGTTCTCAGCGATTAAGCCGCTCGGAATCACGCACGGGACAGGCTCGCCTCGGCGGTTTGTTCTGTACGAGTTCCGTCGAGGGTGGAATACCCCGGTAGTTGGATCACGTAGGTATTTAGGTACATTGAAGATTGGCAATCAACCCTACCCCACGTGATCTGCCCATTGGCATATTTCGGTTCTCATACAAGGACCCGTCGCTCGGACTTATCCGGGCGGCGATCTATATTCCGGGCGATCGGTCGGGCCGACTCGACTTGCAGCTCCGTTCAGAGCGGTCGGTTGGCGGTCGACGCACCAGCGCCGTAACAATATACATATATGTATACATATATACAGCATATATAAATAATAATAAATTGTCAACCCGCTATTCGACCGCCAACCCTGAAGCCGCAGAGCCACGGATAACTTCGCTGCCTGACGGGCTGCAAGGCAACCATGGATGCCGGTTGGGACATTAAGTTTGAGCAGGATTCTCATGCCCAGCATTGCATTACTTTACCTGGTGAGGTCGTTATCTCAACTGGGGGACCTCACTCTCAACGTCCCACCTTGCCGATTTATTGTGGTATGGCCGAGCAAAGTAGGTGGTGCTCTGGCTTAACTAATAGAGTGAATTGTTGGGGTATAATGTCACATCTATCTATTATGTACGCTATGTTGAACCAATGAAGGAAAAAGATAACCGGGCAGGTTTGAAACCGTTTACCAAAGAAAGCACGTACTTACAGCAATAATGAAGTATTTACAGAATGCAGTGTCACAACAAAAGCAATGATCCCTTGGCACGTAAAAGCCCCTTATACAATATTACTTACACGAGGACACAAGACAGGCACAGCACATTCATCTGGGAAAAGCAGAGAGGAAGCAAAAGAAGATAGAAGCAGTTTGTGGCTTGGGTGCGGCCTCTTGCTCACCCCCACGCAAGCAGGTGGGCCTGCGTTGATCCAAAAGTGGAGGGAATGGAAGGAAGGGAATATGGTGGTGTGTATTTGTGACATGTAAGAAGAGGTGCAGCATATGCGGCATAAGCTTAGAGGAAAAAGTGTGAGGGGCGAATCGGTACCTCACTCATCCGGGATGGAGGTTAATCGTTAATAACTCCTTTGAATCGTTGGTAGCTCTCGATGTATCTCAAGTCGATGAATTTGGTGTTCTTAGAGAAAGAAAGAAAATATTGTGTCAGTACGGAAACCTCGTGCTGCTGTCAGTTCTCGTTTCGCCCCAGTGCGGCCTGCCTCAACTCAGCACAGCTCATCTCAGCCCAGCACAGCTCGTCTCAGCCCAGCACAGCTTGTCTCAGCTCAGTGCAGCTTGATCCGGCAGGCAGTCCTTTATCACGAACAGGGAAGCAGCTTTCCCCACGGATAGGTCCCTAGTGCGCACATCAACTGCGAACAGCTCTGATCGCTCACCTTTTATCTCTCCTTTCCCACCTCATGGCCTCGAGGGAGTAAAGTTTTTGGGAGCACTCTCTGACCCTACTTGTGATACACCAAGATGACAGTTTATAGCTGGGTCGGGATTCAAACCAAGACTACACAACTAAGAAACAAGTGCGTACATCAAGGCCATCCTGGTGCCCCCCCCCCCAATTCTCTCTGGGGAAATGTGTATCGGATAGAACCACCTGGTGGAAGTCGGAATTTCAAGTCATAACAAAATACACCTTGAACATTAAAATTTTAGGGAATTAACCTGTCCTCATTAATGATGGGTTCTTTGCTCATTGATATTGTCGTTTTCAGGCTGATTAACACTGACCTGGATGGATAGCCGAACAGCCAAAATCCTTGAAGATTATGGTGCATGGGGGATGGAAGGTGGCGGGGGCTTATGGAGAATTTACCAGAATGGAGCCACACAGGTTTATTCTCAAACCCACAACGAATAGATAAACACAAGTAAATTGAACAAATAATGGTTCAATGAACATAAATCATTGATTTATAATGAAAATAACTCAATAGTCCGGCAGTTATGGGAATGGATTGTGCCTTTGATGACACAAGCATGAGCTTTGGCACACTGTTAAAGCATTCCCTAAGGAAGATATTTAGCTATAGGGCCATCGCAGAAGTGTCCTGTGGCCAAAATGGCCACCACCGGATGTTATTTTATCAGAAGCTCAGGTTCTAGACTACCTAGGATATTGATTCTGATGGTTAATCGTACATTTTCAAGGATGAGGAATGCCGTGGTACTATTTACAACATGCTATAACTACTCTAACAACTACCTAACTACATATATCGAGCTTTCAGGGAAATAAATAATAGTAAAATTGTAATTGCATTTAATATTGGTGGAGTTATACATGTACATTGTACATGTTTTGAAACTGACATATTAATAAGAGTACAATGTAGTCTTCGCAATGTTTCCTTTATAATATTTGGTAATTTATTTATATGAGCACACAGTTCATGAGATTATGCTGTATCTTGCAAATCAATAGTGCATGTCCCATTGTTGTTTGACACGTTAGTGGTGAGGGCAAGTCTACGACAGTCCTTCCATTATTAACCAAGTAAGGCCTTCCATGGTAATATTACAGGTGTTCAATGAAATGTAATGTTAGTTTCGAGAACACAGTCACCACAGTGGCAAAGGGCAGTGCACTGAAGTGCTGCCTTGACACATTTGAACTGTCCTCTGCATCCCCTTTTTGCATCCACAGTATATGAGTTCTTGACAAGCCTGGGTCGCTTCTGGCAGTGTGGTCCAGTGAACTTCCCATCCACCTGTGTCCTTCTTCTTCCACCCCTAGTCACCTCGGGATGGGAGTTCCGGGACTGCAACCATCATCTGTCCCCAGCGGTAGGCAGCCCTCTTTGTGTGCTGAATCAGTGCTGCTTGTGTTGGAGGGAGTCCTTCAATGTCTCTACCTTTCTGGGTGGACAGCTGATTGTGTGCCTGATTGACTGATTCCAGGCTGCTCGTGCGGTCATAGAGCAATACCACGAATCGCTCCAGAGACTCCATCCAGTTGTCTATGGTGTCTGGGGTGGCAGCCAAGGCACAGAAGGCTCTAGTGACATCATTAAATGCGAGATGATCAAAGCTCTGGCTCGATGAACTGCATCATTGTCAGCATCGTGCTCACATGCTTTCCCTAATGCGGCACCAACATCCTCATTGCACACGAGCACCACATCACGACCTTGCTTGTGAGCGTCCATGTCTGGTAAGTAACCCAGTATTCTGTTCTTGAGTTTAGTGGAGTGTACATTTCCCATCACGTGTGTCCCCAGTTGTTCCAGCCTGGTACTGTACAGATTCACCAAGTCTGTAAGCTTGAACACTGGTGCAACCATATTGTCCATGCGCACTTCCTCAATATAGGCGACAATTCCAGCGAATGCAATTCCATAGTTAACAGTGTCTACATGAGATTATTGTGCCTTTGTGTCCCTCGCTTTATTGTACAGAGAGACAAGACACTGAGCATGGTACTTAGCCTCTTGGGCAATGAGATCTCCAACACTGAGTTTGGATAAGAGGTGTTTGTCCTGTAGTTTGAGGGCACACTGCCTCACACGAATGTCAAGTTCGAATGTCGTTGCATTACGCAAAGCATCTCTTGCTGCAGATTTGCCACAGAAGAAGCATGTCTCTGTTGAATGAGTTTTACGTTCAATGTTCTGACGGGTGAACTTGTGGGTTTCTGGGTCATTATCGTGGTGTGTTTTCCTCTTTTCAGCCCTTTGAAGTTTTGTTTTGTTATACTGCAGTCTGCAGGAGTCATGCCATTTGGCTTTGTGAACCCGGAATGCTGCCTCGATGACCTGACCCTCATCCAGTTGTGACAGTTTTAGTGTTCTTGGCAGCAACTGATCTTGTCGTATGCTGCAAGATGCTCAGCTATGGTCCTGTATCCTGCCCCATCTGTGCCACATGCTGAATTATATGGACATGTCAGCATCTCATCTGTGTCTTCCTGACACAGAACACATTTGTTCCAGTCTGTGGTCGGGCACTGTTTACCTGATGAGCCAGGCTCATCAGGATCCACCACCTTGTATAGTTTGGCCATTGTCCCTATACACTATGCTACTTTGGAACAGTATCTACTAATTATAATATGACAACAGTATGTACTAGTTATACCACCACCACTCCACCATAAGCTGAAATCTCCAGGAAAATATGTTGGCTGCAACCACAGACACAGTCCAGGTCAACTGAAAGCATACAGATATACATGCAGATTAGGCGTTGTTACTCGGTGTACACAAGTACACAAAAGCTGTACTAACAACATAGATTATCATTGTGATGTTATTATGATGTTCTGTGTGAATATGCAGCAAAATATTTGAATACACATAAACATAAGTATGAGGTCAGCACACAACTCATGGGCTGATTCTGAAATTCTGGAAAATGTGCATAACTCCACTAATATTTGATGGTTTTACTATTATTTAATTCCCTGAATGCCAGATATATGTAGTTTGGTAGTTGCTCGCATGTTATAAATAGTACCACTGCATTCCTCATCCTTGAAAATGTACGATTAGCCACCAGAATCAATATCCTAGCTGGTCTAGAACCTGAGAAACTGGTAAAATAACAACTGGGGGTGGCCATTTTGGAAAATGGCCGCCATTTTGGCCACAGGACAATTCTGCGATGGCCCTACAGCTAAATATCTTCCTTAGGGCATGATCTAACAGTGTGCCAAAGTTCATGCTTGTATCATCAAAGGCACAATTCCCCCAAATATTTCACTTATCTGCCGGACGACAAGAGTGATAACGAAATGCGAGGTAAAACTAAATTCTAACTTGAGATGTCTCCATTCAATCACAAACGCAGACAAGGGGAAAGCTAAAAATAAAATAAATTCTCCCTTTATGCTGGTATTCAGCTTTGTGTCCAGAGATGATCTTTAAGGAGCCTCGTGTTCGGCCAACCTTGAAGCCACTGCGTGGGAAACGCAACAGATTGGCGTGGTCACTCTCTGCGGCCACGTACGTGAGGTAATTTGCACGGACGGTCTTCAATGCCAGGGCCCACAAACTGCCGTACAGTTTCTTCTCATGATCAAAATTGCCGACACCGCTTCTCTCTCAGCACCAGGTCCACTCGCAACAAATGGTTCCACCTTCTTCCTCGTTAATACAACAAGAGACTGCCGAGTTATTGCTGAGAGACACGCTCCTCTTCTTGTCCTCTTCTCCTCAAAGTGTACAACTTCATGACCGAGCTGAACGGTCAATGGCTGGCTTCTTGCTCCAGCATGCGAGCAAATTCATGCAGCACAAACAACAAAAATCATGCAGCGTTTTTGACCGTGCCATGGAGAGGAAGCGAAACCCTCTGTCTTCCGACCGCCATTTCTACACGACCATGCTCCCTCTTACGTCACACCGACCAATCTTTAACCCCGGTGTCATGGCCTGCCAGTTACCATTCTTGGTGGGGGGGGGGGGTTGTCTGCTTGGAAATGTTCGGATCTGTTGTTGTTGTTTGTGAAAGAACGTGAGTCCTTTTTATAGCCGGCTTTGTAAATGCAAAAACATAGGAAAAGGTCACAGGGGGCAATCACATACTTGGAGAAATTAGCCTTAAACCCTACCTAGTTAACACAGCACCACCCCCTGTGTGGTGACACATTAACAATCTTAAGCTCACAGTTTCCAAACTTCATTTACATCGAGACGTCTCCTACCCATCCACGGATCATGCCA
This sequence comes from Eptatretus burgeri, assembly GCF_056783735.1. NCBI lineage: Eukaryota > Metazoa > Chordata > Myxini > Myxiniformes > Myxinidae > Eptatretus > Eptatretus burgeri. The sequence continues at coordinate 87,832,934 of NC_140963.1, forward strand.
TACTATACAATCCTACCTTTACTATGAAATTCCTCCATCTACCCCACAAACATAACAATATAAAACCGAGATACAAAGACGATTAAAAGTTGGAGGACCTGCTGTGGGTAAGTATTACCATTGCAACTCAAAATGGTTTCTGCTGGCACATATACATTTAACGTGCATTATGAAGGACTGTTTATTTGTTGTGGATGCAAATATGGCAGAAATTTTGTCCCCACCCACCCCTCCAATCCACACGCCCATCAGTCCGAAACGTCCCAGTACCAAGTGTACATTGGAAGTTTGTCTCCATGATTAAGCCCTGTAATGCAAGAACATCTTCTGCATTTATTAAAGTTTGGACTATTTTGTTTCCAATGATTATGTTTGCAATGACAGTTTTGGGTCAAAATGGGTTACAGAGTGTGCTGGTTGGTTGACTGAACATCTCCATCTCCTCTGAAATGTCCCAAAATAGCACAGCTCCTCAAATACCTTCTCCTCGTCAAATCCTACAGCCTGGCTTCTCATGCCGACTGTTTCTTATGAAAGGCAGAGGGTGTAGGCGAGTTGTTGGTGCCTTAAAACCGAGTCCTTTGGGCGGGTGGTGCTTGTTAGTATTGTTTGGCTATCTGCCTAAGCGAGGGACAACTCTGATTTCAAACCCGGGTAGGTAATACTTCCAAGCCCAGGTCAGCAGTATGCCTAAAAGAGAGAAGACAACTCTGATCTAAAACCCAGGTGCACGGAGCTCGTTAGCCTTGGTCGGCAGTCTTCCATCAACGGGGATGTAGGCACTATTTGTTGTCTTGAAGCAAATGAGTAAACCCCTGCCAGTCCTTTTTACACACTTTTATTGAACTTCATCTGAAATTTGTTTGTTTGTCCCGCTTCAAATCTTTGAGCCGTTCATTTTCGAGGTTCCATATGTCCTAGAGAGCTAAAATTTGGCCCACGGTCCTCTTTTCTGGTGCATTTTCATCTATCAAAATTTGACGGATCTTCGATGTACCAATTCTAGTCCCGCCTGAGTACGATCTGGGAGTTGATGGCAATTGGCCTATTTTGAATATGTTCAAAACTTCCCTCAGGGTTTCCCTAGTTTAAGTATGGAGACTCTGCATGGTTTAATTAAGAGTCAAGAGACCTGTTTTGAATTCTCGCTGCCTGCTGGGAAAAGGAGAACTTGAAACGAAAAGCATGTAGACCACAGGCAGAGACAATCAGTGTCAGGTTTGTAAGGCATGTGACAGGTCAACATCGTTATGTAGCTGTTACGTTACTGGTCAACCAATGGTCGATGGTATAAACTCTGCAATAGTTAGGCAGTAACAAAAATTGTAACGTTCCGTTGAGACAAAGAGAAAGACAATTGTTAAGTCATTCGGTAGAAATCAAAGAACATAATGAAGCTCGATTGGAATACCAGCGAACTCTATGATCAAACTGGCATACCAGTTTCCTCAATCTCGTGGAGCGTCAGGAATCAGTGTACATCAGCATCAACAGGAACAACGTTTCCTGGTTGATTCGTATGTCTTGGAACCAATCCAACAACATGGTTTTTAACCCACGGCAGGCAGGTGTGCAGTGTTGTCCAATGACTCTATCGGCATTTGTGTGAGCCCACATAACTTCACCATCTCACTGAACTGCAAATATTTGCAACGAGTGGCTAACCGAGGGTGACGGCCTGTACGAGACCATTTGAGTGTTGTCTGATGTTGCTGGAGTTGAGATTCTGCTTGATGGATACCTGAACGTTATCAATTTCAATGTCATCACAAACGATTTCATCGCCTTCAACAATTCGTTCTCGATAAATTATGAAGACTTCCCAACAATCGTCAGCAATTTGAATGACCACCAAGCAATGAAGCAGAATTTGCAAAGACTTCAATGCAAGATTTGCAGTAGCTTTTCGAGTATCATTCCTGCGGCATCTTGATCGCTTTTGGCAAATGCTATGCGGTTATGAACTTTGAGGAAAAGTTCTACTTTGCTGATTCCCACTCCTGTGGGATCCAGGTGCACCAGCTGCGAATGGTCGAGCATGCATTATCCAATATGACACACTGAACGAATTGCATCGCATTATTAAGCGAACAACAAAATCAAGAAATGAGCTTTACACCTTGGAGTTTGTCAGTCATTTCGAAGAATGACATTGTGGAGCGTAGCCAGAATCACCATCACAAGTCAGCATCAGGCGCAACTTTTGCAATAAACAGGATTTGTCTTAATATCAGTCAGAGTGTCTGTAATGCTCCCAATTGATTGCACTCAGCCACCAGAAGAAGTCGTATTAAAAATGTTCCGGACAATGATCGCAACTTGAATACCATTCGACGCAAAACAGACAACAACATCGTAAATGTTGCACATGAATTTTAGGCTGAAGAATTTGCACTTTCAAAAGGGGAGGCCTGTTTGGATCACACCTTTGGACAACTTTCAAACCAGAATTCTGGGCAATGACTTGAGATTCCAGCATAACGATTACCTCTTCTCTGCCCTTTCAATATATGAGTGTCATCGCACCAAGTCAAACATTTCCGTGTGTGGCCGCAATATTCAGCATAACAATAGTCAAGTTGATGTTCATTTGTACGTGAAAAATCTTCATGGATCATCGGCTTACTGGAGAATGGCGCTAAATGAATTGATTGCACAAATCTGATGCTTAGGCCCTCCTCACTACTTCATCACATTTAGCTGCAATGAACTCAATTGGCTTGACATGCAAAAAGCTTTACTGCTTGCTGATGGCGATGTTGAAAGAGATCCGGTGAACTTGACAGTCTACGAGACGCAAATCTTGATCAAGAAGTCTCCAACAGTTATCAGCCGACATTTCATGATTCAAGTAAATGCATTGATGATTCGCATGAAAGCCAACCATGAATTGCTGGGCGGTCGTATCATGGCTTACTGATGGCGTATGGAATTCCAAGATTGGAGTTCTCCCCATCTCCACAAAGCCATTTGGGTTGAAAACACTCCAGATTTCAACACCGAATAAGGAATTGAGTGAATCGACGATATCATGTTGTGTGAAATTCCAGAAGATCCTGAACTGAAAATGCTTGTACAAAAGCTACAGATTCACCAACATACACAAACATGAAACAAGAACGCTTCTTCATACTGCATCACTTTTGTTTTTTTCATCACTGGAGGTGCCGGAACCAGAAAGACATTCACCCTCAAGCTGCTCAAGGAACAAATCCAGCGCTGTTACGGCAAAGACAAGATAACTTTGAAAGTTTGTGCATTGACGGGTGTCGCTGCTAGACTGCTCAACGGCTCTACACTTCACTCCACTTTGAAGCTGCCTGTTCAGAAGGATAGCAAAATTCTGAACATGCCGATGCTGACTGGTGACTACTTGAGACGTATGCAAATGCAATCGAAGGATGTCGATTTCCTGATTGTCGATGAGATCTCAATGGTTCCCCACGAGATGCTCTGCATGACTGATCAGCATCTTAAACAATTGAAGGACAGCGAGGAACTTTTCAGCAGATTGAATGTTCTGCCGTTCAGCAACTTGATGCAACTGCCACCAGTGAGAGGCAGCGCCAGATTTCAGCAACCTGAGCGAATGCAGCCAGGAACACATTTGTGGCGAGTATTCTCATTTTGCGAGCTTACGCAAAACATGCAACAACAAGGTGAATTGACATTCATCGATCTATTGAATGATTTGAGAGTCAAGAGCATTTTGACCTTCCATTGAGGAAGCTGAACGGTAGCGACACACATGCAAATTCAGCATCGAAAAAGCCTTGCAAATCCACCTGCCAATTCTGCAAGTGAACCGGCACAACAAAACGGTACTGAATTACTAGGCAAACCAGAATGCCATCATGACTACTATTCATGCGCAGGACAAGACTGTCGACGCGACATGCAACTTGGAAAATGCAGATTTGCAAAAGTTGATCCCTTCCGACGTGAATAAGACTGGCGGATTGCCCAAAGAGCTTACTTTGTTGACGGGTGCGAAGGTGATGCTGTGCTACAACGTGGCCACAAGCAGAGGACTGGTGGAACAGAGCAATGGGTCAAATCACGGAAATCATTTGGGTACACTTCCGACGAGCGCAGATGTATGCTGAAGATATCCCAGTGGTGATGATTGACTTTGGTGATATTGGCATCCATCGAATCGAATCGAACCAATGTCGTCGCAATTTCCTGCAAAATATTCCTTTGCTACTGCTGAAAGGTGCATGCTTCCAATGATTTTCTGCTGGTCACCGACAGTGCACAAAATGCAAGGCTCAACCGCGGACAGTGCACAGTCATCAACTTGGGCTCAACGTTGTTTGCACCAGGACAGGTTTATGTGGCTTGAAGTCGAGTCAGATTGCTGGATGGACTACATTTGGGAGAGTTTGATTGTGCGAAGCTTACATCGGGCAACACTTGCAATCAAACATCCTTGGCGGAAACAGAAAGGTTGCATAAATTGCCAAGTTACATAAATTGAATTGCAATAAAACATATTGATTTTGATGAAACTGAAAACTTTGTTGTTGTACGAGGAGAAATTAAATATTTCATTCAGATATACTTTACAGATATGATAACAAAGAACATTTCATTCATAATATTCAAGACTAAAAAAACAAATATAGAAAACAAGTAAATGAAAACACAAGTTTGAAGTACGGTTCTTCCCGAAGGCGAACAGTACGTGCAGTACAAAAGACGTTTGTGCGTGCGGGGAAAGGGCTGAGGGTGCTTTCCGCATCTTTCACGCGCGGGGCGGGGCAGGGTGAGGGCTGCGTTGAAGGCTCCTTCGGAGAGACTGGGATTTTCCACAAGCTGGATCGTGGACACGCCCACATCAGATGTGCACCAACGAAAGAGAGGCTCACACAAGCAGGACTGGAGAAAGACATTATTTATGAGGAGGAAGAATCCCAGAGAGTGGACGGAACAGTCGCTGAAAATCTTGTCCGGCGAGGGGCAGAAAGGAATGCAGAGTGTGCAGCATAGAAGAAAGGAGCTCATTAAGTGGAGGAGAGGAAGAAGAAAGCCCAGAATGCGGCTTGGTTCGTGTGGAGCCATTTGTCCCGGATGCACAGCAGAAATGTAGTGGCATGCCGTTGGCATATTTGGGATGTCCGAGAAGACTTGCCTACTGGGTCTGGATGCCTCAGAGACGCTGCTGCACATCCCATCACGCCACATCGCCACTCCACCGCCCATCTTGTTGCACGCAATGCTGAGGGGGCAGGATCTGTAATGTATAGACAGGGTAGACAGATTAATTATGTATGCATGAATAACTCTTGTTTGTAGGTGGGGCTAGTTGAGGCCTTCTCATCGCAGAGGCACATGTGTCACGTGTGCAACTAGGCCGATCACGATCTCTCTGGCCAGTGTGTGCCAGCCATGGCAGTTCAGTGTGCTGTGGAGCCGAAAGTGGCACTGTACTTTTATGGGTTTTTTGAGGCTGTCCCCATGGTAGACTCCGCCCAGGAGGACAAAGAGTACTCGAGTTCACGAGAGAGAACCAGGAGGGGCTTGTGTGCATTAAGATTGAGAAAGGGCCATGGAGGAGTTCGTGAGGGAGATATTCTTGTGGTCTAGTGGTCTTGCAGAAGCTTTGGAATAGACTCCAGCTAGTATCCCCCTGCCTTTGGAGAGGATAAGGGGCCACCATGCCTTTTGAGAGGGGAAGAAAGACCCCAGCACTTGGAGGAGGAAGAACAAGTGCCGACAAGGAAGCCTCGTTGGGGGAAAAGGACAAAGCCGACCACATAGCCTTTTAGAAGGCCTTCTCATCGCTGGTTCTGCTCGTGGCTGTGTTACTTCATCTTTGGACACCATCGTCACTGGCTCTCGTCTCACTCCTGGTGTCTTAAAACGGACTGGATCGAGTCCTGCATTCACCCTGCACATCATCGAGACAAAGGGAAGTCCTGCCTGCATTACTGGCTTGTTGTACGAGTGTGATCTCTGGCGCCCAGTGGGTTCGGTTTTGCATTGTATTTCTTCTTCTTGTATACAAGTTTGCATATACCCATTTACCTCTCTGTGTCTTTTGACTCGCATGGTTTGTTCTGTTTATGATAGTGTCTTGTTGACTCTCTTCCCTGCACTTTGCTCTTCAAATAAATCCTTTAAAAGGTAAGAAAACATGTTTCAGCCATATGCCTCCCGTGTGGGTATGTCTTTGATTTTGGTTTATTTGGGTGACCTTGGGGGACATAAAGCAGAGTAATTAATGAACGCAGTGCCATAAAAGCTCTTTCTAACCACTGACTGATATTAAAGATCGGTCCCTTTCAGGTGACGAAGAAAGCTGAAATTCTGCATCCCAATGGACATCAAAACCGGTGTATCAGGAAAAATCACAGAATCGGCGGAAAGCATCTGTGAATGAAAATATAAATAAATGAAAAATCAAATTCAGGTGAGCGACCTGAAACAATGGGGAAGCACAGTTTGTATTGCTTACACAATGTGTAAGCACACCCCACTATTATATATATATATATATATATATATATATATATATATATATATATTTTATGCCCTCTGCCATGCCCTTTGAGCACGAGTTGAAATCTCCGTCGATCAACGTGTCCACCTCCTCTTAATAAGGAACCGTTCTGCCATCCAGGGGCTGTCGGTGTTAACCGCCTTGCTCCGACTAACCTGGGCCGGCCACAGTGACTACATATAATTATGTACTAATAAAATGCAATGTGTGTGTGTCTCCTCCGTAACTCCAAAACTATAAAACGTAGCAGCCTGAAACTTTGCAAACGTACTAAGAGAACTCCAAGAGAAGTGCAAGATAGCGGTGTTTGGGTTAATTAAAACACCCCTTTTGAAGATAATTATAATTAATGGCCTTATTTAATTATATCCTTCATTAGGCGATCCTTGGCCACCTCGCTGTTTGGAGTCTTAAGGCATTTCCTGGGTAACCTTGCTGGGGACTGAAGCCGCCAAGTTTTTTTTTGGCCTGCTCAACCACTCCTTGATTTGGAACAGGCCGCAACAATTTCTTAACGATAAGGTTTTTTTCTCTTCACTTTTCTCACTCATGTTATCGAATGCCTGTTCATCATAGCTACAGATCGCTGGGTGTATTGCAATGCTTATAAATGCTTGGTGAGGCCAGCGTTCATGGCTTTATTTCATTTGCACATACTTGTACGTGCCCGTACGTGTATGGCCGTACGTGCAAAGAAACAAACAAACAAACAAAAAAACATTTCAAACCGCGAGCCAGAAACAACAACCACACAGGCTGTTCCTTCGCTCTCGCATGCCCGTACGTGCAACCCCCCCCCCCCAAAAAAAAAACAAACAAACAAAAACTTTAAAACCACGAGCCAGAATCAACCACACAGGCTGTTCCTTCGCTCTCGTAAACGACGACTGCATTGGGGCATTGTGTTTATCTATAAATGTGCATAAGAAATCGAGAAATTATAAGAATACATAAAGTCATCACTATCCGGAAGTGGTGCGTGCCCGTACGGAATGTTCACTTGCATTCCATGAATTATCGCTTGTATTGAAGTAACAACTGCTGTGATACTTTCACACAGAGTTAGTTAAAATCAAGTTTACCTCCCTGTCTTTGCTTGCCATGACATTCGCTGCCATTGACCATTGCCACTCCTACGCCACGGTAACTAAGGCACCGATCGATCCCCATCGTAACCGGCACGGCATGTGACGTCATCGTCAGCCGGCCGCGCACCAGCCTACGCAGTCACGCCTACACAGCAACGTGTCCTTTCATTGGTTGGTAAATAAATGGCCATGACTTGGGAAGCACTTGTCCAATTAATATCAAACCTTGAAAAGGCACATCCACAGGGCCCCAGCAATATAGCTGGCAAGTTTCAATTAGATCGGACCAGTGGTTGTCGAGAAACAGTGGTCACACACGCACACACACATGCACACGCACACGCACACGCACACGCACACGCACACGCACACGCACACGCACACACACACACATTACTGGAATTATAGATAGATGAATAACTGAGAGAATTTCTTGAACTTAGCATTATTACAAAATGTAAGCTCCAGATTTGAAATTTTCAGCAGTTCCGACTCCCCAAAAATGTGTTGATTTGTCCAATTTGGATATTTCACGGGTATTTCCAGGTGCACAGTTGTCTCGACGGCAATTGGTAATCGTTTGCCAAGCCTGGCGTTCCGTTGGAGTGCTTAAGCCACTTTCCAAGCTGTACAGTGCAGTTCATGTCCTGATTGGGATGTGCAGTCGAGAGTTACTTCAAGGTGGAGGTACGTATACCGCACACATGGACGTGGTACATATGGGTAGATTTGGATCTGTACAGACTCTCCGCGGGTGTGTGGACATGCTGTGCCTGTTATGGGTGCTGTGGTGACAAAGTTTCATCCTGTTTCTTAAGGAGGTTTGTTCAGGTTTTCCTTTCTCCTCGCGTCTGTTTCGAAAGCATTTGGTTATTGGATTTGCTTGACAAAGGTTATATGTTTCTTTTTGTGAGTTTCTAAGCAAAATATATGTGATAACACCCAATCTCCGAGCAGTTTGCCATATTAACGTATTTTCGAAATTACCAAGCCAATTTTTTTTCCATTCGTTACACGCAGCTGTATATAGAGAATAATGTTTGTGAACATATCCCTGAAACGTTGAAATAAATGTAACGTTGTTTTTGAGTGAAAGCTACTCAAGGTTTCTGGGTTGTATACAGGACTTACTGAAGTCAGTAATCACACTGACTCCAACCTGTCGATTCCCGATATCAGCCAAGTGTGTGTGTGTGTGTGTGTGTGTGTGTGTGTGTGTGTGTGTGTGTGTGTGTGTGTGTGTGTGTGTGTGTGTGTGTGTGTGTGTGTGTGTGTGTGTGTGTGTGTGTGTGTGTTTGTGTGTGTTAGTACGTTTTGATTCCTTTCGATTCACTCCTTTCTTCTCAAATGATACACACCATTCCGATGAAACTTCACGACAACCTACATCACCTATGGCATACTAAAGTTTGTTCATGACATTCGAAAAATCTGGCTCTGGGAGGGTTTAAAGGGGGTTTCACCCCAAAATATGTATTTGCTTTCTTCTCCTAAACCACACACACAATTTCGATGAAACTTGACCACAACATTTATCACCCGCGATGTACCAAGGTGTGTTCATGGCATTAAAAAAGATCCATAGATATTTACTTTCTTCTCTATTATATATTTTGTGGGTCATCTATGCCGACCAGTGGTTACCTGATTTATCTTATCCAACCACTACCAGGTGAGTGCCCAGGGATATTGCCCCTATGTTTAATATCTCTGTGAGGTTCTTTGTCATTATTCCTGCAGGTCCAACTATCACTGGTACAACTTTGCCATTCTTCAACTTCCAGGATCTTCTCACTTCATTCTTGAGGTCTTGTTATTTGGTCATTTTCTTGATTTCTGCATCGTTTAGTCCAAAATGAATGGTGTTAACACCTCACTTAGCATGGCGGTTAAAAATAAATCGTTGCTGTTTGGGTGCATTTTATCACTCCTGTAATGCCCTGGTACGCTACCTCCCCTCTCATCATGCTTCCTTCCTTTGCCTTCTGCTGCCTTCATTCACTTTACACTGCCTTCATTCCCCTTATGCTGCCTTCCCTCCCACTCTCCTCACTCTTCCTTCCCTTCACCTCACACTGCCATCCCCTCCCCCATGCTGCCATCCCCTCCCCTCGTCACACCGCCACCCACCCCCCGTCACACTGCTTCCACTCCCCCCGTCCCACCGCCCACTTGTCACACTGCCTTCCCCCTTGTCATACCGCCTTTTCCCTTGTCATACCGCCTCCCCCTTTGTCATACCGCCTCCCCCAGTCATGCTGCCCCACATGCTGCCCCCTCAAGCTGTCTCCCCCAACCTCACCCACCACCCCCAATCACACCATCTCCCACCCCCCATCACACAGCACTCATGTGCCAACTCTCTCGTAACGCTGCTTTCTCCTCCCCTCGTACTCCCTTCCCTTCCTTCCCCTCTTGCTATCCTCCTCCCAAACCCCTTCTCCCACCACACAACTCACTGGAGGTTGAAAAAAGGAAGGGTATCAAAGAATGTGTGAATTGAACAAATGAAAGCCTTTTTTTTTCGCCTTTTTCCCCCCTCTTTTATTTTAACTCCCCCCCCCCTCCGTCCCAGCTTTCTCTCAAATCCTATCAAATGCATGTCCAGAACACCCCCCTTCCCCTCCCACCATTACCCCTCCCCCTTCCCCTGTCCTCTCTCCATTCTCTCTACCTCTCCTCCCTTCTCTCTCCCACCCCTCCCTCTTTCTCCCACCCCCCCCCATCCCCAATAATAATCCCATCACCAAAGCGGCGGGTAGTATTTGCGAATATATAAGTATGTATATATGCATTACTATTTTTATTAACATCACAGAACAACATTGTGAACACATTTGAACTAACAGGTGACACAACAAACTAAGAAGACGATGTTACTTGTGAGCATCAAGACAGATGGACCAAATGGTACAATACTCTGTTGTTTTCTTTCCTTCTCCAGAAAACTGCAGTACTTCTTCACTACCTGTGCAGTGCTTCTTCACTACCTGTGCAGTGCTTCTTCACTACCTGTGCGGTGCTTCTTCACTACCTATGCGGTGCTTCTTCACTACCTATGCGGTGCTTCTTCACTACCTGTGCAGTACTTCTTCACTACCTGTGTAGTGCTTCTTCACTACCTGTGCAGTGCTTCTTCACTACCTGTGCAGTGCTTCTTCACTACCTGTGCAGTGCTTCTTCACTACCTGTGCAGTGCTTCTTCACTACCTGTGCAGTGCTTCTTCACTACCTGTGCGGTGCTTCTTCACTACCTGTGCAGTACTTCTTCACTACCTGTGCAGTGCTTCTTCACTACCTGTGCGGTGCTTCTTCACTACCTGTGCAGTACTTCTTCACTACCTGTGTAGTGCTTCTTCACTACCTGTGCAGTGCTTCTTCACTACCTGTGCAGTGCTTCTTCACTACCTGTGCAGTGCTTCTTCACTACCTGTGCAGTGCTTCTTCACTACCTGTGCAGTGCTTCTTCACTACCTGTGCAGTGCTTCTTCACTACCTGTGCAGTGCTTCTTCACTACCTGTGCAGTGCTTCTTCACTACCTATGCGGTGCTTCTTCACTACCTGTGCAGTACTTCTTCACTACCTGTGTAGTGCTTCTTCACTACCTGTGCAGTGCTTCTTCACTACCTGTGCAGTGCTTCTTCACTACCTGTGCGGTGCTTCTTCACTACCTGTGCAGTACTTCTTCACTACCTGTGCAGTGCTTCTTCACTACCTGTGCGGTGCTTCTTCACTACCTGTGCAGTACTTCTTCACTACCTGTGTAGTGCTTCTTCACTACCTGTGCAGTGCTTCTTCACTACCTGTGCAGTGCTTCTTCACTACCTGTGCAGTGCTTCTTCACTACCTGTGCAGTGCTTCTTCACTACCTGTGCAGTGCTTCTTCACTACCTGTGCAGTGCTTCTTCACTACCTGTGCAGTGCTTCTTCACTACCTGTGCAGTGCTTCTTCACTACCTGTGCAGTGCTTCTTCACTACCTGTGCAGTGCTTCTTCACTACCTGTGCAGTGCTTCTTCACTACCTGTGCAGTGCTTCTTCACTACCTGTGCAGTGCTTCTTCACTACCTGTGCAGTGCTTCTTCACTACCTGTGCAGTGCTTCTTCACTACCTGTGCAGTGCTTCTTCACTACCTGTGCAGTGCTTCTTCACTACCTGTGCGGTGCCCGCCAAGAGGCCCTTTTGTTCGTAATGTGTTGTTAATTAGCGTGTGACCGGTGCTCCCGGATGTTTTGCAAACTAGAAACCAGGCACCAAAGCTGAGCTGTTTCAGCGGAATTCTTGACGAGCCCATGAGCACGTAATCCCATGAGTATCGGTGGAATATTAACGTTATAATTTGTGCACAATTTGTCCCAGATTCAAGATATATACTGACAGACCATCTGCGTCCAATTTGATCCGGTGCAGCCGTTCTGCACCTCAACGCAACATACCCAGAGTGTTTGAGAATTTACCACCCAGAGAACGAATCCAACGGTAATTTGGCACTTTTGTACACAATGAGCCGCTTTACGATGTACGGAACAGGTTAATTTCCCTTGCTCCGTGCAGAACACATCCTCACGTCATGGAAGAGTGCGCGGGCCGTTTGCCCAGGTGCGCCACTCAGGCTAACACCGTTTCTCGCCACTAATTACCCACTTGGGTGACGATGTGTGTGTGTTAGCTTTATTCACGGTGCTGCCAGCCCCATCGCTATGGCAATCGGACAAAAAAATTGCTCCGTATACTACAGGAGGAATGGCGGGAAGGAAGGACAGCAGTGGATGTCTTTTTGATTTCGTTTTCTTAGTATCTTTTCTCGGTGAAGCGTTTGTTTTCTTGTCTTGGAACGCTTACACATCCTTCACCTTATTTAGGCTTCTTTTTTTTTTTTTTACAAGTTTAATACTTTCCATTTTTGGTCCTGTTGATGAAATCATTGAGGCATAAACAGAGGCTTGTTGTCTGACTCTGCATTTTTGCCTCCAGGCCAGAATGGATGTGTTTATTCTATGACAATGCATTTCATCCTGAAGGACCAGGATGCGTGTTTGTTCCTTGGACAAGCTTTAGATGATCGTGTACTTGGGTCTTTGGGCAGACTCCATATATATATATATATATATATATATATATATATATATATATATATATATATATATATATATATATATATATATATATATATATATATATATATATATATATATATATACACGTACGTTTCCTGAAAGACAAACATTGTTGTGATGGACTCCTGGTGTTGGCTTAGTGGTTCGGGTGGTGGCTTGGGATCCTAGGGTCCTGAGTTCGAGTCCCGTTGGCCGCTGAATTAATACAGCAGGAGGTTGACTCAGCCTGTCATCCTTCTGAGGTCAGCAAAATGAGTACCAGTGTACTGGTAAGGGGGACACTGCATCAGCGGCAAAAGCCGCGTCCCAACCAATGATGCAACCAGCAGCCACAGGCTGCGAGAGAGAGAGATAGAGATAGAGATGGTGTTGTGATGGTGTTGTGATGGTGTTGTGATGGACTGCTATTGTTGTGAAAAATTAATATCACCATTGTACACTACCCCTTTTGGTGGTGGTGCATGGTCATGCCGGGTCATGTATGCTCCCTTTTTGGTCGTGTTCCATGATCGTGTACACTACCCCATTTAGTGGTGGTCCATGGTCATGCCATGTGGAGATCTCTTATTCTCTTATATTCTTCCCTTTAATTTTTTTTGTTTTCTTGAAACCTTTTAAGTCAATCGCTCTCTTGTGCCACTTCCCAATTATATACATTAAAATGGACGTCCTCGACATTCATATCCACGTGTTTGCACGTGATTTATTTCCCCATCACTGTTTATTCTTCAATTCAGCAAACAGGAATTCAAGAGACAGACAGAGACAGAGACAGAGACAGAGACAGAGACAGACTCTCGTGTCGGTCACTCGAGCATGAGTCGTACCCTCGTCTCCCTTCATGCATTGCATCATCTGCCTTCACACACTGCACATTCTCAATTTACTCACTGCACCTTCTCAATTTACTCACTGCACCCTCTCAATTTACTCACTGCACCCTCTAAATTTACTCACTGCACCCTCTCAATTTACTCACTGCACCCTCTCAATTTACTCACTGCACCCTCTCAATTTACTCACTGCACCCTCTCAATTTACTCACTGCACCCTCTCAATTTACTCACTGCACCCTCTCAATTTACTCACTGCACCCTCTAAATTTACTCACTGCACCCTCTCAATTTACTCACTGCACCCTCTCAATTTAATCACTGCACCCTCTCAATTTACTCACTGCACCCACTCAATTTACTCACTGCACCCTCTAAATTTACTCACTGCACCCTCTCAATTTACTCACTGCACCCTCTCAATTTACTCACTGCACCCACTCAATTTACTCACTGAACCGTCTCAATTTACTCACTGCACCCTTTCAATTTACTCACTGCACCCTTTCAATTTACTCACTGCACCCTCTCAATTTACTCACTGCACCCTCTCAATTTACTCACTGCACCCTCTCAATTTACTCACTGCACCCTCTCAATTTACTCACTGCACCCTCTCAATTTACTCACTGCACCCTCTCAATTTACTCACTGCACCCTCTCAATTTACTCACTGCACCCGCTCAATTTACTCACTGCACCATCTCAATTTACTCACTGCACCCTCTAAATTTACTCACTGCACCCTCTCAATTTACTCACTGCACCCTCTCAATTTACTCACTGCATCCTCTCAATTTACTCACTGCACCCTCTCAATTTACTCACTGCACCCTCTCAATTTACTCACTGCACCCTCTCAATTTACTCACTGCACCCGCTCAATTTACTCACTGCACCCTCTAAATTTACTCACTGCACCCTCTCAATTTACTCACTGCACCCTCTCAATTTACTCACTGCACCTTCTCAATTTACTCACTGCACCCTCTAAATTTACTCACTGCACTCTCTCAATTTACTCACTGCACCCTCTCAATTTACTCACTGCACCCTCTCAATTTACTCACTGCACCCACTCAATTTACTCACTGCACCCTCTCAATTTACTCACTGCACCCTCTCAATTTACTCACTGCACCCTCTCAATTTACTCACTGCACCCACTCAATTTACTCACTGAACCGTCTCAATTTACTCACTGCACCCTTTCAATTTACTCACTGCACCCTTTCAATTTACTCACTGCACCCTCTCAATTTACTCACTGCACCCTCTCAATTTACTCACTGCACCCTCTCAATTTACTCACTGCACCCTCTCAATTTACTCACTGCACCCTCTCAATTTACTCACTGCACCCTCTCAATTTACTCACTGCACCCGCTCAATTTACTCACTGCACCATCTCAATTTACTCACTGCACCCTCTAAATTTACTCACTGCACCCTCTCAATTTACTCACTGCACCCTCTCAATTTACTCACTGCATCCTCTCAATTTACTCACTGCACCCTCTCAATTTACTCACTGCACCCTCTCAATTTACTCACTGCACCCTCTCAATTTACTCACTGCACCCGCTCAATTTACTCACTGCACCCTCTAAATTTACTCACTGCACCCTCTCAATTTACTCACTGCACCCTCTCAATTTACTCACTGCACCTTCTCAATTTACTCACTGCACCCTCTAAATTTACTCACTGCACTCTCTCAATTTACTCATTGCACCCTCTCAATTTAATCACTGCACCCTCTCAATTTACTCACTGCACCCACTCAATTTACTCACTGCACCCTCTCAATTTACTCACTGCACCCTCTCAATTTACTCACTGCACCCTCTCAATTTACTCACTGCACCCACTCAATTTACTCACTGAACCGTCTCAATTTACTCACTGCACCCTTTCAATTTACTCACTGCACCCTTTCAATTTACTCACTGCACCCTCTCAATTTACTCACTGCACCCTCTCAATTTACTCACTGCACCCTCTAAATTTACTCACTGCACCCTCTCAATTTACTCACTGCACCCTCTCAATTTACTCACTGCACCCTCTCAATTTACTCACTGCACCCGCTCAATTTACTCACTGCACCATCTCAATTTACTCACTGCACCCTCTAAATTTACTCACTGCACCCTCTCAATTTACTCACTGCACCCTCTCAATTTACTCACTGCATCCTCTCAATTTACTCACTGCACCCTCTCAATTTACTCACTGCACCCTCTCAATTTACTCACTGCACCCTCTCAATTTACTCACTGCACCCTCTCAATTTACTCACTGCACCCTCTAAATTTACTCACTGCACCCTCTCAATTTACTCACTGCACCCTCTCAATTTACTCACTGCACCCGCTCAATTTACTCACTGCACCATCTCAATTTACTCACTGCACCCTCTCAATTTACTCACTGCACCCTCTCCCTTTACCCACCACATCCTCTCCCTTCATACACTACATAGCCCTTCGGCCCTTCCACCCATCTTAAAGTTGTGACAGAATCTCGATGCGGTTGGCCACGCTATTCAGTTTATAATTGCTTTCTCCTATAACAATAAACTTGCCAGCACTCTGGACTAGTTTTAATGTTATAATGACGAAACCGAAACATTCGCAATGTGAAGTAACAGGTTTGATAATAACTGACCCGTGTAACTCATCATGAGAAACAGCAGGTAGAGCAGAAACTTACAAGGAATTCAGATTTGCTGAAACCGAGATAATGATGGCACAGATAATGAGGAATTCAAAATTAAAATGTTATTTTTTTAAGGACTTTTTGTCTCAAGTTAAAATTACTTTTAATTTGAGTTTGAGTTTGGTCTTGTGCAGCACTCATGTGCCAACTCTCTCATCAGATTGATAGTGAAGGACACTCAAATCTACAACATCAGATTAATCAGTTGTCAAACTCGTCGTCTGCCCCAACTTTTTTTTATAATATTGCTGTTGAATCACCTGAAAACAGCCCATGTACTGTGCATCATTCGGATGGGACATGTATGATGGTTATTATCTTGCCAAAACGAAGTTTTTGCAAGATATGTTAGTCAGCTTGGATGTTTTTTTTTTTTGTTTTTTTTTTGTTTGCCTGTAATCACGAATAAAAAATTCTGCAGAGCACAGTTATCATTGGAAATTTTTGTAACTTCGCATATCAGAGGCCTATAGAGGTCCCTTTCAGCGCACAAAACTTTGAAGGTCAAGGTCAAAGGTCAAGGTCGCTTTGTCGCAAATCAGGGGAGTCGACGAAACCCTTATTTTTGAGTAATTTTGATCGGATCGTCTTCAAACTTCATGGGAATATACTTCATGGTCTGGCGCTCAGCTGATTAATTTTTGGTGGCGATTGGCCTTGACCTTCATGGTTAGCACCTGAGGTCAAACATATTTGACCCCAAGGTCAAATTTTCAAGTTTTAGAAACCATATCGTGTAGTACCTCAAATTGAACACCTCGATGAGTGCTTTCTAGATATGTCAAGCTTGAGACATTATGACGTCATTTGGTGACGTTATGAGGCAAAAGCATATTTTTCATGGTTACTCTGCAGAACGATTCTCATCAGAATCTCTCGGAGGCAGATATTCCTCAAGGAGTCGCTCCTGGTGGATAGCAGCTCTGTTCACCTCAGTGTGACCTTAAAGAAGTCACACGTGGTCACCTTTTGGCAAGATACGGGTCACCCTGCGGGTGACATTGGTTTATTTATTTATTTGTATGCAGCCTTTTGCTGCTTGATTGGATCATTTTGTGGAGGTACGGTTGTGCCTCTGATGCAGTGCCCCTGTTACAGTAAGCTGGTACTCATTTTGCCTATCTTGGAAGGAAGAAAGGCTGAGTCGACCCATCTGGTGTTAATTCAACGGTTGGACAGGGGCTTGAACTCAAGACCCTAAAATCTTAAAGGGATATCCAAACACAATTTTTTTTTTCTCTCCTGAAAACCATTGAGAATCATTAATCATGTTCTAATTTGAAGGGAAAAAGGTAATTGAAATTCTTTTGGCAATCACAAAGTCTCAATGGGGGTGTGGGATGGTGGTGGGTGTTGTGGAGGGGGTGGATGGTGGTGGGTATTGTGGGGGTGACGATGATGGTGGTGGTGAGTATTTTGGAGGTGATGATTGATGGGGGTGGGGGGGGATGATGCAGCAGGGGTATCCTGAAAGTTTTAGCGTCCTCGGTCAAATCCTCTCGGAGTAGATTATATATATATATGTGTATATATATATATATATATATATATATATATATATATATATATATATATATATATATATATATATATATATATATATATATATATATATATATATATATATATATATATATATATATACACACACACACACTTCCTCTCTACTTTAAATAATAGCAACAGGTGTTTGATCCACCACTCAAATTTCACGTGTACATGTGCTGGTAGCTGGGTAGTGATGGTCTTACAGTGATAGTCTTGATGGTCATACAGTTTCAAGCGATGGCTGTTTCTCCCGCTTAATCGTGAGGATGACATTCTCTCTAAATCGTGGCAGATAACCACATAATCGAGCCATCTCTGTTGTTTCATAACAGTGCTCTGCACCATGTTCCGAGCACAAAAGTGAACATTTTGTTGGCTCGATCCACATGCGGGTATTTTGGACAGCCTCGTCCAATTTCTGGCAAACTTTGGTGTTTTGGCCATTGGTGTCGCATGAAACCATATCGATTTGTATTGCTGCAACCTGTAAAAATTCAAAAATTGTTTACTGTTTGAGTTATATCATACCGCAATGTAACCCGTAAACAACACAGAAGTGGCACCCACCTTTATGGTGAGACATCATGGATAATCGTAAAGAAGAAAGAGAGTAATACATTTTATTGAAAATTCACCGACTTTATAAATTGGAAGACACATCATATCTATGTTTAGATATGGGCATCAAGGGATAGATTAGTGTCGAGGCGGTCTGAGCGTTTGAGTTCCCCTTTAAGCCAGTCACCCTAACCGATAAGCCAACACCAGGCTTATGTATAATGTTGATCACGTGGTTAAAACTCTAACGTTCAACATCAAATTTCCTGACAAGTGAATCTCAGATCATAATTGGATTATTCACAAGTTTAAATCGGACTCGTTCACCACCAAGTTCCCTGATAAGCGAATCTCTGATCATGACAAGATAGTTCACAAGTTTAAATCCACACTCGTTCATCACCAAGTTCCCTGGCAAGTGAATCTCTGATCGTGATCAGATGGTTCACTGGTTTAAATCCAGGATCATTCACCATCAAGATCCCTGGCAAGTGAATCTCTGATCGTAATCAGATGGTTCACAAGTTTAACTCCAGACTCGTTCACCACCAAGTTCCCTGATAAGCGAATCTCTGATCATTACCAGATGGTTCACAAGTTTAAATCCAGACTTGTTCATCACCAAGTTTCCTGGCAAGTGAATCTCTGATTATGATCACATGGTTCACAAGTTTACATCCAGGCTCATTCACCATCACGATCCCTGGCAAGTGAATCTCTGATCACATGATCAGATGGTTCACAAGTTTAAATCCAGGCTCATTCATCACCAAGTTCCCTGGTAAGTGAATCTCTGATCATGATTGGACTTAAGCTCACACGTTTGACCCAACAACCCCAAACCACCCCCTTAACCAGCCTCCGCATTCCCATTGGAGCAATGAGGAAATGCTCCGTTGGGATAATCCTTTGATAGAGATGCATTTGTCCGCTCGTGTCTCAATTGCGCATCGTCCACATCATAAAACACGTTTGGGAATGTGTCCAAATCGGGAGCAATCCCGAATGATTTAAGGTTTACTGGCACAATTTTATTTTTTTTAATCCGACAAAGCTGATGAACTGGGTAGGAATGCTTAACGCCCCAGACTCGTCAGGTTTAGAGTCTTTTTCGGCAATCATTTTCCTTGTACTATTTCATGCACTTGAATGAAAACACTTACTTTTTGCTTAATGCAACAGTGGCAGCTGCTCAATTGTATGCTTTGCATTCAGGCTGTGAGGAGGATGTGTCTAATTAGTCATTAAACTGCAAATGATCCCGTACAAATTGTGTGAAGATTTGCTTTTTCCACATTTTGATGTGTTGGCAAAAAAACCGCAAATGAACCCTCGTTTGCGGCCACGATAATGTGAGAGCCACGTTTTCTTGCTCCTTGGCTGTGCCGCCATGATGCAGAGCCTCCGTCGCCTCCTAATGCATTAGGAGTGTTTTTGCGCATTCACCAACAAGGAATTGTAGTCTGCATAATGTTATTCCTAAGGCTATGTATATCACAACACCACTTTTTACCCCCTCGCTGCTCGCTTTTGGCCGCTGGGGAGGGTTTTAAACTCGATTGGAATACGTTTTAGATTTTTAGGTACAATCCTGTGCTGCCGCCTGTGTGTTTTTGCCAACGTTTACTGCCCCTTCAGGGTCTTTTCAACATATGGATTTAAAAATGCTCACGTTGTGATTTGTACAAGACATAAAATTCAGCTATTTAACTACCTGTGTGTGTCTGTGTTTGTATGTGTTTTTGTATGTGTATATGTCTTCCGATATATGTATATATACATATATATGTATATATATTGTTATGGATCTGGAAACCATATGCATTCAAACATACAGATGTCTCAAGAGTCAGTTATTCCGTTAAGTACATGTGAGACAGGTCCCTTCCTTTTGTCTAGTGGGAGAATCAAAGGTGTGCGTTGCGATGTTCTTTTAGGTAGGTTATTACACCCAAGACCATCCAACAAACCATATAAGATCATCCAACAAACCGACAACACCACTGAACAAGCGCTTCACTCGTCGAACCAGCGACTCGCTGTCCGAGGCAGAATCTTTGGCAGTTCCTTCTCGGCTTCCACAAACTTTGTAACTTCTTTTTGACGAGCGTGAAGTGGGGGCAGGGTTTTCTCAGCATGGCCGAAACCCCACCCAAAAAGGGCGGACCTATGGGAGCCCCGTCCAATCAGGGCAGACAGTGACGTCTGTTCCACCGAGCCCCCGCCCCGTTCGGGGAGGTCCATAAAAGTTATGACACCATCCTCAGTGAGGAGTTCTGTGGAGAGGAGTCTCAAGAGTTCTTTGGGGGTCGTTCGTTCTGTGCTTGGAGGCTGGAGTTGGTTGGAAAACGAAGGGGCTTCCGCTGCTTGGCTCCGCTAACGTCTCGCCCTGACGGCCCGACTACTGGTCCCGGCCCACTCGAGCTCCTCCACGGACTCGAACTCCACACGGGCGGCTGTGGATCTGACTGCACGACCATTGGTAGGTGCCGCACCACGAAGCATTCCTTTCCCCGAGACTCAGGTACTCGAAAGAACTGCGACCTCAGCCCGCCTCCCTCCCTGGCTGCAAAAGTCCTTTGCCTTCAACTGGGTTTATTTTGTCCGAGTGTGTGTCTGAGTGTGTGGTGCCAGTCTAATAAGTAGAAACTGTATAAGTGTTTTCGATCATTGTAAATCTTGCCTGCATAATTCCCGCGTCAGTCTGCTCTGTATCTGCTTTGTAAGTTGCTGTAAATTGTTGCACTACATCTTCTTTCTTTCCCCTGCATAACACCCCAATAAACCTGTTTCTGTGCCACATATATTTCCTCGTTTATCAATCTATAATTCCAGCAATCTCTGTGTGTCTGTCTGCGACCGCTGTTTCTCGACAACCACTGGTCCGATCTCATTGAAACTTGCCAGGTATATTGCTGGGGATCTGAGTATGTGCCTTTTCAAGGTTTGATATTAATTGGACAAGTGGTTCCCAAGTTATGGCCATTTATTTACCAAACCAATGACAGGACACTGTGCTATGACATCACGATTGACGTCACAATTCTTCTTTTTTTCTTTTTCTTTTTTTTTGCACGTATGGCCACGCACTTCTGGGCACGTACTCGTTATAAATAAATGATTGTAGAAATGTTCCCAGTTCGTTTCGTCTTTTCCTTCATTGGTCCAGCATGTTTCGGATCTGAGTTTTAGCCGGGTCTTTGTTCCCGTTAATCTGCTCATCCAAGCCGGCACGGCTTTGGCAGTTCCGCTCGACTGCACCCGAACCGTAGTTGGTAGTCGGTAGGTGGAACTCTACCGCAGTCGGTAGAGTGACCCGGTTCGAGCAAGATGTGCCGAGGGTGTAGTTCCCCAGTAGAGGCCACCGCGTGGTTAATTAGGTAAATTGGTTCAAGACAAAAAGACCCTACGCTACGCGGTGGAGGTATTGGCGTGCACGGTCGGTTAAGCGACCCGCCGCTTCACGGAGTTTTTCCGGAGCGACAGCCTACAATTCCGGGGAGTCTGGTGGGAGACGACGTAACTTCCCGCACCTAGTGGTCGTTCTCGCCACCGGGTCCCCGGCCCGCAACAGTTTGGTAGTCAGGAGTGGGATTCGAATCCCACGCTTCCACAAAAAAATTCACGGGATTCGGGCCAGGGGTGTGCTTGACAACCCCCCCACCCCACCCCCTTTCCCTCCAAATTAAGAGCAGGATTTAAATTTTATTTAATTCTCAGCACGGACCATGGCGGACCAAGACGGACTGGTACAGGTGGGTTCTGAATTAATGTTAGAAGAATCCATGGCTCAGGACAACACGAGGCAGGAAGACCTTTCCCTGCGATTAGACCCAGAGGTAGCATTGGGGCGGCAGCAGCGGTGCATGAGCACCCCCTACATCAAATTTCCCCCACGGAGGACCGAACGATCCCTTACGGATCCACACCCGATCGTGGTGGATCGGCTCCACCAGAGCCATGGGACATGAGCCGGATTATGCAAGGAATGAAACAATTAATGGAAAATATGGGAATCAATCTACAAAACCAACAGAGGAGTGATATGCAATCGCTAAATGGGGACATGCAAACACTGAAGGCGGGTCAGGAAGAAATGAAGGCGGAGTTGGTGAAGGCGAAGTGCAGACCATGAATCGGAAAATGGCGGATGAGACCAGTGCACCACGTGGGGGAATGACCGGGTCGAGGGGAAGTGTAACGGCTGTTTGGACCGCGATGGAGACGGGCAAGGTCGAGGTGACGAGTGACGCTCGGACAGGGGATGACGGAAATAAGAAAAGAAACGCAGGAATTAAAAGAGGGGAACGAATTGCACGAAACTAAAGAGGAGCACACACACGTAGACCTGGTAGGGGACATTAGGTTGAGCGGGTGGAATGTTTCGAGACCCAATGCGAGGGTCGGATTAACCTCCCACAGGGACAAGGGGAGACGGTGTGCTTCCTCGTGGCAGGCCGTGACGAGGTGAGTCCGGTAAGGCCGTGACGAGGTCGAGCGGGTGAATTGTGCGAATGAGCGCGTGCCAAGCTTTGGTGGGGGGGTAGTAACCCCGGGATCTTTTGGGCTAACACAAGCCCCCGATGTGAATGTCCCAGAGTGTGTTAAAACGTGTGAGTGGTGCAAATGACACGGCATGTGTGGGGATGGGACATGAACCGACCCAGACGGGAGACGTGGGTCGTGTAACGGACGGAGCTATTTCGGAAACCGCGCCGGCTCCGCGGATCGCTGTGTGCGAAATCCGTTCCGTGTTTTACGAGCGGCCCAAGTGCAGCCGATTGCATTGTGGGGAGCCGCGTTGGAACGTGCCGTGATTGGTAGGAAACCACCACGTGGACGGCTAAAATGGAAGCAAATTGAATTGTGTGAATTTGGAAAGCACGTGGCCCCATGTGAGCACGTGCACAGAGGCGCACGTGCTGCTCGCCGCGAGTACTGTTCGTGGGACGACACGGCCGGTCCCGCCTGCGTTGCAAAGCGGTTCGTGTTCGAGTGACGTCACGGGGGATCGCGCAGCACGAAGGTCAGGTGAGGAGCGCACGCTGGCTCATGGCGGATGGCTCGACTATGATGAACAGGCATTGGATACGCATGAGGAAAGTGAAAAAAAAACTCGTTCAGAAATCGTTACAGCCTGGTCCAAGTCAAGGCATGGTTGAGCAGGCCAAAAAACATGGCGGCTTCAGACCCCAGCGAGGTTACCCAGGAAACGCCTTATGACCCGAGAAGGCAAGGATACCGAGTGTTGCCTGATGAAGGATATAATTAAATATGGCCGTTGATTGTCTTCAAAAGGGGTGTTTAAATTCATACAAACACCCAATTTTCAATCTTGCACTTCCTTGGAGTTTTCTTGGTATTGATGCAAAGTTTCAGCCTGCTAGGTTTCATGGTTTTGGAGTTATGGAGGAGACACATTGACACACACACACACACACACACACACACACACACACACACACACACACACACACACACACACACACACACACACACACACACACACACACACACACACACTGACATTTATTAGTACCGATATAGCATGAGAGGGCGTGGTTTCGCGTTGAAGAAGATTCCGCCATTATGGGTATGTACCATCATCTCCATCAACTCGTCTTGATCATCACCATCATCAACGTCACCATCACATCATTGGATCATGTTTATCACCATTATTATTAAAGGTAAATTTCATGATCTTAACAACTCCTGTTGAAGTCCTTTCATTCAAGCTTACTGGTCTCACAATCTGCCATGATCTTTCTGGGAAAGCCTCATTTCCAACCTGGCCTCCAAAGCCAGTTGCCAACTGGGCATCCTTCATCATGCAAAGTCCTTCCTCGGCTCACCTGAGCTCCTGACCACATAAAAAGCTTTCGTCTGCAGCCTGATGGAGTACTGCTCTCCCCTCTGGGCTGGTACTCCTGCCTCTCACGTTTCTCAGCTTCACGCTGTGGAAACCAAGGCATGGAGGATCATTGGTATCTCCCATGATGAGGCTGAGTCTTTGGGTCTCTTGCTCTCTCACCGCAGGCAGGTCGGTGGTCTTTCTGTCTTCTACCGTCTCCTCTCTGGCCTCGCTCTCCCTACTCTGGCCGTGATATGTTGTCGTCCCCCCCCCCCCCCCCATATTTCTGCAGGGTGCTCAAGGTCTGCCAGCAATCCACTTTTGTAATACTACCAAAATCAAGAATCACTGCTCATCTTTACTCTTTCATTGCTCTTTTTTCCCACCTTTGGAACAAACTCCCACACTCTTTTCAATCCCACTCTTCCCTCCAGGTCTTCAAAACAGCTGTTCACCACGATCTCTTATCTTCTCCCATCCAAAACCATAATCTTTTCTACCCCCGGTAATTCACCCCAAATCCACCTCCTTCAAATTCCGTACTTTCTTTCCTGAAAGTCCCTGTTGTGTCCATCTTGTTTACCCTGTGTACCCCACCCCATCCTTCTCCCTTCCCCAGATCTCCTCATGTCTCTGTTCACCACTCTTTTTTTCCTTCCCTCTCCCACCCCTCTTGTCTCCTGCTCGCGTTGTACACTCTGTGTGTTCGCTCTCATACGAACCTCGACAGTGCACGCAAAAGAAATACAAAAAACAACTTTGTTTTATGTTCTTCACACAGGAAGTAAGCATGGTGTTGGCCTCACGATTAAGGTGGTTGCCTTAAGATCTTAAGGTCTTGAGTTTGAGCCCCTCTTGTGCTGTTAATTGTGCCGTTGAACTACACCAAGTGGTTTCCTCAGCCTGTCATCCTTCTGACGTTGGCAAAATGAGTTCCAGCACACTGGAAACAGGGGGCACTGCATCAGCAGCACAGCCACACTCCCAGCAGCCACAGGCTGCAGAGGAAGTAATAATCCATCCATTGGGACCATACTCTGTGCAGTGTTGGTGCTGCCTCAGCAGTCTCCTTGGCTATTGAGCACAATCCTGGACGGGTCGCCACTCCGACATAGGATCCCAGCAAGCTGGCACTCATTTAGCCGACATCAGAGGGATGACATGCATAGTCAACCACACCTGGTATTAATTCAACAACTGAGTGGGACTTGAACTCAGGATGCTAGGATCCAAGCCCACCACCCTAACCATTAAGCCAACACCAGGCATGTACATGAATCTTTTCATAGAAGTTACATTGACCAGGTGTACTTTCATTTGATGTCAGTAACACTTACTCCTCCCTCCTGGACATGACTGTAGCTCAGGGACTAACCTAGTATGACTACTTCCTCGATCTGTGATGTGTTCAAATCATTTTCAACCTTACCTTTTCGCTAATCTGAATTTGCTCACTGAAAATTCTCTGAAGCGGAGACTGTGACGACGTTACATTGATCAGCTGGATGTGCTCACTGCTCTCCACGTGTCTCTGCACATCTCTCCACCCCCTGATGTCCACATCTCAGACCCTTGGAGCAGATGTTGCAGCAGAGGTATAGTGTGGGTCTCTGTCCACTGCGGCGCATATATATTTCGAGGTTTAGGAGGGTTTAAATTTGGTTTGGTATTTCCACGCTCCTCAAAACTTCGTCAGATTCATCTGCAGGTGTAGGCCCATCATTATCACGATGTCCTGATCCTGTATCAGACATTATGAAGAACTCTTCAACAGCAGCTTAAGACTGTGACAAACATGTCAAACTGAGATCGCGAAGAAAATGGACATATTTACTGCTTTGAGTGGCTTTGTAACAATGCACCCGATTGGATGCTGGTCTTTGAGAGGACGCTTTCCTGACTGCGCACGCATCGCATGAGTTGTAAACATTGTTGCCGACGCTTTAAAAATAAATAAATAGCTGGTGCCTTTATTTTTTAAGATCTTTGCTGGAAAGCGTGAGAAAATCATTATTCAGCATGAGAGCTTGAGAATATAATGAAATATATCAATCTCACGACCAATGTGTGAGTTGACGGGTCAGTCATTTTTGACTGAATTGCTGTAAAACAAACAAACCCCAAAAATTGAAGAAGCATTAAAAAATATGTCTTGGGTGCGCAGAAAGTCGTTTTACACCTGCTAAATTTCTCACACCTCCCTTCCTCCCCTTCCGCCCTTCCTCGCCATGGTGGTGCAAGGAGAATGATGGAGCGCATACAGATACAATGACTGATAATTATTAATTATTGTAAGTAGATTGCACAATAAAACCTGTTTATTACAAGCGTTTAAGAACGAATGCTTCACCGTGGAAGGGTAAAGCGACTTTCAGGCTACCCTGTACAACCATAAAACGACTTCCCATCCTCAGGTTGTTGTTTTGGCATGAGGTCATTCAAAACTAGAGCACGTACAATCTTTTGGAGGTCAGAGCCAATCTCCAATTACTTTCATCAACAACGGTCCAGATATTTTCAATACTTATCACATGAGTTGCTGCCAGCTGTTTCGGCCTTGATGACTTCACCGGAATGGCAAAGTCCGTGATAAGACGATAATAATTAAAGGGAATGAATCATTCGGGATCAGACTTCTCCCTAATAAGGAATTTGTACTATTCGTGTGAATGGCATCGCGATCAAATCTTCATAAGGACAGAACGTTGGACGGTTGAAGTGGTCTTATGGTATTCCTTCCTTGTTCCAAGGGAAGTTCAAAACATTTGCACTTCAACCATTGATGAAACCTGGATAAGCATGTTTTCATTTTATTTCCTTACATTGTCAGCATGAAAATGCATTTAACTTCGAGAAATTCTCGTTTATTCACGACATTCCATGGGCAGCATGTTGTGCCCTTTGTACATCGATTCCAATAACTTAATGAAGGAAAGTTATTATCTGTGATCTTATCTCGAAGTGTGTGTTGTGTATGATCTATCTAGTGTGATCACCTTTGCTCCTGACCACATCCATCTAGTGTGTGTTGCTAAGTGTGATCTATCTAGTGTGTGTTGCTAATCTCTAAGTTAATGAAACTTGGCAAAAATTATGTCTACCACATTTAATAGCCAAATGCCTTGAATAAATCTGTATGATGTGGTGGCGACAAACAAGAGGAATATGAATTGAATTTGAGATGTAAATGCGGAGGACATTCGGACATTTTTACTCTCGCCAAAGGAGAGGGTATTGCATTTGAGTCCATCTGTCTGTTTGTTATTTGGAGAAATTTTTTTTTGCAAAATATGTTTGTCTGTTTGTTTGTCACATGATTTTTGGCCACAGTTTTTAAACAATTGTTCTGAAATTTTTTTTGTGAAATGTAGTTGACTGGCCAAGGAGAGCCTCACATAATTTTGGTGAAGATCCGAATACGGATCTGGATCTGAGAATTTATAACTGATTCTTCACCATTGAGAGATGGGGCTAAAAACAATATATTGCGCGATATCTCAAAATGTTACAGATGGATTTGTACAAAACTTGGTGGATAGGTTGGGTGTGTGACAAGTATGAATCGATTCGATTTTGGTGACTATCTGAATCCAGATAGGAGATTTGTTTAATGTATTATTGATTCTTCACCATTGAGAGATGGGGTTAAAAATGAAATTGCATGATATCTGAAAAAGTTGCAGACGGATTCGAATGAAACTTGGTGGACATGTTTGGTGTGTGTGGACAAGCACTAATTGATTAGATTTTGGTGAAGATCCAAATCCGGATTCGAGAATTTTTATGTGATTCTTCACCATTGAGAGATGGGGCCAAAACTATGTATAGCATAATATCTCAAAAAAGTTGTGGATGAGTTAAGACAAAACAAGGTGGATGAGTTGGTTCGGTGACAAGAACAAGCCAATTTGATTTTGGTTAAGGTCCAGATTCAGATCCGACCTATCAGTTGGATACAAAATGTAAACTGTTCAGCCTGGCATAGGTCTGGGCTCCACCAAGAGCCATTCCATTTCGCCAATTGTCACTCTATGAGTGTTTTTGCGTTTGTCTGTTTGTTTGTCCGCATCGAACGTGAGCGTTTTTCTTGGCAACTGCTTGTGGGATTGAGACTAAATTTTCATCATCGGAGCAACGACTCATGGAGAATGTTTTAATGATAATTATGACGTCATTGGTCAAGTGGTGTGGCAGCCATGTTGAAAAAAAAATGGAAAAACTTTGGACCTCTGTATCTCTGAAACTGTATCAAGGAAAAAAATTGGAACTTGGCACACATTAAGAAGTACTCATGGGTCATGTGTGATTTTTCTTATGATGTCAGAAGTGCCTTTTTATGACGTCATAATTTCATCCATAGAACACTACATCTGATCAGTATGAACATTTTTGTGGGTCATTTTGGGATAAATTGTTCACAGAAAAAATGATGATGTCATTGGTCACATGGTTCAGCAGTTTTTTGTTGTTTTTTTTTTAACTTTCAAAAATCTTCTCTGAAACGGCTGAACAGATTTGAGGCGAAACTTTACACGTATGACCACTTATCCATGAGAATCAAAACGTTCACACATATGATGTCGTCGGTCACATGGTCTGGCAGCTATATTGAATTGAGCGGAAATCTTAAAAAATTAATTGTCTTTAACAGTTTCATCAATCTACGTAAAACTTCAAATATGTGATCTCATACTTCAAATATGTGATCTCAACCCTAACCGGGTAAAGAACAAACTCAAAAATCAACTTTCTTTGATATTCTCGAAATAGTGCTTGAACCCCTTATAAGGCCTAGAAAAATGTTCAAATGATGTCAGCAATGCAGGATCACCATAAGGCCTCTGCACTGACTGGGCAATATATTGTTGTGAATTCACGCCCGCCTGCGTGTGAACGGCCACGTAACTCGAATCGCGGCACTTCGCCCACCGGATGGACAATTCAGTCGTGACCCTCTCGGAACAACGCCGGGAGCTAGTCACGGGTGGGGGTTTAACCTCACCACGATCGTGCCAATTGCCCACCCGTGCAGGATAGGGTTGCTCACCAAATTCGATCTACCTAAGTACCTGCGCGAATGGTCTACCGGGCGATCGTACCATGCCACAGGCCAACTCCGGACACGAACCGCTTAATCGGTCCGTTCCGTGCTACAGTGATAACCGAGCAGTGTTATCGTCGGCCTTGACGGTTCCGATTAATTACTGGGATGTTGCACCCACCATGAACCCCTTACGTGATGCAAGATGGAGGGTCAATAAAAAAGGAAAAGAGACGAAGCAGAGCGGGAACAGTTCAACAAGCAAGCATTTTATTCACACACACACAGACAAGCACGTATATACAGCCATACAGTCAAAAATGCACATATAACAGTTAAAACAGTCATGCAACAAAAGCAAATGCAGAGCTACAACTGACGCGACCGACACACGGCAACACTTACGCAGTTCTACTTCACAGACGGCGCAAACACACACATTTATACAAAAAGCAAAGGAAGGAAAAGAAAGAAAGAAGTCGAGACTTCCCTTTTATGGCTGGTGAGTCCCTCTCCCGCGACCGTCAGCATGGTCGCGCCTGGCCCCGACCTCTCTCGCGGCCGGCGAACCCTCTCCGGCACTCCCCGTCCGGATGCGCAGGTGCACCTCACAACGGGCGCTGCCGCGTCTCCCATCCATGCCTTCGTAACAGGGCCGCTCGCCAAGCCGCGGGCGCAGGACCTCTTCCCTCGAGAACCAGACTCTCGTACCAACTAGACCAACCCTCGACCAACTGAAGACCAACTGAAGACCAGACCAGACCACCAGCCAAGAGGAAGAGGCGGAAGAGGAAGAGGCCCCCGAGGAAGAGGCGGAAGAGGAAGAGGCGCAAGAGCGCCCCGCCCGTGTCCGTCTTTTATAGCGCGGGGCTCCGCCCTTCGTCCCGCCCCGTTCTCGGCTCCGCCTTTCTTTGAGAGGGTTCCCGAAAGGGCGTTCCCTCACGCTCTCCCTCCACCCCGTCCCGTGCGGGGGCCGGGGGAGTCAGTTTTTGGCTCTGGGCCAGAGAATTATTCCCCCAAAATGAGACCCCTCCTTTACATGACCTCTGACCTGTGACCTGCATCGTCCTCCTCCACTCCAAAGCGCGGGGAAGTCAAACGGGAGAAACAGGCGGGGAAACCTGCGCATCCTCGCAGTTCCCTCCTTGGCGCTTTTGTTTGCCGTTCGGAAGCGGACGTAGTGGCGAAGATGTGGTAGCGTAGATGGTGGAGGTGGCGTGGTTGTAGTGTGGTTGGCGCTATGATGGGGATGGCGTGGTTGTTGAGATGCTGTTTGTTTGAAATAAAAGATAGAAAAAGAAAAACGACTAACTCAAAGCGTCGCAGCCCGGATGGATCACATAAATTCCCTCTATACAACAGGTTTGGGCTAACTACACATGTACCTATGGAGATATCTCACCTGAGGGCCCTTTTATGGTGTAATGCGAATTTCCACAGCCGTAACAATATGCTTGATAAAAATTATCGGACAGTCTTTACCGTTACCTGACCCGCTTTTGTGAAAATGTCCCATATCTGTTTTGTGTGCAACCTTCTTTGAGATAGAAAACATTGCTCGTATGGAATGCATTAACGATCAAAAGATCCAAGGGAAACAAATAAATGGGATTGCAATAATTACAATTAGGCAGTACATCTACAGAAACATAGACTTTAAAATGTGGACGAATAAAAAAAGAAACAAAAGAAAGTAAAGAAACCAACATGGCAGAGGCGGATACGGGCTTTTGGAAAACAGTGTGTGCATGACGTCACGCACATCGGTTGCATCACTGTTGATGTCAGCATCGAGAATTGTCCACTGTGATTTGATTTTCTGCATCTGCTGTTAAAGTTGGGGCTTTGCAGGTCACTACCTCACCTGGAACTTTATTTCACGCATTGCAACAAGAAAGTTTAGAATTCCTCATTTATATAAAGTCAATGAAGGCCAAGTAAGTGGACTGAAAACTTGACCAATGAAAATATCACTGGACGCAAATGTGTAACTCCGCTAACCTCTCGTTCTCCCCTCCCTCTCTGTTGGCAAAAGGAGTGGTGTGGCGTTCCAGGCTGCGGGAGTTCTGCTGTTCTGCTGCCAGATGTTTGGATAGAATCGGCGCCTTGGCGAGCCCTGCTCTGTGCAACTCATGTGGCGATATCTCGCATTGCGTCACTCTTGGCCTTAAAGCCTAAACATACGCTCCTTGGATCGGGTAGGGGGTATTGTGGAAAGTTATGACTGAGAGGTCGATGCTAAAGCATGGCTAGTAAGCGGTGAGCAAGAAGGCATGTAAGCTTGGGCAGTGAGCAGGCTTTTGTGTAAAGGGCTTTGCGATCAGGTGGCTTTCAAAGTCGATGGGTCCATTCGCACGTGGCTGAAATGCAATTCAAAGAGGAGAAGATGAATTGTCGAGAGGGAAGGCATGAGTATGCTAACTGCAGTGTGGATCATAAATAAAGTTACAGATGACTGTTTAATTAGCAGTAATGGTTTTATGGGATTTCATCTGAAAATATAGTTGCCTAACCTGCTGTTTCATGTTAATGCGAGTCAAGTACCATTTGACAGGGCGCTACATCATATTCTAGCCAGCAGAAGAAAGGACTTATTGAATCCAAATTCAGTAGTGCAACTTTTTTTTTCCAATTTACTTTTGTGTGAATAACTTCATTCATCGCTCGAGTGGCTGTGTTTTTTTTTTCACCTTTGCAAATCAAGACCGTATGCATGGGTAAGGGGGAGGTGGTGTCACAAAAGCCTGATCAGACACTGGTGGTTCGCTCCTTTTCTGTCGACACAGCACATGCACCACTTGCGTTCAAATGCCCCACACTGCAGAAACATTGGCGATTAGATCAGACCTCCCATAATGGGGGCCCTTAACAATTTACTTTGATAGAGTTTTGAGTTAGGGTGTGTGTGTGTGTGTGTGTGTGTGTGTGTGTGTGTGTGTGTGTGTGTGTGTGTGTGTGTGTGTGTGTGTGTGTGTGTGTGTGTGTGTGTGTACGCGTGTGTGTAAAAGCTTGATTCAGTGGTAAGCAACACTGAAATCCTTAGTAATGCATGTACTCGGCAAATTGTGTATGTGCATGATTCAATGGTAATATTGTTACAAATCTGGCAGCCATGAGCACACAATAGACAGGTCCCCGAAGCTCAGTTATTTCGTTAAGTATATGTGTAGAATTAGAATCCATCCCCTGTGTCTGATGGGTGATTAAATGTTCGTGCACTGCGAAGTTATTTTGATAGTCAGGGTTTTCTTTTACATCTTCACTTTCACAATAACAACAACACCTTCGCTCCATCCTGACGCCATAACACTCGCGGTGGGCGGAGTTCAATGAAGGACTCGGCGTCTCTCTCGACCAATCAGAGAGATGCGAGCGAGTTCGCCGTCGTTCGGCCAATGGGAGCCAACGCAGGACAATATTACTCATCTTCCTGTTTGAGGGGCGGTCTGCCGTGACGCCCACCACCCCCTCCCCCCCGGGTCCAATCAGCGGACTTGGTGCCCCTTTTGGCCAATCACAGGGGCAACGAGCGGATCGCGTGCCAAAACCGTACAGTAAGTGGGGGCAGGTTACGAGAGGGAGTCCCTCCCCCCTGGACCGGGAGTGAATAATTGATCGGCACGATCCGACTGGAGTTAGTTGGGGTTTGCCTGCAGGATCGTCTTGGATCGCTTCGCATTGCCTGCTGGTGCTCACTGCCTTGTCCGCCCTCGTGCTGGCTGGCGTCCGTCCTTCACCCTCTGTCCCTGGTGCTTGGAGTGGCATCGTTGTTGCGGGTTCGAGTCCCGCCGAGCAAGAACATCGAAGACCACACGAGGTGGACAGGTCCAACCTCGCTCTGGTCTTCAGCTCACCTTTCCTCGAGCTGAAAGCCTTCAATAAAGACCCGACGGGGTCCATTTCTGGGTTTCTGTGTGTGCGTGTGTGTGTCCGTGGGCCGCGTCGATAAGTAGAATTGTTAAGTGCTTTTGTTGTACATTATTTGCTTTGCTATATTCAGATAACTCTGCCCTTACGTGCTCCCCTCGTTCCCCAATTACTGTTGTAAATAAATTCCCCTTTTTGTTGAATGTACCAGCTCGTTCTTTTCCTTTCTACCATTGGTTTGCCGCGCTGCGAACGGGAATTAAGAGGCTTCATTGTTGCCGTAATCGTGCAATCGGCCCGGCAGGAATCTGGTACCTTCCGCTCGGGGTATGACTCGGTTACGGCTCGGATCATGCAGATCCTGCCAAGGGTGAATTTCCCTGGTAGTTTGGACGACGTGGGTATTTAGGTATATTGAAATTGGCAATTGACCCTATCCCACGTGGTCGACCTCTTGGTGATCTTCGGTCTGATAGGGGACCCGTGACCTTTCGGATTTATCTGAAAGATACGATCTAAATTCCGGGTGTTCGGTGGAGCCGACTCGACTGCTCCCCCGAGCGGTCGTACTCGCTGCCGAGACCCGGCCCCACAACAATATAACAGTGATATATATATATATATATATATATATATATATATATATATATATATATATATATATATATATATGTATATACACACTGTATCTATATGTTGTATACACTGATGAGCCAAAACATAATGATCACCTGCCTAATATGCTGTTGGTCCTCCATGTGCCGACAAAACAGCCCGAACCACCAAGGCATGCACTTTACAAGACCCCTGAAGGTGTCCTGTGGTATCTGGCACCAAAACATTAGCAGCAGATCCTTCAAGTCCTGTAACTTGCGAGGTGGAGCCACCATGGCTCAGACTTGTCAGTCCAGCACATTCCACAGATGCTCAATCCGATTGAAATCTGGAGAATTTGGGTGCCAGGGCAACACCGTGAACACTTCATCATGTTCCTCAAACCATTCCCAAACGATGTGTGCAGTGTGACAGGGTGCATTACCCTGCTGAAAGGGACTACTGCCATCAGGGAATACCATTGCCATTAAGGGGTGTACTTGGTCTGCAACGATGTTTAGGTTGGTGACATGTATCAAATTAACGTCCACATGAATGGCCGGACCCAGGGTTTCCCAGCAGAACATTGCCCAGAGCATCACACTCCCTCCACCGGTTTGTCGTCTTCCCACAGTGCATCCTGGTGCCATCACTTCTCCAGCAAACGGCGCACACGTACACGGCCATCCACGTGATCTTAAAGAAAATGGGACTCATCGCACCAGGCGACCTTCTTCCACTGCTCCAAGGTCCAGTTCCGACACTCGCGTGCCCATTGTGGGCGCTTTCGATGGTGGACAGGGGTCATCATGGGCACTTTGACCAATCTGCGGCTACGCAGCCCCATACGCAGCAGGTTGCGATGCACTGTGGATTGTGACACATTCCTCCCGTGACCACCATTAAAATTTTCTGTGTCTTGTGCCACAGTAGACCTGTCAGTTTGGACCAGACGGGATAGCCTTCGTTGCCCTCGCACATCGATGAGCCTTGGGTGCCCAACACCCTGTTGCCGGTTTGTGGTTTGTCCCTCCTCGGACCACTGTCGGTAGGTACTCACCACTGCTGACTGGGAGCACCCCACAAGCCTTGCCGTTTCAGAGATGTTCTGACCCAGTCGTCTGGCCATAACAATTTGGCCCTTGTCAAAGTCATTCAGGTGCCCTGAGTTTACTCCTGCCCCTTTCTCCTGCATCCAACACATCAACTTCAAGAACTGACTGTTCACTTGCTGCCTAATATATCCCACCCTTCGACAGGTGCCATTGTAACAAGATAATCAATGTTATTCACTTCACTTGTCAGTGGTCGTAATGTTTTGGCTCATGTGTGTGTGTGTGTGTGTGTGTGTGTGTGTGTGTGTGTGTGTGTGTGTGTGTGTGTGTGTGTGTGTGTGTGTGTGTGTGTGTGTGTGTGTGTGTGTGTGTGTGTGTGTGTGTGTGTATATATATATATATATATATATATATATATGTGTATGTATATATGTATATATATATATATATATATATATATATATATATATATATATATGTATATATATATATATATATATATATATATATATATATATATATGTGTATGTATATATATATATATATATATATATATATATATATATATATATATATATATATATATATATATATATATATATATATAGACATACGAAAATAATATTGTTATGGCCATGGGTTCCGAGTGTATTATGAGGGGGTTAATCCTTGTTTCTCCTCGGAAGAACTGGACCTGACCTGAGGCCACTGCTCACAATTAATTTTGTGGTATAGTGGGTTGCCGAACAACCACGAATGCCAATCAGTTAACCATGAGCTCCAGTGTCCACCATCAAATTTGCCGTTTAACTCGAGGTCACGTGGCCTCCTGACCCTCGCGTCCTCGCGCTCTTGGTGATGCATCAATCTTATCTTGATTAGATCTTCAGTAAGGCAGCCGAGCATTTCCCGCTGGTGCACGCCGACTATGACAGGTTAATTAGTTTTGGAATTACCTCCCAGTCTATTGAGGTTCGGACAATACTGGATCAATCGAAGGAAATGACAAGCATGGACAGGTTTAAATGTCAACAAGGAATTTATTATTCAGAAAAATAAATAAACTGAAGAACTTTTTATTTCCTTGTGGTGTAAATGGAGGAATTCAAATCAATCAAAATAATCGATCAACAAAATAATCTCTAACAAAGAAATAATTCAACTAATTCAGGAACTGTAACCAATGGTCAGGAGCTATCACCAACTGTAACCAACGGTCAGGAGCTATCACCAACTGTAACCAACGGTCAGGAGCTATCGCCAACTATAACCAACGGTGAGGATCTGTGAGGAACCGTAAGGAACCGTCAGGAGCTATCACCAACTATAACCAACGGTGAGGATCTGTGAGGAACCGTAAGGAACCGTCAGGAGCTATCACCAACTATAACCAATGGTCAGGAGCTATCACCAACTGTAACCAACGGTCAGGAGCTATCGCCAACTATAACCAACGGTGAGGATCTGTGAGGAACCGTAAGGAACCGTCAGGAGCTATCACCAACTATAACCAACGGTGAGGATCTGTGAGGAACCGTAAGGAACCGTCAGGAGCTATCACCAACTATAACCAATGGTCAGGAGCTGTGAGGAACCATCACCAAACCCTCAGGAGCTATCAGGGGCTGTAACCAACCGACAGCTGTAAAGAGATAGAATTAATGGGCAGGAGTTGCAAGGAGCTGTAAGGAACGGTCAGAAACTGTCACCAACTGTCACCTACAGTCAGGAGCTATCACCAACTGTCAGGAAGGCAGACCTCCCGTTCTTTTATAGGCGACCAGTGTGGGCGGAGCCTCAAGCAGACTTCAGCCAAGGCCAGCTTGCCTATTGGCACATCGCTGCACATGACCTCCAACTGTCAACCCTCACGATCATTCCTTCCCCACCATTGAACAAGACGCAGCTCCCAATTAACACAGGCCTGGCTTGCGACCCCATGTTCGGGGCACTGGATGGGCGCCAGAGAGTGGCTACCAGCCGGTATTACCGAGCAAAAATGTGAAGCGCTCACAAAACGTCAATGCAACTATCACCTCCCCGTTCGGCCCGACACGAGCAGGAGCCAGCCAGCGTCCATGGAGCTGCCGAACGGGGCACCGGGCGTCGATGGAGAAAGGTGGATGTCAGCCGTGGATGAAAGAGATGGGTGTCGAATGTCGATGAAAGAGAGGTGGGTGAGGTAAATAAATAAATATACTGTCCAGAAAAAGCTTGTGGTGTGTTGAATCAAATGTCCTGTAAGTCCGAAGTGTCTTCATGGAAAGGGAATAACATGTCTCTGTTCAAGCGCCAACGGCTATCTCACGTGCACGAACGTGTCGTAAAGAGGAAAAGATGATCCCATAAGAAAAAAAGGGAAATTATTCTCTACCCTTCTTCAATGCGTCAAAGAGTCAGAATCCCACCAGACAAGGGGATGGGTCTATTCTGAACATGCACTTGTGGAAATAACTGTCTGAGGACCTGGATGTTGTGTGCATTAGTCGGATTCGATTCTGAAATCCATAACAAGTTTATATGTACATATATGTATATACTGTGTATATATAGTAACGACTTGGTCTCCAAACAGGGGACTGCCACAGATGAACTCCCAAGTCACCGAGCGGTGACGTTCTGCACACGTGGAGACTCCGTGATGTGGTGTGGATATCATTAATTAATTGCGCGATGTGCCAGTTTCGGTCGACTTATCAGTTTTGCAGGGGAATTTGATAATGTTGGAGGGGCATTCTACAGCTCAAAATTCACAGCGAATACTCCTTTAAAATAAACAGGTTAATAAATGATGAAGAAAGGGTTAAAGATATAATGATAAACAGGTTTTACAAACGAACAGGAGGAGCTCCTTGTGAGCCAACGACCATCCATATCTAGTGTCCAACTGTGTCTACAGGTGTCCTCCTGCAGTTGGGTTACTTTTTTTAGGAAGTTGGGAGCAGGATTTGCACTCCGGCCACCATAAAATATTTCATTCCACAAAACCCACAAATGCAAAGAAAACTCAAAACCCACTCCGTGGGAGAACCTCCTGTGCTGCTGCCCTTTGCAAGGCAACTCACTGGATGATGGGATCAGAGCAAAGCCTTTGGGACCTCCATTCCTTGATGAAAGGAGGAAAAGCACAGGGTAAACTTCCTGGGTTAGATTGCAGTGGTGTGTATCGGAGTGGTGGTGAGGTGTCGTCCACCAGATGGCAGTCTACTTCGGTTAACCTGAGGGCGGTCCCTTCAGGTGCATGCCTGGAATGTCCCATCCCAAAGAGAGGATGATCACCTGTCTCTTATCATCTGAGCTCAAGCGTTTGAACATTGGTATTGTGGCACTCTCTGAGGTTCGGAAACCGGATAGTGGTGAAATCATGACGGGTGGTTACACCTACTATTGGTCTGGTTGCTCTGATGGTTACCATTCCCAAGGAGTTGCTGTATCTGTCTCCAATAAGCTGACTCCAATGATAATTGAGGTAACACCGACCAAAGAGGATATTATGAGACCATGGATTCATCACTCCTTGGGTGTCGTTTTCCTGGTCTCTGTATATGCTCGGACTGAAGCGAGTGATCTCACCGTGAAGGACGCATTATATGCCTCACTCAAGTCTGTGGTTGTTCAGTGCCCAGTTGAGATAATCTTCTTGTCTTGGGCGATTTCAATGCATCGACTGGCACTGAAAGTGATGGTTATGAGATGTGTGTTGATCCCCATGTGTCTGGAACTGTGAACGAGAATAGCACTAAGTTCCTTGACTTTGCAAGAAGTCATGGAATTAGGGTGGCTGGTTCATGGTTTCATCGCCCACAAGCTCATCACTGCACTTGGTATTCCAATGCTGGTGGTGTGGCAAAAGAAATTGACCATGTGCTAATTGATGGTCACTGTAGGATGATCCAAAACTGCAGTGTCTACCGGTGTGCTCAGTTCCTCA
This sequence comes from Eptatretus burgeri, assembly GCF_056783735.1. Lineage (NCBI taxonomy): Eukaryota > Metazoa > Chordata > Myxini > Myxiniformes > Myxinidae > Eptatretus > Eptatretus burgeri. The sequence goes on from NC_140963.1 coordinate 87,871,647, forward strand.
ATATCTACCACAGGCTTGTTGTTTCAACTCTGAAGTTGTAGCTTCAATCTCGGAGAATGGTATCATCCCAGCCAAGGCTGAATGTTGGCAAGCTCAAGGATGAGAGAGCAGCTAAGGAGTTTACAAACAGGCTTTGTGGTGATTTGTGGGGTCTGGGTGCTTTGCGGAATCCTGAAACGTTGTGGAGTGGCTTCAAGACCACTATCCTTGATATTGTTGGTGGATGTCTTGGAACCCACCGCAGGGCAAAAAAGAATTTTGTCTCTCAAGGGACACTGGATACAGTTGATACAGATACAGGACCAGGTTTAATGGCAGAGCTGAGCTGTTCAGGGAGTTGAGGCATAAAACTGTACGTGCATTAAGGGTGGGCATGGAGGCCTATGTGCGAGGAATCTATGAGGGAGAGAGCATCACCTGTGGTCAAGTGATTCTCGTCCGGTTTACAGCAGAATTCATGCATTGCGTTCATCCAAGCCAGTCACACGGTGTACTGCATTTAGAGCAGAGGGTGGGGGTCTTGACAGAGGAGTCCGAAGTGAAGGCCCACTTGGCCAGTTACTTTGAGCGGCTGTACCAGGCTGACCCACCAGCTGTTGAGTTTGATGTCAGGGGTGTTACTATCCTGACTGCTGACCCTCCAATCAACTGTGATCCACCTTTTTTGTGGAAATACAGGCTGCAGTGAACCAGTTGAAATGGGCTAAAGCTCCTGGGGTATGTGGCATCCAGGCTGAACTTCCCAAGGCTGGTGGAAATGCTGTACTTATGTCATTTCATGCAGTTCTGTGCTCTGCCTGGAACACAGGCATCATCCCAACTGACTGTTAGAGGGGTCTTGTTGTCCCTCTCTGGAAATGGAAGGGTGACCGGCAGAATTGCAACAACTACCGAGGGGTGATGCTGTTCTCAGTAGCGGGCAATGTCTTTGCTCGAATAATTATTGACAGGGTTCACTGCTATCTCCTTGAGCACCAGCGTCCAGAGCAATCAGGCTTTACACCAAAGAGGTCAAGGATTGATTGTATCCTTGCTCATTGGGTTCTCACTGAATGCAGACGAGAGTTTTGAAAGGGGCAGCTTGCAGCCTTTGTTTATCTCTGCAAAGTGTTCGATTTGTGGTGTGCCACCAAAACTGATCAATCTGCCGACTGAACTACACTCTCGTACTGAAAGTGATGTGAGACGTGGTGGTTCCATCTCTGACTTATTTCCAGTTGTTACTCAAGTTCATCAGCGGTGTGTACTGGCCCCCACACTTCAGCACTTGTATGGACTGGATTCTGGGGAGGACATCGGAGAGATAAAGCTGTGGTGCATCATTTGGGAATGTCAAGATCTCTAACCTTGATTTTGCAAATGATGCAGTCATCTTCTCTGAGACTCTGGATATCGTTTTGGAGGCCCTCGAGGTGCTGAATGAGGATTATGGGATTCCTGGGTCAAAACTGAGTTCCAGGCTTTCAATGACATCTTGGATGCTGCTATCTTGTCTGTACCTGTTTGTGGTGAGGATTATGAGGTCACGGAGAGATTCACTTCCCTTGACTGTGATATTCATCTCTCTGCTGGCTGTGAGCCAGAGGTCAGTAGACATCTGGGTCGGGCCTGGGGATCATGGATTCACTGGATCATGGGATGTAGTGCAGTTTGTATCAGGAGGTGTGGCACTGTGTGACTGTGGACAAAATTTTTCTGCTTCAATTCTTGCTCTACGGATGTGAGAGTTGGAATCTAACCAGGGATCTGAGATGTAGACTTAATTAGTTTTGGTACCAGGTATGTTTGGAGAATCCTTGGCTATCGCTGGTCGGACTTTGTGTCCAACAAGCGGTTGCTGAGAGAGACTCAAATGAGATTTGTTACCTGCATTGTCCGTGGGCGTTATCTGCAGCTGTCTGGACATGTGGCTTGTTTTCCTGACGCTGGTCCTGCTCACCAGATTTTCTCAGCGAGGGAGTCTCATGAGTGGAGGAGGCCAATGGGCTGACCACGTGCCTCATGGTTGCAGCAAGTTGATCAGCATCTCAAGGAGATAGGGATGGGCCAGGCATCTGCTTGGGGGATGGCCAGATGGAGGCACCTGGAGTACTGCCGGAAAGTGGATGCAGTGACGCGCTGCTCTGGTGCATGCTCCCATATCTGACTTGACCGACCTGACCTTTTGTGAGATGTCAGGAGGTGCAACATGGGCACCTGGTTTGGGTTCTACACTCTTATGGGACACTCCCACCACCGTCTTTCCTCCTTCAGGTGCTCCAGGTACTGACTTGATCACTCTTCGTGTCTGTGCTCGAGTGTGGCGCTCTCTTCACCAAATTTAATATAAATTTTGGGTCAAAATTATGCCCAATTTTGAATTTGGGACTGGATCTCCCTGACACCATTTGAATCGAGCCAAAATTGGGATTGTCCCGCTTCTAACTGTCAAATTGTAATAATGCCATGCCTCTCTAATGGGTAAGCTAAGACCACTGGAGAGATACTCCAAGGAAACCGAGCGTGGAGGCGAACGTGCAAGTTTGCCTGTGTGGTTGTTAATTAATTAATTGGTCCATGCTGAATTATGGCAGATATTATTAATAACTTAATTATGCCTGAGAGCAAGCAAATCCACTATTTTTCTTCTTCTTCTTCTTATTATTCTTTAATTGCCACAATTATTCCAATGTTTCTGTGGGGTTGGCTGGGGGAAGTTTTTGGCCCAAGACTTTCTTGAACCAGCTGGGCAAGCTTGATGCTCGACTAAGTAGTTGTGGCAGGAATTTGGAATTTGGCCATGGTACCTGCGATAGCTCACCTACTCTTTGTGAAGGACACCATGGGAGTTGGTGAATCCAGCTGCGTTATCAAATATTATCAAATTAGCAAATACCAGTATATAAAGCTCTTTGTAACCCTCACTCACTGACCAGGGTAATGTATAGGTGGGTTTGTTTGACCATGTGGTGCATCACACATGGGATATGGGATATGGTTGGAGCTTGGACTGTACATAAATAAAGATCTCAAACTGCTCACTCATTCTTCATTTAATTGATATATTTATCTGCGTGCAGACTGCGAACATGCCCCACTATCTACTTGCAGACTGTAAGCATGCACAACTGGTATATAGAAAGCACTCTGTAATCACTGACTCACTCCTTGACATGTACAAATGTTTAGTACTTTGTAGGTGGACTAGAAAGTTGAAATTTTGCACATGAATATAACTCGAAGCCCATATTTCAGGACATAAAGAATCACAAAACTGTCCCAAAACGTCCGTAAACAAAAATAGCCAGAAACAAAAGTTGGTCAGTGCAGCCTCACTCCCGTTCGTGGAGGGTCATGCAGCTCTCTTTGCAGACTATTACATAAATCATTGAGAATCTAAATTCAATCAACATATCAAAAAGATGCTAATTTAACGTGCTGAGAACTCAAAATGACTCTGGCATATTCTCGTAGCTGCTCCTGCATTGCACATCTTTAACAATAATTATTGTTTGTTTTCCACTTCAGTTTACAAGTTCAAGATCCACCCCTTAACACCTGTCTTCGACTGAGAATCATAAACTCCACCTCTTAATGTTGCCTGTCAACCAATTAGAATGTAAAGAAAAGTTTTATTTTATAACTTTTGACATATTCACACATTATATTACTGTACCTGTAAGCTGTTAAATAAAGAGCTCATTCTGATCACTTCTGTGTCGGAGTGGCGACCCGTCCAGGATTGTGCCCAATAGCCAAGGAGACTGCTTAAGCAGCACCAACGCTCTGCACAGAGTATGGTCCCAATCTCCTCCTCCTCTGATCACTTGAGTTATTTAGCTGATTGCAGAATGCAAGCCCAATACATTTATCTTTATATATACTTTATATATCAAATATATAAAGCCCCAGCGTCTGCTTGTAGTCTGCAAGCATGCTCCATTTGTCTAATATACAAGTAATAAGGAGAAAAAGACAAAATGTTATGCCCCCTGTGGTTTTGGTAATTTTGCTTTCTGGAGTTAAAGGACTGGCCCATATTTCCAAGATTTATGTGTATTCGCAACTGACTTCAGTGTTCATGTGACATGGAAGATTGTGTATGATTGGGTTTTTTGGTCATGAATATTAACGATGTGGATCACGTAGTTATATTGTGTAAGATAGTTGGCCACGTGAAATGTATGATGTTTGCAATTGGGAATGCAACTTTCTTACAGAGGGGATTCAATATTTATATATTTTGGGGGAGAGTCAGCCATCTTGGATCTTATCTCGAAAAAAAATGGCATGCATATGTACGCAATCATTCATCATCTTTGTGCCAAGTTTAAACAAGATAGGTAAATGCATGTCCGAGAAATGTTTGAAGACATGTTCAATATCGTTTTTTTTTTACAACTAAAATGGCTGCCGGTCTACGAGTCGGCCATCTTTGATCAGATCGCAAAATAAAGTGAGGTGCATGTGTATATTATCATGTGTTGTGCTTGTGCCAAGTTTGAACAAAATCGGCAAATGCATGTCTGAGAATTGGTTGGGGACGTGTTTAAGTAAGAAATTGGCCATCTTGGATCTGATGTTGAAGGGAAATGACGGGCATACGTAAGCGATAATTCCTTATCTGTTTGCCAAGCTTGATCAAAATCGGTAAATGCATGTCCGAGAATGGTTGAGGACGTGTTCAACATCGGGTTTTTAAAACGAAAATGCTGCCAGTCAGCCATCTTTGATCGAACCAGGAAACAAAATGCTGTGCAAATGCATACCATCATGTTTTGTTTTTGTACCTGGTAAGTTTTAACAGAATCGGTCCACACATGTCCAAGATATGGTTGCGGATGGACGGATGAAAACCAATCCATAAGCCCCCATTTCGCACTGAGTCCAATGGGGTCTCATAAAATGATTTTAAAAAATGGAAAAGGATCTGAGGATGGTACGTCAAAAGGTTTGCAATCAAGGTAGGGATGGTCACAAGAAATGATCATGTGAAACCATCAAACTTCTGACAAATCATCATAGAAATTATATACCATCACCTAACACAACAGGAGGTTTGGAGGTAGAACAAAAGGGATGTAAGAGAGGTTGTTATGGAACAATTGACCACCTACTACTCAATAAGGCCATACTTGAAAATGGCATTTACTTGCAGCACTTAGAAGGAAATGTCAAAATAACAGATGTGAAGATACAGCGTGGGATCTTCCAAAGAGACGGTCGTTCCCCCCTCTTGTTTTGTCTGGGGCTGAACCCACTGAGTAACCTCATCAACAAACAAGGGCATGGATACACCCATACACCCCTTAACACATGGCTGTAACATTTGAATCTAGACACCAAAGAAGTACCCGGTCGATTCCCAATTTGTATCTCCCATGTGCAATGTGAATGAATGAACATCTGAGAATCAGCTTCTTCATGATCTGACTGAAGTTCCAGTACTTCACTGTGGTTACCAAGAACCAAGCCTGATGTTGGCTTAATGATTTTTTTTGATTCCTCATTTGTATAATTGTCACCCACCACAGTAATATACCAGCACTCCAGACCAAGAACGATACCCAACAGCTGATCTAAGAGCTCACCAAATGTGGTGCCCTTAGCTGTGTCAGTGCAGACCATTCTTAGCAACATCGTGAGATCAATCATGCCAAGTGTTGGCTCACTTGGTGCTGGAAGTTCAACAGTGGTATGGTCCTTTTCAAAGCATGAGAGTAGGCAATTTTTCTGTCTTTCTGAGAGACCCATCTAGATTGAAGAGACAAAGTGGAACTGGTGCTAATTCCTACTGTAATAATTCATTTATGACTTGTTGGCTTGGTATATTTACTGTGACAAGCTTTATGGTACCTTATCTCAAATGCATTCAGCTTGTTGAAGTCGTCACCAATTCTCCTTTTAAATTGGTATCATTTCTCCCTTTGGCTCTTCTCTCAAGAGTCTTTCTGCATTCGAAAGTTGCTACCTTCACCAAAGTCCTATCTTTTTTGTCAGACTTTAAGCCACAGAACAAGCACAATGTTTTAAAGTCAAATGATTCTTGAGGTAGTCATTGACTTCTCAATGATAATGCAGATTCTGGTTTGACAGGGTGACTGCAAAACCATCAAATTTGTTGTTGACATAAATGACGAGTAGCAGTTCTTATGCTATAGTAATCAGGTTGTGGCTCGATGAATTCAAGTTTGTTATTGTCTTTGACTTTATCAACAATTCCAATCGAACATACTGAATGTATATTTCAGCATCATTCCATATTTTGAGAGCAACAAGGAATGATTTAAGTCCTTGGATCGAGCTGTGCCTCAGTTTCTGTTCATCCACTTTTTGGCAGATGATGCACTTTCCTTGGTCTACAATAACCTTCCACCTCTTTGGTTTCAATAACTTGAGTTAGCTGGAGTCCATGACTGCTGAATTTTATTACTCGTTTACCTGGAAAGAGAAAGAGTAAAAGATGCATTAGAATTTTATCAGAGTTGTGAGCCCTAAACAATATATTTTGGAGAGCCAGATCCTATGTGGTTTGTGTCCTTCATACATGAGTCAAACATGAGGTACTGCTGCCATTAGCAATTCTAAAAAGCATTTGACTGTTGAGCAGGAGACTATCGTGACAACTAAGTCATAAGTCATTTATCAGACAGTCATCTATACTTAGGTGAAAGATAAATATGTTACACATTTAGAAAAATACCATTTTGCCACATGTGACGTCATAATATGCAAATTAGCAAATGGTAATTAGGAATGCCAGAATTGTTTAGAGTAATCACAAAACTTTCATTGAGTGCAAGAATTGTGTTCATAGCATATTCAACAACAAAGTTTTATATTATAGAAATTTGAACAATGGAATGTGGTTGCTCCACCACCAAAATTGCTGTTAACGTTACCATGAAAACTGAGGCTGAATGAATATTTTCCAGACCCTCCACCCCATACAATGTACAATTTTTGATAATCTAGATATACTTGCTACCAAATGGTCCTATAATGAGTTGCAAAGATTCACCACAAAATGTACAGCGAATATATAAAACGTGAAAAAGATTTAAATGGACTATTTTGCATGTTTGTGACATCATAATTGTATGCAAATTAGCTCAACAATGGCAATAAAGTACATCATTGTGTAGAGGATGTCAGACCTTTCATTAAATACCAAAATTGTGTTTCTAGCTTCTATAATATGAATGTTATATGAGTGAGAACAAATTTAGTAATTTTTGGTAATTTTTTTGGTGGTCACCATGGAAATTGTTCTGGAAAAATAATTGCACCATTTTCAGACCCCACATCCACCCTGGTGATGACCCCCCATAAACTCCCCTTACAGCTGGTACCATTGGCATTTTTCTATCCAACCACTTGTGCAAGGGTGCTGAATTCAGATTTGGCTGGTAGGTTTACTCATGTTAATATAGTCTTTCTCAGTAAAAAAAAAGGGAAATAAAGAAGTGATTGTATGTCATGTGCTAAAAGAGGAACACTGTGGCACGTGCTTTGCAACTGTTTTGTAACTTGAAGCTACACATTTCATCATAACAGGTTACTTGAAGTCCTTCAGTATCTATGAGTGAGCAGCAACAGTGCAGGAAAGTACATGAATCATTCATACCGTTCTGCAAACAAGATTCTCACAATGCTCCAAGACATGGAAATGTTTTTTCGTACGTTTTCATTATTTATATTTTATAAACAGGGGAAAAAATTGTTTACACACACACACACACACACACACACACACACACACACACACACACACACAAACACACACACACACACACACACACACACACACACACACACACACACACACACACACACACACACACACACACTAGAGGAGATGACAATAATACCACTCAAGGCAAGACCACAACTCTATAGAATAGAAAGCAACAAACAGACAAAAATGCCAGTAAGGAGAACCAACAGAACACTCAGAACAAAAATACCAAAATCATCCATCTTAAAGGAAATCAATACTGTATGCTTTGGAGCAGCACTGCTCATTCGAGAAAAGGTAACATGCAAAAAATGCCACAAGAAGAATAAACCAAGCTTTACAAACTGACACGACGCACCAACATGGAAATGGACTGATGACAGAGAGAACAACTGGGAAAAGAAACGGGACAAATGTAGTAATTCAGAAGAGGAAACTGAAGCCCAAAGCTAATTAGAAAGCATCTGAAAATGCAAAGGCCATCTATGTTCGCTTTTTACTCGAGCTGAAGTTGACGAAAACGACAGTTAAAAAAAATTGTACATTTTATTATTTTGTGTTCTCCACAATCTCATAAAGGGTTTTTTTTGAAGATTTGATGACAAAACCTCAATTGGTAAAAATGTTAAGGCCTGGACATACACACTGAATCTCAATGGTAAACAAGAATTTTAATTAAAACATTTATGGCTGGTTTACCACTTCACCGATTCTTTCGTATTGTTGCGAATTCGCGCCCGCCGGCGTGCAATCGGCCGCTCGACTCGAATGGCGGCCGCCTCGCCCACCTGAACGGACAATTCTGTCGTGACCCTCTCGGAACAACGCCGGGAGCTAGTCACGGGTGGGGGTTTAACTCCACCACGACCGTGCCAATTGCCCACCCGCGCAGGATAGGGTTGCTCGCCAAATTCGATCTACCTAAGTACCTGCGCGGATGGTCGACCGGGCGATCGTACCTCGCCGCAGGCCGACTCCGGACACGAACCGCTTAAGCGGTCCGTTCCGTGCTACAGTGATAACCGAGCGGTGTTATCGTTGGCCTTGACGGTTCCGATTAATTACTGGGCGTATTAAGCCCACTACGAACCCTTCACATGAAGCAGGATGGAGGGTCAATTAAAAGGAAGGAGACGAAGCGAAACGGGCACAGTTCAACATGCAAGCACTTTATTTAAATGACAAACGGAGAACACACATATACATTCAAACAGTCAAAATGCACATATGGCAACAAAAACAAAAGCAACAACGACGCAGAGTTACTACCGACTACGCGCACACACGGCAACACTTATACAGTTCTACTTTACAGACGGCGCCAACACACATCCATACAAAAACCCCGAAAAGAAAATGGTGACTTCCCTTTGGAGCCGTCGAGTCCCTCTCCCATGTCCGTCGGCGTGGTAGGCGAGTCCTCTCCGGCGTGCCTCGCGCCGGGACGTGTTGGCCGCTCGACGCCACGGAACGGGGTTTCCGGCGCTATCCCAGCGCGGATAGAAGGGGGGGGGAAACGTAGTTGCTCGAGGTCGCGGTGTGTGGAATGGCAGATGCTCCATCCCGCCAGCGGTGTCTCGGGACCGCCCCACAGAAGACCAGGCCAGCGGCCACCACGAAGAGAAGAGCGAGCCGGAAGAGCGGAAGAGGACGAAGAGAGCAAGAGCACCACCAAAGCGCTCTGCCCGTGTCCGACTTTAATAGCCTGGGGCTCCGCCCTTCACTCCGCCCCCGTTTTCGGCTCCGCCTCCCCTTGAACTTCTTGGAGAAGCTTCTCGAAGGGGGCGTGTCCTCACGCTTTCCCTCCACCCCGCTCCGTCCAGGGGCTGAGGGAGTCAGTTTTTGGCTTGGAGCCAGAGCATTATTCCCCCAAAAAGAGGCCCCACCTTTTCTCACCTTTGACCTTTGACCTGCATCGCTCTTCCGCCACTCCAAAGCGTGGGGAAGTCAAACGGGAAAAACAGGCGGGAAAAATCCACGCGCCATCGTTGTGCCTTCTTCTTTCCCTCCTTGCGTTCTCAACGGTTTCCGACGCGGAAACCATCATAGTGTGGACCGTGGAGGATGGCGTTCGTCAGCGGGGGTAGTGGTGAAGATGGTGGTGGTTGTTGTGAGGGTAATTGTAGCGCGGTTGGCGTTGTGGCGTAGTTGGTGGCAGTTGTTGTTTGTGTGGAGGTTTGCGTTCGTCAGCGGGGGAAGTGGCGAAGATGGTGGTGGTTGTTGTGAGGGTAATTGTAGCGTGGTTGGCGTTGTGGCGAAGTTGGTGGCGGTTGTTGTTTGCGGGGAGGTTTGTCATTTAAAATAACAATAGAAAAAGAAAAACGGCTATCTCAAAGGATCGCAGCCCAAATGAATCACATAAATTCCCTCTAGACAACGGATTTGGGCTAACTACACATGTACTTAAGTGATATCTCACCTACGGGACCTGAATGGTGGTTTGTGAATTTCCACAGCCGTAACAGTATGTAATCCTTACAATCACGCACTCCCCATTGGGTGGAAAATGAGATGTACCAAGATTCAAATGTTTCTGATCAGCGGTGTCAGAGATATAATGTTTTAATTTTTATGTTTAATCCAAGATGGCTGTCATACCACATAACTATGACATCACAATTATCTTAAAAATATTCTCCATGGGGGTCGCTCCTATTCTGAAAATTTTGTCAATCAGACAAGTGGTTGCTGAGGAAAAAAAAATATTTAAAAAAATAGGGCAAAAAAAAAAAGAGGCCAAAAAAGGGTTAAAGAATAACAATAATAATGATAATCTATCTTTAATTCCAGCAATCTGTGTGTGTTGTCTGTCTGTCTGTCTGTCTGTCTGTCTGTCTGTCTATATGTGTGTCTGTCTGTCTGTCTGTATGCGACCGCAGTTTCTCGACGACCGCCGGTCCGATCAGATTGAAACTTGCCAGGAATATTGCCGGGGCCCCGCAGATGTGCCTTTTCGAGGTTTGATATCAATCTGATGAGCGGTTCCCAAGTTACGGCCATTTATCTGTCAACCAATGACAAGACACGGTTCTATGACGTCACGAATGGCATCACAATTAATGTTTATTTATTCATTTATTTGTTATTATTATTATTTTTTTGCACGATTGACGGTCCGATCTGATTGAAACTTGCCAGGAATATTGCTGGGTACCCGCGGATGTGCCTTTTCAAGGTTTGATATGAATCAGATAAGCGGTTCCCAAGTTACGGCCATTTATCTGTCAACCAATGACAAGACATGGTGCTATGACGTCACGAATGGCGTCACAATTAATGTTTATTTATTCATTTATTTGTTATTATTATTATTATTTTTTTGGACGATTGACGGTCCGATCTGATTGAAACTTGCCAGGAATATTGCTGGGTACCCGCGGATGTGCCTTTTCAAGGTTTGATATGAATCAGATAAGCGGTTCCCAAGTTATGGCCATTTATCTGTCAACTAATGACAAGACATGGTGCTATGACGTCACGAATGGCGTCACAATTAATGTTTATTTATTTATTTGTTTTTTGTGAATACATTCACAGAGGGGTGAGAGAGGAGGGGGGAGAGAGAGGAGGGGGTAGAGAGAGAGGGGAGGGAGAGGGGCGTCAATTCAAGAGAGGGAGAGAGGAGGGGCGAGAGAGGAGGGCGAGACTAGGGGGGAGCGAGGGGGGCGAGAGAGAGGGGGCGTCATAATTCTTCTTCGTTTGATATGACGTCACAATTGACGCTGGGGACGTGAGTATGTTTCCCAAGTTATGGCCATTTATGATATGGTTGGTCCGATCTCATTGAAAAAATGCCCCAATTCAGTCGTTGTTTACGAGAGCGAAGGAACGAAGCTGCATGTACTGGCACACCTCACCCACGAGAGAGGGTGCTGGAACGAGAGAGGGGGAGAGAGGAGGGGGCGAGAGATGGGGCGGGGGGTGGGTGAGACGGGGGGGGGGTGAAAAAATGCCCCAATCCAGTCGTCGTTTACGCACCTACGGGCCCATACTAGTGATAATAATAATAATGAAAATTATTTTAACAAAATTATTTTAATATGAGTCTTCTACATATTCTCACAATAGAGCTTTGATGACAAAAGCTCAAATGGTAAAAAAGTTGCACACAGACACACCTAAGTCATTGCAAAAAAAATATAAATAAAATCATATAAAATGAGGACAAAGACCGAGAGGTAATGGTTTCTGAAAACAAACTAAAAATAGAAATGATAGCAAGGAAAACTAAAAAGCATCTGAAATGCAAAACCTGTCCGCTTTGTATTTGGACTTCTTCTTCTTCTGTATGCTAAATGGTTCCTTTGACCTTTTGACCGCGACCAAATTCTTAATTTGTCTTCTCCATATTCTCATAACAAAGCTTTGTTGAAAATTTGATGACAAAAGCTCAAATGATCATTAAAATTTCAGGTCACTTGGATGAAAATTGACGATTTTATGTGACACTGACCTTTGACCTTTTGACAAAATTATTAATTTGTCTTCTCCATATTCTCATAATAAAACGTGATGGCCTGACAGACACACAGACACACACAGACAGATAGACACACACAAAGACACATAAGTGATTGCAAAACCCCGTCTCCTGCTCCTCAGGGGATGGGCTCATAAAAAAGCTCTGACAAAGTCAACAACGGAGAAAGCAAAACCAGATCTTCGAAAAATAAACCTGAAAAGATTCAACTGTGAACCAGAGAAACAAAAGCAAAATGTATCAAGTTCCCCCAAAAAATAAAAACTTGAAAATTTCTGGAAAGGAATTTAAGAAGACCCAAAATAACACAATAAGGAAGCAGAATGGATCCAACACTTGGAAAACAAAAACCAACATTTAAGCTAAATTCCCCAGTGATAGTTGATGAAGAATTTAAAATAGAATTTTGTTTTTTAAAAAAACCCAAACTTAAAAAGCCCTGGTCCAGATGCAATTCCAAACATCGATCTAAAGCAAGCATATCCTCTCCACAATCACTACAATTGAGCATTCAACGAACTTTTCCAAGAGGAAAAGGTAATGGATGAGTGGCTCACAGAAAGGTAACACCTTCCTCATAGCAAAATTTGAAGATAACCACAAATGTAGGCAAATAACATGTCTACTAAAAACATACAAACTTCTCATGGGAATTATCATAGGAATGATGTGCCACCACCTAAAACAACAAAGAGGCCTACAGGCAGAACAGATGGTATGTAATAGAGGACAATAGACCACCTAATAATAAATGAAACCAGACTCGAACATTGTAAAACGAGAAGAACCACATTCTACACATCCTGGCTGCAAAAAGCATCAGATAGTGTCCTACATTCATGGATGATAAAATGCATGCAATTTTTTTCAATATCAACCCAAACTAATCAAACTGATTGGGAAGCAACAGAGCTCTGAAGTGCTACATCGATATGGCAATACTCAGAAGGAAAGATTGAAAAACCAGGAATAAAGATATGACACAGGATCTTCCAGGGTGACAGCGTTTTGCCCCTCCTGGTTTTCCTGGTATGAGCTGAGCAACCTCATTGATGAGCAAGGACACAGATACACCCTAACATCTGATAGAAAAATGTCCAAAGAAACAGAAAAGATGACACATCTTTTGTACATGGATGATTTAATACTTGTATGCACCAAACGACGAAAAATTGGCAGAACAACTGAAATTAGTGAAATGATACTCCGAAGACATCAAATTAAGAAAAACATTAAGATTAAGAGAAAGAACATAACGAAAATGGGATTGAGAACATGAAGTCGCACACTGTCAGCCTGTCAAAGGACATTACTAGCAAACTCCCTAAATATTCCACACCACACTCTATTGGGAACAAATTCCCTTTCAACAGTCCGGTGGAATGGAGTTATCTGCTCTTATAATATGTATAATAGTATAATATAGATATAAAGATGATATGTCTTACTGTCACCCAATCAAACAATAACTGGATGATGTATAAAGGTGATCTGTTGCTCATCTGAAAAGGTCTTGTATAGGGGAGTAAGATGGGTATATATGATTTCAGTGAGTAGTGGGGTGCATGAGTCGACACGATAACTGGTTAACAAAGAAAATAAGATGCGTCTACCTCTTAGAGCAAAATGTTATCAGAAGAGTGAGAGAGAGAGAGAGAGAGAGAGAGAGAGAGAGAGAGAGAGAGAGAGAGAGAGAGAGAGAGAGAGAGAGAGAGAGAGAGAGAGAGAGAGAGAGAGTGAGAGAGAGAGAGAGAGAGAGAGAGAGAGAGAGAGAGAGAGAGAGAGAGAGAGAGAGAGAGAGAGAGAGAGAGAGAGAGAGAGAGAGAGAGAGAGAGAGGTGGAGAGAGGGGAGAGAGAGGTGGAGAGAGAGGGGTGGGAGAGGGAGAGAGAGGGGTGGGAGAGGGAGAGAGAGGGAGAGAGAGGGGAGGGAGAGAGAGAGGGGTGAGAGAGAGAGAGAGAGAGAGAGAGAGAGAGAGAGAGAGAGAGAGAGAGAGAGAGAGAGAGAGAGAGAGAGAGAGAGAGAGAGAGAGAGAGAGAGAGAGAGATTGATTGATTGAGAGAGATTTGGAGAGGGGGAACGATAGAAGGAAGGGGAGATGGTGGGTGGGAAGGGGAAAAGGAAAGGTGAAAACAGAAAAGTGGAAGGGTGATGGAAAAAGGGAGAGGAGGGAAGTGGAGATGGGAAAAGGAAGAGGGGAGAATGAAGAAATAGAATGGGAAAAGGGGTTGTGAAGAGAAGGGAAAGAAAGAGGAGGAAGGAAAGGGGAATGGGGAGGTAGGATAAATTGAGAGGAGGGAAGGGAAAGGGAGAAGGAGGAAAAGGGTAAAGAGAAAGGGGAGAGAGAGAGAGAGGGGAAGGAAGAAAGAAGGGGGAAAGAGAGAATACATGGAAGGAAAAGGATCGAGGAAAGGAAAAGGGAAAGAGTGGAAAAAGCAGAGAACCAAGTAGCCGATCAACTTTGGTTGTAAGAACCTCTTTTCTGAAAAAAAAAAAAATGTGTGCACATATATACATACATGATGTATTATACAGTGCCGATAGAAAGTCTACACCCCCTTTCAAAATTTTCACCTTTTGTTGCCTTATAACCTGGAATGAAATTGCATTAAATCAAACTTTTTCCACCTTTATTTAAACATCGTGACCCACAACTTCCAAGTGAAAAACAAATTCTACAAATTTCAGAAAATTGATTAAAAATAGAAAACTAGAATATCTTTGTTGGATAAGTGTCCCCCCTCACAAGGAAAAACAAGAAAATCAGACACAGGTGGAGGCCATTCAGCCCATCATGCTTGCGCCACATCAACACCGCACTAATTTATCAACAAGATTAAAAAAAGAAAATGCAAAATGTTTTATTTTTATATTTTTAAAACAAAGTGTTTTTTGTGGGGTTTTTTTCAGTTTTTGTATTTTTCCCCCCAGGGGAAGGGGAAGGGCTTGGTGATAAAAAACACAACATCAACCACACAACACCGCTTGATCAGACCTTCACCAACAGCACTCCGTACACATGCACACAATCTCTCCATGCACTGCTCTCACTCCCCCACACCCCCAGGAATACCTCTGGTTTCGGCTTCCCCTCCACTCCCACCTCATGTTTATATGTGTACTGTTCCGTCCACCGAACAGTGATGACTCCATCTACACCTCACTATCCGAAAACATGGACCATCTTCTATCTCCTCATCCAAACTCTCTCTTCCTCTTATGTGGTGACTTCAATTGTCATCACACCAGTTGGCTTGGTGTGGGTACCTCTCTCACCTGCCATGGCACCTCAGCAAAAGCTTTCTGCGACTCATTAGGACTGACTCAATCGGTCAACTTCCCGACCTGGATCTCAACCAATGGTACTCCATCTCTTCTGGATCTGATTTTGACAAATTTCCCTGACAATATCTGCTGCTCTTCCTTCGCTCCAATCGGTTCTTCTGACCATGTCCTTGTCAAAGTGGACATCTCTCTGGCTGTTATCAGAGAACCACCTCACCGCCGTCGAGTCTGGCATTTCACTCAAGCCGACTGGCAGGGTCTCCGAGCAGCCATCAAACTTACAGACTGGTCTCCTATCACTACTTTCTCAAACATCAACTCATCCTGGGAATTCTTTCAAAGAAACTTGCTCTCCCTCATGCACAGATTTATCCCCTCTCATGTTCAGTTGTCTTACCCTTCCTCCCGCCCTTGGTTTACTGAAGCTTGTGGCGAGGCAGTTGTCCTGAAACAACTTGCCTTTGCCTCATGGAAAGCAAACCCAACTGAGGGCAATCTCAGTTCTTTCCACAAAGCTCAGAACAAGTGTGTATCTACTCTCAGGAGAGCCAGAAAACAACATCTTTCTCATCTCAAGTCTGAACTCTCAAACTTCTCTCCCTCCTCAAAATCCTGGTGGCGTTTAATCAAATCTGTTTCTGGTGTATGTTCCCCCTCCATCCCCTCCCTTACCTCAAATGGCCGCACTGCTGATACCACACGTGATAAAGCTGAATGTCTAAACTCGGTGTTTGCAGCTAAATCTTGTGTCCTAAACCCATCACTTTCTCGACCCACTTTACCCAGTCGCACCCAACTGTCCCTGGACTCTGTATCCTTTTCTCCTGACAATGTGGAGAGCTTGCTTTCAAACCTCGAGTCAGATTCTGCAACCGGTCCAGACGGCATCAGCCCACGTGTCCTCAAAGCCTGCTCTTCTGCTCTTGCTCACCCTCTCTCTGTTCTATTCACCCTCTCATTTGCCCAAGGTCATCTGCCATCTGCTTGGAAATCTGCTAACATCACTGCCCTGCACAAAAAGGTGCAAAAACAGATCCCTGTAACTACAGACCAATCAGCCTTCTCCCAATCATCAGCAAGGTTATGGAATCCATCATCGCTTCAGATATGAAATCCTTCCTCTTCTCCAATGGCTTGATTTCCAATCATCAATATGGTTTCAGACCAGGTCACTCTACCCTGGATATGCTGCTTCTGCTCTCCCATCAATGGATCGAGGTCCTCAATGCCAGACAGGAAATCCGAGCCGTATCCCTGGACATATCACATGCTTTTGACACAGTCTGGCACCCTGCCCGACTCACCAAACTCTCTTCCCTTGGTATTCAAGGCCATCTCCACTCATGGCTCGCAGACTTCCTCTCCTGTCGCAGTCAACGTGTTGCCCTAAATGGAGATCTTTCATCCCCTCTTCCTGTCCAGGCTGGAGTTCCTCAAGGTAGCGTTCTGGGCCCTGTCCTTTTTCTGGTTTTCATCAATGATCTCTCGGACTCTCTGGAAAATCCTCTATTTCTCTTTGCCGACGACTCCACCCTCCGCTGTACCATCTGTCATCCCTCAGACCGGCAAGCAGCAGCTTCTTCGCTCACTGCAGATCTGGATAAAATCACAAACTGGTCCAACACGTGGAACATGTCTTTCAATCCAGACAAATCTCACACTCTCACTATGTCTCTTCGAAAGGACCGTTTAGAAACCCCCCCCATCCACTTTCTCAACAATCCTCTGGAAGAATTATTTTCTTTCAAGCTTCTGGGTCTCACGATCTGCCATGATCTTTCCTGGGAAAGTCACATTTCCAACCTTGCCTCAAAAGCCAGTCGCCGACTGGGAATCCTCCGTCGTGCAAAGTCCTTCCTCGGCCCTCTTGAGCTCTTGACCACTTACAAAGCTTTTGTCCGTAGCCTGATGGAGTACTGCTCTCCCCTCTGGGATGATGCTCCTGCCTCCCACCTTTCTCGGCTTCACGCTGTCGAAACCAGGGCATTTAGGATCATCGGCATCTCCCGCAATGAAGCTGAGTCTTTGGGCCTCTCACTCAATCACCGCAGGTTGGTCGGTGGTCTTTCTGTCTTCTACCGACTCCTCTCCAGTCTTGCCCCCCCTGCTCTCTCTGCGATTTGTCCCCACCACATTTCCACAGGGCACTCAAGGTCCGCCAACAACCCCCTTCTGGTAAAACTACGAAAATCACGAATCACTGCTCATCTTCACGCTTTCATTCCTCTTTTTTACCGCCTTTGGAATAAACTTCCTCACTCTATTCTTTCCCATTCTTCCCTCCAGGCTTTCAAAACAGCTGTTCACCACCACCTCTTATCTTCCCCCATCCAAATCCTCGATCTTTTCTACCCCCGATAATCCACCCAAGCCCACTTCCTTCAATTCCCCTGCTTTCCTTCCTGAAAGTCCCTGTAATGTCCATCTTCTCTTCGCCATGTTCCCCGTCCCATCCCCATCCCTCTCCCTTCCACAGTTCACCTAATTTGTCTGTTCCCCACTGTTTTGTCCCTTCCACTCCTGCCCCTCTTGTCTCATGCCCCCTTGCTGTGAGTTGTGTGTTAGCTCTCATATGAGCCTTGACAAGGTATACAAAAAAAAAAAAATCACCCATCAATGCTCAAGCTCAAGCTACCGAAAAGTCCTGCCAACATCCCGACACCCCTCAATCTCTATAACTTCCAGGTACCTATCTGATTCTAATTTATTCTTATCTCCTGTTTCTGCTGCTACTACCATTCCAGGGAGCCCACTCCATGCATTAACTACTCTCTGAGTGAAAGTCCACTGCCTCACTACCGTCTTAACTCTCCTCTTCTTTAC
>NC_140963.1:87897449-87922449 GCF_056783735.1 Eptatretus burgeri
CAACACTCTCCACACAACTTGACTGAGCTTGAACAGTTTTTTGCAGAAGAATGGGCAAATATTGCCCCATCAAGGTGTGTAACGTTCGAAGAGACCTATCCCAACAAACTCACAGCTGTAATTGCTGTCAAAGGTGCTTCCACCAAGTATTAACTAATGGGAGTGGACACTTATCCATCCAAGATATTCTAGTTTTGTATTTTTAATTAATTTTCTGGAATTAGTAAAATTTGTTTTTCACTTGGAAGTTGTGGGTTACGATGTGTAAATAAAGGTGGAAAAAGTCTGATTTAATGCAATTTAATTCCAGGCTATAAGGCAGCAAAAGGTGAAAAATTTGAAAGAGGATGTAGACCATCTCCCAAGACATATTGCAGGCCTTTGATAGAGTCTAGCACCCTGCCGTGCTCACCAAACTCTCTTTCCATGGTTTCCAAGGACATCTCCACTCATGGCTCGCAGACTTCCTCTCTTGTCGCAGCCAACGCGTTGCCATTTATGGAGTTCTCTCATCCCCTCTTCCTGTCCAGGCTGGATTTCCTCAAGGCAGTGTTCTAGGCCCTGTTCTTTTTCTGGTTTTCATCAATGATCTATCCAACTTACCAGAGCATCCTCTTTATCTCTTTGCTGATGACTTCACCCTCTGCAATACCATCTGTCATCCCTCAGATCAGCAATCAGCAGCCTCTTCACTCTTTACAGATCTGGATAAAATCACAAGCTGGTCCAACACGTGGAACATCTCTTTCATTCCTGACAAATCTCACACTTTCACCATGACTCTCCGAAAGGACTGTCTGGAAACTCCACATCTACTTTCTCAACAATCCTCTTGAAGAAGTCCTTTCATTCAAGCTTTTTGGGCTCACCATCTGCCATGATCTTTCCTGGGAAAGCCACATTTACAAGCTGGCCTCCAAAGCCAGTTGCCAACTGGAGAGCCTCCATCGTACAAAGTCCTTCTTTGGCACACCTGAGCTCCTGACCACTTACAAAGCTTTCTTTCACAGCCTGATGGAGTACTGCTTTCCCCTTTGGGATGGTGCTCCCGCCTCTCACCTTTTTCGGCTTCACGCTGTGGAAACCAACGCATTTATGATTATTGGTATCTCCTTCAATGAGGCTGAGTCTTTGGGTCTTACACTCTCACCGCAGGCAGGTCGGTGGTCTTTCTGTCTTCTACTGTCTCCTCTCTGGCCTCGCTCTCCCTACTCTGTCCGTGATATGTTGTCCCCCCCCCCCCCCATATTTTTGCAGGGTGCTCAAGGTCTGCCAGCAATCCCCTTTTGTAATACTACCAAAATCAAGAATCACTGCTCATCTTTACTCTTTCATTGCTCTTTTTTTCCCACCTTTGGAACAAAGTCCCACACTCTCTTCAATCCCAACCTTCCCTCCAGGTCTTCAAAACAGCTGTTCCCCACCATCTCTTATCATCTGCCATCCAAAACCACAATCTTTTCTTCCCCCATTAATCCACCCCAAACTCACCTCTTTCAAATTCCTTGCTTTCCTTCCTGAAAGTCCCTGTAGTGTCTATCTTGTTTAGCCTGTGTGGCCCCATCCCTTTCCCTTCCACAGATCTCCTGTCTCTATTCCACACTTTTTTCCTTCCCTCTCCCACCCCTCTTGTCTCCTGCTCCCCATTCTTGTCGGTTCTGCGTGTTAGGTCCCATACGAGCCTCCACATTGTATTAAAATAAAAAAAGACTTATAGTGAAAGTTTGTTCGTGAAAGACTTGGGCCAAAAATAAAATTCCCCTGCTAATCCCACATGGAAGGAGGAATAATTATAGGGTGTCTAAAGAAGTAGTTGTGCTCGATGGGGTAAAGGCAGCAACCAATTTCTGTTTCTGCCAGAGCCTCGGGAAGTAGTGCAGGATCGGGAAGTTTGGTGAAATCTGATCATGAATGACAACAGAAGTCAGTCACGAGTCACGATTTGACGGAAATAATAGATAACTAGATGAGTGGTCGATGCATTGTACATATACGTACATAATGTACATGCATACTTCCACGTATTTCCTCGCTCTCAGTGAATTTTCTGGGATCAAGGAAAATGAGATATCATGTTTTCATTAAATAATGTTATTAAATTTTTTTATTTATAACTTGGTTGATGCTATATTTAATGGAACACTTGCGAGAAGCACACAGAACCGAAATAGCAAAGTTATCTAACCATAAGCACATGGTGTACAGGAAAACTTAATCATAGAGATTTTTTCTCATGGAGTATCACCTTTGATCTGTTGGAAATTGGGACACACTTCCAATGCGCAAAACTCATTGTGAGACTCTATTCACTTGAAAAACAAGTTTGATTCCCCATTTGGGGTTTTAATGGTGATTTAATGTAGTCCAATAAAAGGAATCAAAAAGGTCTGGTAAGCCATTATATGATTCATTTGGATTTCTGCGATGGATTCCCCAGTAACCAACATAATGAGTAATATAACCACAGACTACTTGGTTAATGTAGAGCACACAGGGTTGACTTGACAGTGTTCCCATTTGAACTCATGGCTCTTGATGCAGGGAACCCAAGTCGAAATCCTCAATGTGTTTCTCCATTCATTTTCTGATGTCTTTTTGATTCACCTAAAGTACATTGTTGTCCTCTAATGTGTTTGCATTGCATTGTTTTACGTATGAGCTCCACGATGAGCTTGAGAACACAAAAAGGAAGAAGGGTGTGTTTCTTCATGTTCAAATCTGACACAAGATGCACCAATGCGAATGCAGCGCATGACGCACAAAATAAAAGCATCGACAACGCGGCAAATGAAAGGGTCTGTTTCCATACAAGTGAACAATGATATAAGACGGCGCAACAGAGAGCAACTGAGGCCAATTCGCAAGGAGTTTTCTTTTGTGGTGACGTCATTTAGGGGTTTCGGCGAAATACAAAACTGTCTACAGATGTCTCTTACAGTACCAAAACTAGAAAAATGGCAATCAGCGATTGTATACCCTCGCCAGGACTTGCTTTACATGGTAGTTGAGTCGTTTTGTGTAGTTTCTTTTGTGTGGTGTTTGTGTACTGGTGTGTTGCATCATTAATAAGAGACATAATTAGAATTGTCACTTTATAACTGCTGGTAGTGATGACCGGGTACCAAGACGTCCTGCTTTGATGCAACCCCACTTTGGTCGGATACTTGACCGTAACCCATGACTTCTTCTTCTTCTATTTCTTCTTCTTCTTCCTCTTCTTCTTCTTCTTCTTCTTCTTCTTCTTCTTCTTCTTCTTCTTCTTCTTCTTCTTCTTCTTCTTCTTCTTCTTCTTCTTCTTCTTCTTCTTCTTCTTCTTCTTCTTCTTCTTCTTCTTCTTCTTCTTCTTCTTCTTCTTTCGGCTAGCTCCCGTTAGGGGTCGCCACAGCAGATCAACCGTCTCCATTTCACTCTATCCACCACATCTTCCATTGACACTCCAACCGCCCACATGTCCGCCCTCACCGCATCCATGAACCTCTTCTTTGGCCTTCCTCTTCTCCTCCTGCCTGGCGACTCCATCATCAGCATCCTTCTCCCGATATACTCCGCTTCCCTCCTGTGCACATGTCCAAACCATCTCAATCTCGCCTCTCTCACTTTGTCTCCAAACCGTCCTACCTGCGCTGTCCCTCTAATATACTCATTCCTTATTCTGTCCATCCTCGTCACTCCCAACGAGAATCGCAGCATCTTTAACTCTGCCACCTCCAGCTCCGCTTCCTGTCTTATTGTTAGTGCCACCGCCTCCAAACCATACAACATAGCTGGTCTCACTACCGTCTTATATACTTTCCCCTTCACTCTTGCAGCTACCCTTCTGTCACAAATCACTCCTGCAACTCTTCTCCACCCACTACATCCTGCCTGCACTCTCCTTTTCACTTCTCTCCCACACTCTCTGTTACTTTGGACAGTTGATCCCAAGTATTTAAACCAATCCACCTTCCCCACCTCAACTCCTTGCAACCGCACCATACCATCACCCTCCCTCTCATTTACGCACATGTACTCCGTCTTACTCCTACTGACTATCATTCCCCTTCTCTCCAGTGCGTACCTCCACCTCTCGAAGCTCGCCTCAGCCTGCTCCCTACTCTCCCTACAGATCATGATGCCATCCGCGAACATCATAGTCCATGGGGACTCCAGTCTGATCTCGTCCATCAACCTGTCCATCACCATTGCAAACAGGAAAGGGCTCAGAGTCGATCATTGGTGCAATCCCACTTTAACCTTAAACTGGTCCGTCATTCCTACCGCACACCTCACCGCTGTCACACTGTCCTCATACATATCCTGCACCACCCTCACATACTTCTCCACCACTCCCGACTTCCTCATACAATGCCACAACTCCTCTCTTGGCACCCAATCATAAGCTTTCTCTAAATCCACAAACACACAATGTAACTCCTTCTGGCCTTCCCTATACTTCTCCATCAACATTCTCAAAGCAAACATCGCATCAGTGGTGCTCTTTCCTGGCATAAACCCATATTGCTGCTCACAGATCATCACCTCTCCTCTCAACCGAGCTTCCACTACTCTTTCCCACAACTTCATGGTGTGGCTTAACAACTTTATCCCTCTGTAATTTCCACAGCTCTGCACATCACCCTTATTCTTGAAAATTGGAACCAGTACACTTAATCTCCACTCCTCCAGCATCCTCTCACTTTCCAAGGCTTTATTAAACAATCTGGTTAACAACCCCACTGCCATCTCTCCTAAGCACTTCCATGCCTCCACTGGTATACCATCTGGGCCAACCACCTTTCCACTTTTCATCTTCTTCATGGCAGTCCTCACTTGATCCTTTCTGATCCACCCCACTTCCAGATTCACTATCTCCACCTCTTCCAACCTTCTCTCTCTCATTTTCTTCATTCATCAGCTCCTCAAAGTACTCCATCCACCTTCTCAACACACTCTCCTCGCTCGTCAGCACATTCCCATTTGCGTCCTTTATCACCCGAATCTGCAGCACATCCTTCCCAGCTCAGTCCCTCTGTCTTGCCAATCGGTATAAATCCTTTTCCCCTTCTTTTGTATCCAACTTCTCATACAGCTCGTCATATGCCTTTTTCTTAGCCTTTGCCACCTCTCTTTTTGCCTTGCGCCGCCACTCCTTGTACTCCTGCCTACTTTCTTCATCTCTCTGACTATCCCACTTCTTTTTCGCCAACTCCTTCTTCCTTATACTTTCCTTATACTTTCCTGACCGTAGCCCATGACGTTTATTATTATTCAATTTAATTCAGAATTGGATTAAAATAAATTCAATTCAAATCAAATGGAAGATCAAATAGTCCTGCATTGGAATAATCAGAATGAACCCAAACAAACAAAAAGTAATTATGAAGTCATCAGATGGAACCTTGATAGGATTTGCATTTCAGCTGTGACTCCTCTACCCTCAAGTCCATCCTGGCACAGCCGAGTAAGCCTTATTCAAAAAAATTAATTAATTAAAATTACAACAACAAAAAAAACCCAGAACAAAAACATAAATAATTCTGGCTGCCAGACCATGTGTCCAATCAGGTTGAAATATAATATCTATATTCCCAATCACGACTAGATCAAATAATTGAAGTTTCACGTCGACTGATTGAGCGGTTCAAAAGAAAGATTATTTTAAAAAGATTTTTGCTCAACCCAATATGGCTGCCACACCATGTGACCTATGACGTCATATGTGTGAACATTTTGTTCCTCATGGATAGTCGTTAATACTTGTAAAGTTTCACCTCGATCTGTTCAGCCACTTCAGAGAATAATATTTTGAAGCTTAAAAAAACAAAACAATATGGCTGCTGAATCACGTGACCGATGACATCAAATTTTTTTTTTTCTGTGGACCATTTTATCCTGACAAAACTCAAAATTTTTCATACTGATAAGACGTAGCATTCTACATATGCACAATTATGACATCATAATGAAGGCACTTATGATGTCATAAAAAACATCACACATTCCCCATGAATAGCCTGGTGTTGGCTTAATGGTTAGGGTGGCAGCTTGGGATCCCAGGGTCTTGAGTTCAAGCCCCGTTGGCTGCTGAATTAACACCAGGGGGTTGACTCAGCCTGTCATCCTTCCGAGGTTGGCGAAATGAGTGCCAGTGTACTGGTCCCGGTGTATGCCCCGGTTAGAATAGGTGTACCATATCCCTGTGTGTCGTAAGAGGCGACCAGGGTTGGCGTCAGGAAGGGCATCCGGCCATAAAAAACATTGCCTCAAGAAAAAGCCAAATCCCTGCACAGCAGGGAAAAATGGCTGTAAAAATGGTCATTTTTTTTTTACACATTCCCCATGAGGAGAATTTTTCCATGTGTCAAGTTTCAATTTTATCCTTGGTGCGGTTTCAGAGATGGAGGTCCAAAGTTTTTCTGTTTTCCAACATGGCTGCCACACCACATGACCTATGATGTCATAATCTATACTAATAAATGTGTGTGTGCGTGCGTGTGTGCGTGCGCGTGCGCGCCACTGCGCCACTGTGTCACTGTGTCAGTGTCAGTGTCAGTGTCAGTGTCAGTGTCAGTGTCAGTGTCAGTGTGTCTCCTCCATAACTCCAAAACCAGAAAACTTAGCAGCCTGAAACTTTGCATGCATGCTAAGAAAATGCCAAGGAAGTGCACGACTGAAAATTGGTTGTTTAGGTTAATTAAAACACCCCTTTTGAAGATAATTAATGGCCTTATTTAATCATATCCTTCATCAGGCGAGCCTTGGCCACCTTGCTCTACAGAGTCTTAAGGCGTTTCCTGGATAACCTCGCTGGGGTCTGAAGCCGCCATGTTTTTTGGCCTGCTCAATCATGCATTGACTTGGAACAGGCCGCAATGATTTCTGAACGATAAAGTTGTTTTTTTTCACTTTCCTCACTCACATTATCGAATACCTGTTCATCACAGCTACAAATCACTGGGTACATCACAATGCTTATAAACGCCCGGAGACGCCAGCGTCCATGGCTTTATTTCATTTCTGCATGTGCCATAACCTCAATAATCTCTTAAACTAATCCAAATTACAAATTTTAAGCTCCAGAATTGAACTTAGCAGCAGTTCCGACTGCTAAAAAAGTGTACACTTGTCTAAGTCAGACATATTTTATATTTTGGGTGTCTCCGGGAGGTGCATGTTTAATATGAAGGTTTGGTGATTGCTATCACTTGCCAAGTGAGCTATTTCTTATCAACTGTTTAAATGAAATGCTTGCTTGAGTGCTTAAGCCACTTGGCCAAATAAATTGGTAATTTTATTTGACTCGGGGTGCTTCACAAAGGTTATATGGTTTCTCTTTGTGAGTTTCAAAGCAAAATACATTTTATTACACCTGATTTCTGAGCTGTTTGTCGTATTAACGTGTTTTTTTTAAATTATCAAGCCAAATTTTTACCACACGTAACACGACGATTGACAGCACATCTCTTTGAAACGTCTGTAATGCAACTTTGTTTGAAAAAATTTGTTTCTTGAAATTCCCCCAAAACAAATAAAACATGAAAACGACTCACACTTTTTGGGCTGTATACAGTACGTATTGTAGTTGGTAATCACACTGATTACAATCAGCCAATTACTGAAAAATTGTTGATATTGGCCAAGCACAATATATATGAATATATACATATTGTTGCAGATTCGCGCCCGCCGGCGTGCTGACGGCCACGTAACTCGAATCGCGGCACGTCGCCCACAGGACGGACAATCCAGTCGTGACCCTCTCGGACTAACGCCGGGAACCAGTCACGGGTGGACCTTTCGGTCTCACCGCGATCGAGCCAATCAGCCCCCGCGTGGGATAGGGTTTCTCGCCAAATTCGACCTACCTAAGTACCCACACGGAGGGTAGACCGGGCGATCGCACCTCGCCGCAGGTCGACTTCGGACACGGGCCACTTAAGCGACCCGTTCCGTACTATCGGGATAACCGAGCGGTGTTATCGTCGGCCTCGACGGTTCGATTAATTATCGGGCGTATTCAGCCCACTACCAACCCTTTACGTGAAGCAAGATGAGGATTCAATGAAAGAAATGACGAAGCGAAGCGGGAAACAGTTCAACACAAAGCACATTTATTCGCGATGAACGGAAAGCACACATATTCAATTCCACCAAAAGCACATAGAAAAGGAAAAGAAACACAATGCAATTTTACACAAAAAGCAAATGCGACAATGCAGATCTAATACTGATTACGCGAGCACACGGCAACACTTATACAATTCTACTTCACAGACGGCGCCGACAACACACATTCCCAAAAACAAAAGAAAAGAGAACCCTCAAAGATGAGGCGGGCCTGAGGCCGAGACCGGGTCGGGCCTACCCGTCTGGTGATGAGACGCGGAGCGGCGATGGTGCCTCAACTCCGCGGGCCTCGCGGGCAGTGTCTGGTAGGGGGTGGGAAAGGGGCCCCCTTGGTCGCACTATCTCAGCGCGGGGGGAAACAGGAGGGGGTTGCTGATGCTCGGGGTATAGAGGATTTCTACTCTGGGTCGAGTCCCGCGACGAGCGTCTCCACCTCGACCAGGTCGCGCCGTCGGCCTCCCTGGTGTGCAGCTCCCGGCACGACGCGAGCACCCCCTCGTCTGCCCTCGCCGCCTCTCCACAGCTCCGTCCCCTTTGCTCCGACTCCAACGCACACGACGACGACCAACTCCTTCTTGCTTCTTCTTCCCAACTCCACCGACTGCGAAGTCTTAACTTTCTATTTGACGAACGCGGTCGCTTATATAAGCCCCGTGGCTTCGCTCTCTCATCTTTGACCCTCTGCCTCCGACCTTTCACCTCGCTCCCCATTGGCCCGAGAAAAAGTGGGCGTGAATGCTTTTTGATCCATAAATTTGCATATAGCGATCGCCCTCCAACACCCTGGAGGCGGGGCCAAATCGCCCCTCGCTCACCGATTGGACGGAACAAAAGTGGGCGTGTGTCGTTTTTGATCCGTTTTTGAAGTGGAAAATCCGTGGTTTTGTACACGCTGTTCGGCGCGCGCCCTGCACGAGTCCAACACCGGTACCCACAAGCGGCGCAAGAACGGTGGCGATGCGACGGTTGCGAGGTGTGACGTGAAGCGGCGCCGCGGTGGGTGGTTGATGTTGTGGTTGGTGGTGGTAACAATGGCGGTTGGTCCAAAATAAAGATAGTAAAAGAAAAACGGCTATCCTGAAGAGTCGCAGCACGCATAAATGACATGTATTCCCACTAGACAACGGGTTTGGGCCTAACTACACATATACTTACCGAGATATCTCACCTAAGGGACCTGAATGGTGGTTTGCGAATTTGGTAACCACAACAATATATATATATATATATATATATATATATATATATATATATATATATATATATATATATATATATATATATATATATTGTTGCGGATTCACGCCCGCCGGCGTGCGAACGGCCACGTAACTCGAATCGCGGCACGTCGCCCACCGGACGGACAATCCCGTCGTGACCCTCTCGGACTAACGCCGGGAACTAGTCACGGGTGGGCCTTTCGGCCTCACCACGATCGTGCCAATCGGCCCCCCGCGTGGGATAGGGTTGCTCGCCAAATTCGACCTACCTAAGTACCCACACGGAGGGTAGACCGGGCGATCGCACCTCGCCGCAGGTCGACTTCGGACACGGGCCACTTTAAGTGACCCGTTCCGTACTATCGGGATAACCGAGCGGTGTTATCGTCAACCTGGACGGTTCGATTTATTATCGGGCGTTTTAGCCCACGACCAACCCTTTACGTGAAGTAAGATGGAGATTCAATAAAGGAAAAGACGAAGCGAAACGGGAAAAACAGTTCAACATAAAGCACGTTTATTTCGCGATGGCACATGGGTAGCACACATATACAATTATACACCAAAAGCAAATGTAAAAGAAGAAGAAACACACAATAATGCACAAAAAGCAAATGTAAAAGCAAAACACAATGCAGATCTACCACCGACTACCGAGCACACGGCAACACTTATACAGTTTTACTTCACAGACGGCGCCGCCAACACATATACTCAAAGCAAAAGAAAAAGGGACCACCCTCCACGATGAAGGGGGCAGACGGGCCTGGGGCCGAGACCGCGTCGAGCCTATCCGTCTGGTGATGAGCCGCAAAATGGCGGTGGCGCCCCGACTCCGCGGGCCTCGCTGGGACTGCCTGGTATGGGATGGGAACGGGGCCCCCTTCTCACACTATCTCAGCGCGGGGGGGAAACAGGAGGGGGTTGTTGATGCTCGGGGGAATGACGATGTCTCGCTGGTTCGGGTCCCGCGACGAGCGTCTCCACCGCGACCTCGGTCGCGTTATCGGCCTCCCCTCTCCGCAGCTCCCCGACTCTGACACGAGCGCCCCCTCGACTGCTTTCGCCGCCGCCACCTCTCCAACTCTCCACAGCTCCGTCCAACTGCTTTCTCCGACTCTTCTCTTCACTGGCTCTTCCCAACTCCACTCTCCAACTCCACTTGACTGACTCAACTACGAGCGAACGCGGCCCTTTATCGCCCCCGTGGCTTCGCTCCTTCACCTTCGACCCTTTACCTCTGGCTGGCTCCCCATTGGACAGAGGAAAAGTGGGCGTGAATGCTTTTTGATCCATGAATCTGCATATAGCGATATTACTCCGATGCACCTGGAGGCGGGGCCAAATCGCCCCCATGCTCGCTGATAGGACGGAACAGAAGTGGGCGTGAGTCGTTTTTGATCCGATTTCTTCGGAAAGGCTGGTGTTTCTGCACCCGCTGCTCGGTGCGCGCCCTGCACGAGTCCAGTATCGGTGCCCACAAGCGGCGCGGGAATGACGGTGATGCGATGGTTGCGAGAGCGAGATGTGACGGCAAGGGTCGTGGCTGTTGGCGTTGTTGTTGTCGTGAAGCGGCGTTGCGGCTGGTGGTTGTTGTGTGATGGCTGTTGAGACGTGGTTGGTGGTGGTAGTAATGGTAGTAATGGCGGCTGGTCCAAAATAAAGATAGTAAAAGAAAAACGGCTATCTAGAAGGGTCGCAGCCCGAATGAATGACATTTATTCCCTCTAAACAACGGGTTTGGGCCTAACTACACATATACTTAGAGAGATATCTCACCTACGGGACCTGAATGGTGGTTTGCGAATTTCGTCAACCACAATATATATATATATATATATATTTATATATATATATTTATATATTTATATATATATATATATATATATATATATATATATATATATATATATATATATATATATATATATATATCATGTGTGTGTGTGTCCAGACGCGTCTGAGCAGTGTTTGTCTCCGGACGGCTTGGCTCCAGACATGTCCGGGCGGTGTTTGTCTCCATTTGGGTCTGAGCAGTGTTTGTCTCCGGATGACTTGGCTATGGACACGTCCGGGTGGTGATTGTCTCCGGACGTGTCCAGGCAGTGTTTGTTTCTGGATGGTGTTTATCTCTGGACGTGTCCTGGTGGTGTTTGTCTCTGGACTGTGTTTATCTTTGGATATGTCTGGGCTGTGTTTGTCTCTGGGCGGTATTTATAATATGACTGGAAGAAAATGGATTTCAGGCATTATTTTGTTTCCATATTCACTGTTAATCTATGCAGAATCATTTTGATAAGAAGTTATTCCATGCAGAATCATTCCTCACTCTACCTCCCTCCTCACTCCCCTCCCTCCTCTTTCACCCCTTCACGTCCTCAATCTCCCCTCTCTCCCTCTCCCCCACCCTTCGATATCCGTTGGCACACAAAATTACTGTGCTTCCCCCTTGTCTCGGGTTCCTCACTTGCATTTTTGTTTTCATTAATTTTTTTTATTATTTCATTTTTTTTATTTACAGATTCTTTACAACAGTTCTCTGATTTTTCCCGGTGTAATGACTTTGGGTGGCTCATGTGTTTATAATTACCCTGCGCCAGCGAAGCGAAAAGCAGGGTTCAGCAATCCGTTGCGTACGTGCGTACATGTGGTGTACTTGCGTGCGTGTCTGAAATTTAAAAAAAAATCATTTTCTCAGCAACTGTTGGTCCGATTGACACGAAATGTTATTATAGGAATGCTTCTGCCTGAGGATTTTTTCCTTCATAATTATGATGTTATAGGTCACGTGGTATGGATGCCATCTTTGGAAAAAAATTATACCTCTATATCTCCCAAACCGCTCAATGGAAAAAAATTGAAACATGGCTCATTGTCAAGTACTCACAGTGGGGAATAAGACATGTTGATGATGATGTCATCGGTGCCTTCATTATGACGTCATAATTTGACAAGTGCAACTCTTGATCTGATCAGTATGAAAAAAAAATTTCTCTGCAAATGTTAGTCTGATGGACACAAAATTTTCAGAATATGTGTGGCTCCTCCTGCAGAACTTTTTAAATGATAATTATGACGTCATAGGTCACGTGGTACAGGTGCCATCTTGGAAAAATCGAAAAAAGTTGCTTCCCTATATATCTGAAACTGCTCCATGGAAAAAATTGAAACATGGCTTGTTGTCAGGTACTCCCCTTGCGGAATAAGATTGGTTCATGATGATGTCATCAGTAACTTAATTATGACATCATAATTCGACAAGTACAATGCTTGATTTGATCACAATGAATTTTATTTCTCTGCAATTCTTGGTCCAATTGACACGAAATTTTCACCATAGCAACGCCTCCTCCTGTAAAATATTTTAATCATAATCACGATGTCATCGGTCATGTAGTACAGGCACCATCTTGAAAAAAAACGAAAAACATTACACCTCCATATCTCCAAAACCGTTGATTGTACAGGGTAAGTATTCTATGAATACCATCTAGTTAAAAGTTATGTATTGTGAGAAAATGACTATAAAAGTTTTGAAAGAAAATGACAAACAAACAATGCCTCATTCACCTTCATATAGAAGATAAAATCGTTGCAAGCTCCTAATGAAATGAAATACCATCCTCAATGAAAGAAGATCGAAGAAAAAGATGAAAACTAACAAACGTCGAAGAATACTACTCAAAGTTGAGCAACTGTCATTACAAATATTTCAGGAAAAAACATAATTAAAGCAAAATGGAAAGGTAAGAGAATTATGAAACTCGGATGCGTTCCATTACCAAGCAGCTTGTAGAGCGCTCACCAAGCGGCTTAAGCACTCAAGGAAGCACTCCAACAAACAGTTGTTAAGTAATGGCAGGCTTGGCAAGCGATGAGCGACTCGTGGTTATTAAAGGGGCACACAAACACAGTTTTATTTTTCTGAAAACCATTGAAAATCATGAATGAAGGTCAAATTTGAAGAGAAGTTAAAAAATTTTTTTTCCGAATTAGAAAGTGTCGAAAATGGCCCGAGAGTATCGATTTTCGATTTTGCCAGTGATGTCACACCACGATCTCCTCTTGATCAAAATGGCGGCTTTACATCGAGAGAGACAGTGCATGTCGAGGTCGGATTCCAACACTGATTCCACCGCCATTAGCGACTCGAAAGGCTCTCAGATGTTGAAAATGATCAGTGGGATTTTGAAGAAACGATTTGAGGTAAAGTTCGTGATGAAACCCCTTTCAGGGGAATTGTGAAGGCGAACGTTTCGGGCCTTGTTCGAGTGATTCAAAGGAAGAAGGCGAACGTGAAGATGGAGGTGTTAACAGATCGAAACGCCGGCTTCATGTTAACCACAACTCGGTAGGTTTTGATTTCCGTTCAATATGGACTGTTTACGAGGAATGGATTTTGTATTAATTAATAAATCGGTTTATATATTATTCGAGCAGAAAGACCCATCATCGCCCAGCTCACTCAGGCACCACGGCAAAATCAAATGGGCGACGAATGCTTTGTCCCACAGTCGCAGGCTGATCAAGTGTCGTGAATGTTACGGGATCGTCCCGTTTCATACTTTCCCTGGACGCCATTTGTTCCGTGCCATGTGATTATCGCAACGTCGTGTCCGTGAGATGTCCTGCCCCAGTGGATGGGGAGGGGCTGGTGCTTTGGTGGAAAGGGGGTGTGGTGTGGGGATTGTTTAGGGAATGTAATGGGATGGTCGTTGGGGCTGGTGGATATTGTAGGGATGATGGTTGATTGAGGATTGTGGAGTGATGATGGGGGTGGGGTGGGGTGGGGGGGGGACACTGAAAGTTTTCGCATCCTTGGTCAAATCCTCTTCGAGGAGTAGGTGTTGTTGATACTGTATATGTATATATATATAATTCCAGCAATGTGTGTGTGTGTGTCTGTGACCGCTGTTTCTCGACAACCACTGGTCCGATCTAATTGAAACTTGCCAGGTATATTGCTGGGGACCTGAGGATGTGCCTTTTCAAGGTTTGATATTAACCGGACAAGTGCTTCCCAAGTTATGGCCATTTCTTTACCAACCAATGACAGGACACATTGCTGCGTGGGCGTGGCCGATGGGGGAAGAGAACCTCAACCGCGGTCCCCATTAAGGATTACAACGTACAGACTTCCGGACAGTGATGACTTCGTGTATTCTAATAATTTCTCGATTACTTATGCGCATTTATAGATAAACACAATGCCCCAAGTTAGGATCGTTTTCATATTAGACGGTGTATAAATTTCGGTAACATCAGACTTAGCTGGTATGCTCCGAACCAGGAAGTAAAAAAAAAAAAATTTTGCACGTTTTTTTTTTTTGCCCCCCTCTTCTCATTGTGTTTTTCCTTGCGATGACATTGCGCAAAGGCAAAATACGTTGGCGCTAATTGAATAATTGGCCATTAAAACTAAATTGCGAATAATCGTAACTGTGACATGCGAACTTCCGGACAGTGAGGACTTAACTTCCGGACTTCCGGATAGTGACGAGTACTGTTATTTCTCGATTTTTTTTTTTTTTTTTCCTCGATTTATCGACTTACTGTATTCTTTCTTTCTTGATTTCTGTACTTTCTTGATTTCTTTCTCGATTTTCTTAAACACAATGCCCCAATCCAGTCAGTGACGATTACTCTATTCATTCTCGATGTTTTTCTCGATTTTATCGACTTACTGTATTCTTTCTTTCTCGATTTCTTTCTCGATTTTCTGAAACACAATGCCCAAATCCAGTCGTCGTTTACGACAGCGAGGGAACGGCCTGTGTAGTTGTTTGAAAGATTTTTTTTTTTGCACATACGGCCACACACGTACAGCCACGCACGTACGGGCATGTGAGAGCGAAGGAACTGCCTGTGTGGTTGTTTCTGGCACGCGGTTTGAAAGTTGTTTTTTTTTTTTTTGTTTGCACGTATGGCCGCGCATGTACGGGCACGCACCTACGGGCATGCACTAGTATATTCAATACTAATAAAAGGCTGTGTGTGTGTGTGTGTGTGTGTGACCGCTGTTTCTCAACAACCTCTGGTCCGATCTATTTGAAACTTGCCAGGTATATTGCCGGGGCCCTGTGGATGTGCCTTTTCAAGGTTTGATATTAATCGGACCAGTGCTTCCCAAGTTATTCCATTTATTTACCAACCAATGAAAGGACACGTTGCTGCGTAGGCCGGTGCGCGGCCGGCCGACGATGACGTTACGATGGGGATTGGTGCCTTAGTTACCGTGGCATAGGAGTGGCAATGGTCAATGGCAGCGAATGTCATGGCAAGCAAAGACAGGGAGGTAAACTTGATTTTAATTTGGATTTTAATTAACTCTGTGTGTGGAAGTATCACAGCAGTTGTTACTTCAATGCAAGCGATAAATCGTGGAATGCATGTGAACATTCCGTACGGGCACGCACCGTACCTTCCTTGCAGGACTTGTTTTGGTTCAGTTCTCTTTTTCTTTTTCTTTTTTTTTTCCTTCCTTCCTCTTTTTTTTCTTTTCTTTTACAGACAGGATGGTGTGTTTCTTACTCAACGTTATCTTGGTGTGCTCATGACATACTGGTGGCCTCTCTGGCACTTGGAGAGGGTGACCGAGCCTGACCTTGCTAACAAATTTTCCCATCAACACTACTCGTACCAGGTGTCACACATGAATTGTTCGGAGGAGAGTCCATCAAACGTAACCATTTACTTTTAGCTCTAGACAATGCAACAAACCCTGTTATGGCTAGAATGATCCTAATGACCCATCTTTCCCGACCTGGCACACTGTTCCATTCTTTTTAACCTGGGCAAGGCCCTTATTTGTCTTTTCCATTTGGTGGTGCCAGGCATAACTCGCTGGCTGGGGAGTGTGACAACTACTAGTCCTCTCTGCCTGCTTCCAATCGGGGGTGGAGGACACCCAGCGACCTCGGGGTTCACCTGAGCGTCCTTCTGGCACTCCTAACTAAGGGGTGGCTCTCTCTAGCCCCCATACTGTGCTCTCCTAGCACCTATACGGTGCTCTCCTGGCACTAACTCTACCGTGCTCTCCTGGCACTGAACCGACCGTGCTCTCCTGGCACTGAACCGACCGTGCTCTCCTGGCACTGAACCGACCATGCTCTCCTGGCACTGAACCTACCGTGCTCTCCTGGCACTGAACATACCGTGCTCTCCTGGCACTGAACCTACCGTGCTCTCCTGGCACTGAACCTACCGTGCTCTCCTGGCACCTCCGACAGCCTTCACCTGCCAGGAACCCCCAAAGCCCTGGTGCCCTATTTCCTGACTCGCCAACTTCCAGTACCCCCATACCTTGGCCTGCACCTACTCCTCACAGTCCGCCAGCACAATGGAACAGCAGCCAGAATCCATGTCGAATCCTCTCAGTCCCCCTAACCTACACTAACTTGGTTAGGAGACTCCTACCGACAGGGTATGTTGTTCGCACTCACTCTCCTCATTCGCACAATCACGCCATTCACCCAAACACTTTAGTCATTCATTCCACAGTGCCACACACCTAGTCCACAACACCATCCAACACCTTTCACGTTTATGTGAAAACAAAAGCACACCAGTCCTTTGGATCCCACTTGGTCATCAAATTTAACTAATACACTTTTTTATCAAACCCCAATTAATTTGTCACTATATCCGTCGTTCGCTGGCCTCCTCCATACTGCCCTAATTGTTTATTTCAAACAATTTAAACGAACCATCAAAATCTCTTCACCAGCCCCATGGAACCTCTGCATGGTTTCAACCAGGCATTTCAGTCTTCCCTCAAACAAGCCACTCTTTGTCATCAACTTCTTTCAGGTGTGTTTAATGCTCTGCCTGTAATGTCTCCACCACTTTTTTCCAATAATCACCCAAATCCACTCGTGCCACTCTTATCGTTTCTGTCAGTCTCAATTTGCAACCACTCTCGACATAATTTCCAATCCAAATTTCTTACATCCCAATATGGCCTGCTTCTTTGGCTCATTGGAAGGGGAGTGAGGAAACGAATCCCTCATTACCCATTACATGACCCCACTGCCTTTCCGCCATGGCTCAAAGGGGTCACGTCTCAATTGGGGTTGTGGTCCACCCCCTCCTTTTCTCCAGGGTTCGTGGAAGTCAGGTAAACCCCAATCGGGGGAATGGCCTCCCCCTCTTCTCCAGGGTTCACGGAAATCAGGTAAACCCCAATCGGGGGAGCGGCCTCCCCCTCTTCTCCATAACTCCCTGAAAACAGATAAACCCCACTCAGCCAGCCAAACCCCTCGTGTCCTCAGAGAGGTTTGAAGACCAAGTGACACACGCCAGTGCCACTTACTACTCATCTGCGCTCTACCCCAAAGTTCCTGTGAGGCTGATAGAGAAATTAGGATCCAATTTCTAAAGCCTGCTCCTGGATGCAACACCTCTAATTCTTTAAGAACCCATGCGGAGTTGTCCATTATGGTTTCCGTCCCCTGGCTCAAGTTCTGTCCTGGTGGCATTTCTACTTCCCCTTGCACCTCCAACCCATTTTCCTACGTCACCACTCATTCCACACTCAGGACTCCCACACACAGCAGGCTGCACACATTCCAAGGTTAGGTGTTCACATTCCACACCTTCAAACTTGCCGGCGCACTGACCAACCGCCTCGCACTCCAGGGCTACATTCCCGAATGCCACATGAGTACCCACACGCGTTTCAGCCTCGGCAGCACATACCGGTTGAAATCTGTTGAAATCTGATAATTTAAAGACACGAGTCACAGCTGAGCCGATATATCGATTTACTTCAAGGAAGCAAGGCTATGTTCCCTCCTTCTCCATACATACACAAGCAAATGTGTAATTTCAAAAGCATTAAGCTTACCTTTTTCTACTGTTTGGAGAATTATCTTGAGTAAACCCAAAAAAAGGATAGCATGAGGACTAGGGCGTAGCCAGGCTGAGGCAGACGAGGTGGTTGCCTCGTCGCTCATTTCCTGAAATATGATCTGGCCTGAGCTCTCTGGCCATCTGAGCTCCCTGGGGAGTAAACTATCAAACCTACTCGGCAGTGCTCTAAATACTCTTATGTCCATTCCTATCACAATACCTAAATAGGACAATACCCCCCCCGACATTGACTGAACATCCCTCCTCCCAGTACACTGATCTCATGAGGCACCAGCTCTCATGAGGACACCTTGCGCATCCTCAAGGCTTGAGATGCCAGTCTGCACAGAATAGTGGCACTAGCCTTCAACCATCATAAGGATGATGAGGAACATTGCGATTGAATGATGACAGAACATGTGGGGTCGGATGTGGTGAGGGTTTACCATGGGGGCTAAAATGTTTTGACGCAAACAAAATTTACTGTTTGACTGTATGGATATATATTTTCATGATTAATGTGGTTGAAATGAACATTAACATTGAAAAATTTTGAGCATTGAAATTAGCCAAGAATAGGTTTCTGGGCATTAAAAATGCATTGGCTTCTGGGGGCCACTCAATGTCCCCAGACCCCTCACCGTAATGGCTTTGCGCCGCTGGCGCTCGCAATGCTGCGCTACACGCACCGTCACATCAACCAAGTTCTGATTCGGATGAAATTTGCTTCGAATTAACACGCGGACGCGCCGAGGAATAAATCTGCCCGAAGTGGAAAAAAAAATATAAAAACCAACAATTGGTGACGGACTTCGAATCCCGCCACCGCTCGAATCCCTCCGTCCCCGAACCGTTAACAGTTTGGTGTGAGGAGTGGGATATTTGGACCAGTGGTGCATTTCGCACCCCGGACATTGGTTCCAAAAAAAAAAAAAAATCGGTCCAAATTTGATTTGATTTTATGTTTGAGTGGATCGGAGGAAAAACTTGAAAATTATAAAGAAAATGGAGCCGTGGGTTTTTGGCGGCGTGGCTCCACCTTGGCGCAACACGAAATGGGAATTGGAACGACTGAAGAAAGAGGTAAGATCAGGCAAACAGATAAGAGAACGCCTAGAACAGAAGATAAAAAGAGGAGAGAAATATCTGGAGCAAAGGAAGGAAGAATTGTTGGAAAAGTCAAGACAGTTCGAAGAACTCCAGGAAGAAATGAGGGAGGAAGAAGAAAGGAAAACAAAGCTGGAAGAGGAAAAATGTGAACACGATTTGGAATTGAAACATCTGAAGGAAGAGGTGAGATCAGGCAATCAGAGAAGAGAAAGCCTAGAAGGGGAGATAAAAAGAGGACAGAAATTTCAGGAACAACTAAAGAGATACGGTAAGAAAATGGACGAAATGAGAAGGGAAGAATGCAAAAGAGGTGAGGAGGCGAGAGAGAAATTAGGGAAAAAAACTTCTGAGTTACAGAAACACCAAAACAAAGAGACGGAATTGCAAAACGAGCTGAGGATGTTAAGAGAGGAAAGAAAGAGAACGGGGAATGAAACGTTAAGGAACCACACTGTACAGATCAAACAGCTAGAAGCCAGAGCAAGACTAAAGAAGAGGAAACAAGAAAGAGTAGGGAAAGAACAACGAATGAAGAAGGAAACGACGAGATTGGAGAATGAAGAACAAGAGAGACAGTGGGATAAGAAAAAAAAGAACATGAATTTGAGGTTGACCAGCTGAAGGAGAGAGAGCAAGGTTGGAGTACGCAGAGATGGTGAAAGAACAAGGAATGAAGCAGGAAAGAGAGATCAACCAATTGAAGGAAACAATGAGATTGGAGAAGGAAGAACAAGAGAGACAGTGGGAGAGGAAACAAAAAGAAGGACAAGAACAACTAAAGGAGAAAGCAAGGTTGGAGTACGAGGGGATAGTGAAAGAACAACGAATGAAACAGGAAAGGGAAATCAGCCAATTGAAGGAAACGACGAGATTGGAGAATGAGGAACAAGAGAGACAGTGGGATAAGAAACAAAAAGAACAAGGAATGAAACAGGAAAAGGAAATCAACAAATTGAAGGAAGCGACGAGATTGGAGAATGAAGAACAAGAGAGACAGTGGGAGGGGAAACAAAAAAAACATGAATTTGAGGTTGACCAGCTCAAGGAGAAAGCAAGGTTGGAGTACGAGGAAATAGTGAAAGAACAAGGAATGAAACAGGAAAAGGAAATCAGCCAATTGAAGGAAGCAATGAGATTGGAGAATGAAGAACAAGAGAGACAGTGGGATAAGAAACAAAAAGAACAAGGAATGAAACAGGAAAAGGAAATCAACAAATTGAAGGAAATGATGAGATTGGAGAAGGAAGAACAAGAGAGACGGTGGGATAAGAAACAAAAAGAACAAGGAATGAAACAGGAAAAGGAAATCAGCCAATTGAAGGAAGCAATGAGATTGGAGAATGAAGAACAAGAGAGACAGTGGGATAAGAAACAAAAAGAACAAGGAATGAAACAGGAAAAGGAAATCAACAAATTGAAGGAAATGATGAGATTGGAGAAGGAAGAACAAGAGAGACGGTGGGATAAGAAACAAAAAGAACAAGGAATGAAACAGGAAAAGGAAATCAGCCAATTGAAGGAAATGATGAGATTGGAGAAGGAAGAACAAGAGAGACGGTGGGATAGAAAACAAAAAGAAAACGAATTTGAAGCTGACCAGCTAAAGAAGAGAGCAAAGTTGGAGTATGCGGAGATGGAAAAACTCTGGAAAGATAACGAACAACTAAAAAGGCTCAGAGAGGAAGAACGACTCAAATGGGAAGGAAAATGGAGCCAGGAAGTAGAACAGCACAATAATGTGGGATGTGTGATATCACCACAGGGAGTAATGTTAGTGATGCGGAACTTGATTGACATCACTCGTCGGATGACACCACAATTTGAGCAAGCCCTGGTGATTGAGACATTGAAGGAGCATGTGGGGTTGTTGACGAGTGAGATACATTTTGAGCAGGTCCACCATGTGGAGCTGACAGCCCCAGAGGAGCATGGCGAACCGATGATGAGCAACCTGCTGGAGAGAAGCGACCAGACAGAGGTGACTCTGGAACGAAGCAGGTACGTGGGTACATGCATACATGGTGCGGACGAGGAGCTTAAGGTAGAAATTGAATTTTACGTTAAGAAAGAGACTCTGTCCGAGGGGGTGCACGTATGCGTGGCCCCTGAATGTGTGTGTGGAGTGCCTGTGAATGAATGCTGTGAGCCCACACTCCAGACTACAGCACCGGTATGTGCTGCCGAGGCCGAAGTGTGTGGGTACTCACCTGGCGTTCGGGAATGTAGCCCTGGAGTGCGAGGCAGTTGGTCAGTACACAGGCAAGGTTGAAGGTGTGGAATGTCAACACATATCCTTGGAATGTGTGGGAGTCCTGAGCATGGAATGAGTGGTGACATGGGAAATAGGTTTGAGGTGCAAGGGGAAATAGAGATGCCACCAAGACAGAACTTGAGCGAGGGGACGGAAACCATAATGGACAGCTCCGCATGGGTTCTTACAGAGTTGGAGGTGCTGCATCCAGGAGCAGGCTTGAGAAATTGGATTTTAATTTCTTTGTCAGCCTCACAGGAACTTTGGAGTGGAGTGCAGATGAGTAGCAAGTGGCACTGGCGTGTGTCACTTGGTCTTCAGACCTTTTTGAGCACACGAGTGGCTTGGCTAGCTGAATGGGGCTTATCTGTCTTCAGGGAGTTATGGAGAAGAGGGGGAGACCGTTCCACCTATTGGGGTTTACCTGATTTCCGTGAACCCTGGACAAGAGGAGGGGGTAGATCACAGCCCCCATTGAGGCGTGACCCCCTTGAGCCATGGCGGAAAGGCGGCGGGGTCATGTAATGGCAAATGAGGGATTCGTTTCCTCACTCCCCTTCCAATGAGCCAAAGAAGCAGGCCATATTGGGATGTAAGAAATTTTGATTGGAAATTATATCGAGAGTGATTGCAAATTGAGAGATGACAGAAGGCATGAGTGGCACGAGTGGATTTTGGTGATTAAAAAAAAAAGTGGTGGAGACATTACAGGCAGAGC
Organism: Eptatretus burgeri; assembly: GCF_056783735.1. NCBI lineage: Eukaryota > Metazoa > Chordata > Myxini > Myxiniformes > Myxinidae > Eptatretus > Eptatretus burgeri. The sequence continues at coordinate 87,919,705 of NC_140963.1, forward strand.
GTTAAACACACCTGAAACAAGTGTATGACAAAGAGTGGCTTGTTTGAGGAAGGATTGAAATGCCTGGTGAGAACCATGCAGAGGTTCATGAGGCTGGTGAAGAGATTTTGATGTTTCGTTTAAATTTTTGGAAATAAACAATTAGGGCAGTATGGAGGAGGCCAGCGGACGACAGACGTAGTGACAAATTAATTGTGGTTTGATGAAAAAGTGTACTGGTTAAATTTGATGACCAAGTGGTATCCGAGGGACTGGTGTGTTTTTGTTTTCACATAAACGTGAAAGGTGTTGGATGGTGGTGTGGACTGGGTGTGCGGCACTGTGGAATGAATGACTAAAGTGTTTGGGTGAATGGCATGATTGTGCAAACAAGGAGAGTGAGTGCGAACAATGTACCCTGTCGGTAGGAGTCTCTTAACCAAGTTAGTGTTGGTTAGGGGGACTGAGAGGATTCAACATGGATTCCGGCTGCTGTTCCATTGTGCAGGCGGACTGCGAGGGGTAGGTGCAGGCCAAGGTATGGGGATACTGGTTGGTAGTGTGACATGGTATGGGAAGTTGGTGAGTCGGGAAATAGGGCAGCAGGGCTTTGGGGGTTCCTGGCAGGTGAAGGCTGTCGGAGGTGCCAGGAGAGCACCGTGGGGTTCAGTGCCAGGAGAGCACCGTGGGGTTCAGTGCCAGGAGAGCACGAGAGGTTCAGTGCCAGGAGAGCACGAGAGGTTCAGTGCCAGGAGAGCAGTGTGGGTGCTATGAGAGCACAGTGTAGGTGCTATGAGGGCACAGTGTAGGTGCAATGAGGGCACAGTATGGGGGCTCGAGAGAGCCACCCCTTAGTTAGGAGCGCCAGAAGCACGCTCAGGTGAACCCTGAGGTCGCTGGGTGTCCTCCACCCCCGATTGGAAGCAGGCAGAGAGTCCTAGTAGTAGTCACACTCCCCAACCAGTGAGTTATGCCTGGCACCACCAAATGGAAAAAGACAAATAAGGGCCTTGCACAGGTTTAATAGAATGGAACAGTGTGCCAGGTCGGGAAAAATGGGTCATTAGGATCATTCTAGCCATAGCAGGGTTTGTCGCATTGTCTAGAGCTAAAAGTGAATGGTTAGGTTCGATGGACTCTCCTCCGCACCATTCATGCATGACACCTGGTACGAGTAGTGTTGATGGGAGAATTTGTTAACAATGGCTAGGCTAGGTCACCCTCTCCAAGTGCCAGAGAGGCCACCAGTATGTCATGAGCACACACCCACGAAAATAACAGTTGAGTAAGAAACACACCATCCTGTCTCTGAAGGAAAAAAAAAAAGGGAGAACTTAACCAAAACGAGTCAGGCAAGGAAGGTTAAGGGTGCACTCCATCTCACCTGGTCTAAGGTCATCACACCCATTTGCGTTCTCAAGAACACCTCCAAACTGCATTTGTTTACCATCGATATCACCGTGCCACCATTGCTGTGTCACCTGCTCTCCAATGCAGGGCTTGTTGCCTGCTGCTGCTTGTGAGTAGGCCATATGGGCTAAAGTATTTTTGTGGGCCATTGAGGCCAAAGTGCTTTTGTGGGCTGTTGTGGCCGAAGATTCATGCCATTCTGTGGGCTCAGTGGGCCGAAGAACTCTTTGTGAGATTAGGCCACTGGGCTGACTGAACTCACCTGGTGAGAGGCCAATAAGGCCACGAAGTGAGGAAACCCTCAGGTGTGAATGGACAACACTGCCGGGAGGGGGCATGAAGGAGCGAACATGTGAAAGAACTTTGAACCTTTGAATGTCCTGCTCCTATGCCAATATTGGTGTTAAAAGTAAAATTGAATGCTCCCCATTCAAATCCATAATTAGAATGTTAATTAGTGTGCATGGAGTGTGAATTTGTTTGTTAGATTGGTGACCCGACATATTAGGATAGGGACATGCCAATCTTACTGTGACACTTTGATTTTTGGAGTTAAGTGCTTCCCATGTTGTGGGTTAGAGTAAATGGGAGATCTGTGCTGTATGCTAGACAGGGCCATTGCCGTGGGCTGCCCCAGATGGAGGCTCGGAGAGCCTCGGGAGAAAGGTGGGGGTAGTGTTATGGAAATGGCCCTGATTGGACTACTAAATATCGGATTAGCTCAGATCTCCCATTAAATGCATGTGAGTAGGCCATATGGGCCGAAGCATTTTTGTGGGCCATTGAGGCCAAAGTGCTTTTGTGGGCTGTGTGGTAAAATGTGTGGGCTGTCGGTAGGAGTCTCTTAACCAAGTTAGTGTAGGTTAGGGGGACTTAGAGGATTCAACATGGATTCTGGCTGCTGTTCCATTGTGCAGGTACATTAGCTATGCACACTCTATTCACATTCACACTCTATGCACACTAGGTTGTGTGGGAAAATGGACGTAACATGTGTGTCGGGAGATGAAGAGGCTGTTTTGTTGTCTGTGCGGTGGTGGTGGAACGAGGGCTCCCTCTTCTTCCTCCCCTCTACGGATGATAGGCCCCGCCCAGTCGGCTGGGAGGGTGTGGCCAAGGGGAGGAGGTGGAGCTAAGGGGAGAAGTTTGTCGGCTTCGCCGAGAGAAGGCGTGCTCGTGTCGAAGCGAGCAAGCAAAGACCTCGTGAACAACTTCAGTTTGGCAGTTTGGAAAACTGCAGGCGGTTGAGAGCCTGCTCGTGTGTTGGAGTAGAAACGGGAGAGAAAGAGTGTTGTGTGTGAAGAACAGTCACTCTGGACGCATGCTGGTGTGTCGAAGCGAGCGAACAGGAGAAAA
>NC_140963.1:87927449-87959949 GCF_056783735.1 Eptatretus burgeri
AGAGGAGATTGTAAGCTGCTGCTAACAACACCGATGACCGTCATGAACAGCACAAAGGTAAAACTAACGTGTCTTCCGTCTCTCTTAGATGTGTGTTACAATTGCCGACAGTATTCAGTGCAGTAACATGCTGTACAGGTTTGTATCCAAGGAGCAATAGGCTATACCATATAGCCTCGGTGTCTAGGTTTGTGTTAGTACGATGTTCGAAAACGAAAATGAAAAAAAAACAAATGTTCGCACAACGACGACGTCGCTTAACGACGCGTTTCTCAGAACGTAACCCCGTCGTTAAGTGGCGCATGACTGTATATGTACGGGAGGTGCCGAGTGACTCAACTGATCCACCTTCCCCTTCACCCCCACCAACCTGGTTCTACTCGTCGTGACTCAACATTGTCGTGGTTTGGTTATTTAAAAAAAATTCCATAGTACGGCTCTCATGGCACCTGTAATGGCTAACCGCCTCTCTGTCACCTGCATCACCAACTGACAACTGCAAAATCTCCCTCTCCTTCAAAGCAGCCGTTAATGTAAAACCACACACGACATCAACCGCCGATTTTGCCTCCTGCCAGGCCACGTAAGCAAGCTCCCAAGGTGAGGCAACTGCAGACTTCTTCAATGCTGTTTCACCCTGACAATCAGCTCCTGTAGTGAAGCTCGTGGCTAGCTATCTCAATGCAGATTCACCACACCTGCACATTATCATGGCTTGAGCTTCAAAGCTCTCATGTGCACTTTGTAAAAATATGTAAAAAGAGGAATGAACATTAAAACTGTACAGCCAGAGGTTTGAATAGGGGAGGGCAAACAGTAGGATAGGGAAACCAAACATCTCACTGCACACACACAACGCATATCAATTGAACAAATAGTACATTATGCTTATCTAACCAAATGCAAAGGAATGTTTGATCATTTTACTAAATCGTTTTATAATCCCCTAAAGATATTTCCCACAACAATATATGTTGTTATGGCCGGGAGTTTGAGGTTCGCCACGAGGGGAAGCATTCAAGTTTCTTCCGAACACCAGGTCCAGAGGCCAATGACCACAGATAACTCTGTGGTCCAATGGGCTGTAGTTCTTACACAGCTGTAGCCGCTTGACTTAGATGACCAGCCTAGCAGGGTTATTATATGATGTTTCCACGATACCTTTCTTTTGGCACGGCAACTTAACTAGAGGCAACGCCTCTGGTTCCGCACCCGGTGATCTTCTGCCAAGTGGAACAGATAGGTGCAGCACCGGCTAACAGAGCAAAATCAGGTGGGGTGTAACTTCCCCTCTAACTATGCTTGTACACCGTGTTGGACCAATGAAGGAAAGGACACCTGAGACAGATTTGAAATAACAGCCAGCATTTATTTATTTACACACATAAACAAGTAATCATTTAAGAACAGCATGAGGTGTGTGATCGTGTCGGTTACATTTACTCCTGGATTAAATAGCTATTTGTCCAGAGGTAAGTCCTATTGTAAAACATGCACTGAGGAAGCAATGAGTATTAACTTTAAGATAGTGTAGACTGTAGAGCAAGATTGTGTCATGTAAAACCTCCTCTAAAGGGGAGAGGCCAGTTGAGCACAAAAAGGCAGAGAGAGCACTATGCGCTTTAAAGCAACATGATTACGGACTGTTTAGCCAATGCACCATAAGCCATGGTGATGAGGTCTGCTGTGGAACCCTGGTTGAGGGAGGAACACTATTTGCTGAGGGGCCATCCAACAGGACAGGAAGGCCCACAGACCATGGATAATATTGAGACTTGCCGCCAATGAAGCAGCCCCAGAGTTTACGAGAGCCGTGACTGCACAGTGTGAATTGGTTGGAGTTTGGCCTTTGGAGAGGCAGCATCCCTCTCCTCTCTCTTTGTTGGCTGCTTCAACTCATCACAATACATCCACCTCATTGTGATCCTCCTGCCCTGTGCTGCACCAGCCCTGTTCATCACCAGCTTGCACAGGTTGTACTCGTTTAGGACTTCCAAGCAGCTAGCGCCTTGCTGAAGTCCTCGCCCATGTTCTCATTGTTGTGAGAGTCCAGTATTTGGCACTGTAGTCACTTATTTATCTCCTTGTACATATGTTTGCATGTCCATCATCCCTACTTGTGTCTGTCAACCACTTTGTTCATCATGTTATATTTATTCATAGTGTTGTGTCCACCCTTGTCCCCATATCCTCTTATAATATACCCCATTTTAATTTAAAGGAGCGTCTTCCCGCCTTTTTGCCTTTCACTCATGTTTCAATGCAGGTTCAGCTAAGTTTGGGTGAACCTTGGAGAATCTTCGAAGTAAGTGAAGTTCGTATTTTATACACCATTTTGAGATATGCGGATCGTCTTAGACCATCTGGCTCAGAGTGGTTTGTGTTAACACAATATACACACTCTGACGTGATGATACATACATACAGGACAGTATGTACAGGAATTTCAGTACATATGGGACAGTCGGCTTTATTTGAAGGATGGAATATGACAAGCTATAGCATCCCATACCATGATTGTGCCAGGACAGCAGGTTTTGTTTCCTTTGTCGAATGAACTTCCAATGTGGAACAAATCCATGGGTAGACACCTTAAACACAAACATGCTACCAACCATCTGCAGTCATTTTGAGCAGAATAGGATAGGTTCAAGAGATAATTTAAGATTTATTTGCCAAGTTATTGCAACAGGATTCAAAAGGAAATGCCAAAACAGATTTTGCACTGTGAAACACCACCATGAAAAAGCTCACAAACTGTCCCATAAGCTGCTCACCTTTGTCATAACTATTTATTCCAGTAAGTGTGGATTTCTTTTGGCAAAAGCTCAACTGAGTTCGCCATTTTGCTCTATAATTGTGACAGAGGAGTATAAGCCCCAAGGTAAAATGTTAGCGGTGTGGCCGAGGGTGAGAGGGTAGTAGGAGAGGTGGTGTGGGATTAGTGGAGGGGTGGGTGATGGAGTGGGGTTTGGTTTGGGAAGGGGTTGGAAATCCTCTGCAATCGTTGAATCTTCGTTCTGACGGGTCCATGGCAAGTCCCATGAGAACCAGAGAAAACGTCAATTGGGACCACCGATTTGCAATGAGTTAATTTGGCCATGACTCCAGGCTCATTACGCTGCCACCACTCCATGAAGCCAATGGGCGAACGTCTCTCCCTGTGGTTTTCAATCGGTCGCAGAGCTTTCGTAGCCTGCTTCAAATTTCTTGCACCAACTGCCAAAACCTCTCCTACTCTGTAAACTCCTGTCATACTCACAAAATTTTGTTAATAGTATGTGGCATTAGCTATGCTTACTACAAATTCATATACAATCCCATACAGATGAACAATGCAAAATAATATAATAAAGTTGAGAGAGGGTGTGTGTGTGTGTGTGTGTGTGTGTGTGTGTGTGTGTGTGTGTGTGTGTGTGTGTGTGTGTGTGTGTGTGTGTGTGTGTGTGTGTGTGTGTGTGTGTGTGTGTGTGTGTGTGTGTGTGTGTTTAGTGTTTAGTGTTTAGTGTTTAGTGTTTACTTATTACTTGCAAAAATGGATTACTCACAAAAGGACCAAATTATAGAGAAAATGAAAGGATTAATTGGAATAAAGCAATGGAACATACAATGATTGGACTAATGGAATGGATGAGAGAACAAATTGATAAACACAAAGTACCGAACACACAAATGGTTTCATGGTTGGAGGAGGTAGAGAAACGTGTAAAAAGGAGAATTGTTGATTTGAAAATAAATGTTTGAATCAAGAATCTGAAGGTAATTTTAAACAATCTGGAAATGCGTGATGATTTAATACAGCTTCAAACACAATGTGTTATTGTTCCAATTGACAAAGCAAATAATAATATTGTATTTTTATACAAAACATTCCACATTCAAACACTTTTGGAAGAATTGGGTTTACAGACTGGACTTTCAAAGACCAACTAAATAAGTAATGATAATAAAATAGACTTGATACAACGCCATATTCCTTCTTTCTTTCTTTCGAGTGCAGCCTTATGGCTGCTGGTTACATCATTGGTTAGGGACGCGGCAATGCCGCTGATGCAGTGTCCCTATTACCAGTACACTGGTACTCATTTTGCCAACCTCGGAAGGATGACAGGCTGAGTCACCCCCACCTGGTGTTAATTCAGCAGAAAATGGGGCTCAAACTCAGGACCCTAGGATCCCAAGTCAGCCACCCTAACCGCTTAGCCAACACCAGGCAACTAACACCATATATATATATCACTCAAAAATGAGAAGATTGTTAGTTCCAGATAAACACCTTAAATAATTACCATTCATTCACTGGATCCCAAAAATGCATAAAACCCTTGTAAGATGAGGTTCATCATCGCAAATAGAAAATGCAGTTTGAAACCATTGACAGGTAGCATGATAGGGCGATGAAACGAATTTATAAATGCTTAAAAGACGCCCATGAAGAGGCAAGGTTTTATTCTGGTATTAAAAAATTCTGGATCGTTGATGATCCCAAGCTTATAATCGACAGTATCCACAGCATTAATAACAAGGGTAAGGCAAAATATCTATCAACTTATGATTTTTCTACATTATACACAAACTTTCCACATGACAAGCTCATAACCACATTGGACAGAGCGTTAGATAAAGCATTTGCAGGAGGTAATAAGTATACATTTAAAGTCCATAAAAAATGAGCACACTGCTCTGAAAAAGAAAATCAATATTCATGTAGTTTTTCAAAAAATAAACTTAAATAATGTATTCGATTTCTCCTAAACAACAGTTCCTTTACATTTGGCAACGAGATACAGTACATCAGCAGACAGTGGAGAAACCCATGGGTTCAGATCCGGCCCCTTTCTTTGAAAATTTGTTCTTGCACATGTACGAGTCTGATTGGGTACTGAACATGTGCAGGAAAAACTAACAACTGCACGAAGGTCAGGTCAGGTCAGGTATGGGAGCATGTGCCAGAGCAGCGCATCGCTGTGTCCACTTTCCGCCGGTACTCCAGGGGCCTCCGTCTGGCCATCCCCCAGGCAGATGCCTGGCCCATCCCCATCTCCTTGAGATGCTGATCAACCTGCTGCAACCACGAGGCACGTGGTCGGCCAAATTGGCCTCCTCCACTCATGAGACTCCCACGCTGAGAGAATCTGGTGAGCAGGATCAGCATCAGGAAAACGAGCCATATGTCCATACAGCTGCAGTTGACGCTCACTGACTATGCAGGTAACAAATCTCATCTGAGTCTCTCTCAGAAACCGCTCGTTGGACACAAAGTCCGACCAGCGACAGCCAAGGATTCTCCGAAGAGACCTGGTACCAAAGGAATTAAGTCTACATCTCAGATCCTTGGTCAGAATCAGAAGGTCAGAAGGAAGTGTCGCTTCCACAGAGCAAGACTGGAAGCACCAAGGACCTGAAGACTCGAACTTTCGTCCTCCCACACAGGTACCGGCAGCGCCACACCCCATGATCCCTTGAATCCATGACTCCCCAGGCCCGACCCAGACGTCTATTGACCTCTGACTCACAGCTGGCAGAGACATGAATATCACTGCCAAGGTAAGTGAATCTCTCCACGACCTCAACATCCTCACCAGAAAACAGACACAGACAGGACAGCAGCATCCATCCAAGATGTCATTGAAAGCCTGGATCTTAGTTTTGACCCAGGAAACCCGTAATTCCAGCGGCTCTGACTCCTCATTCAGCACCTCGAGGGCCCCCAAAAGGATATCTAAAGTCTCCGCAAAGATGACTGCATCGTCTGCGAAATCAAGGTCGGAGATCTTGACATTGCCAAACGATGCACCGCAGCTTGATGTCTCCGACATCCTCCCTAGAATCCAGTCCATAAAGTGCTAAAAAGTGAGGGGGCCAGTACACACCCCTGACAAACTCCAGTAACAACTGGAAATAAGTCAGAGATGGTACCACCACATCTCACAGCACTCTCAGTACCAGAGTAGAGTTCAGACATCACATTGATCAGTTTTGGTGGCACCCCACGAAGACCAAGAATCCTCCAGAGGACATCCCGATTCACTGAATCAAACGCTTTACAGAGATCAACATAGGCTGCAAGCAGCCCCTGCCAAAAATCTCGTCTGCGTTCGGTGAGGACCCGAAGAGTAAGGATATGGTCAATCGTTGACCTCTTTGGTGTAAAGCCTGACTGCTCTGGACGCTGGTCCTCAAGCAGATGGTGGCGAACCCTATCAATAATTATCCGAGCAAAGACCTTGCCCGGCACTGAGAGCAGCGTCACCCCTCGGTAGTTGTTGCAGTCTTGGCGATCACCCTTCCCTTTCCAGAGAGGGACAACAAGGCCCCTCTTCCAGTCAGTTGGGATGATTCCTGTGTTCCAAGCAGAGCACAGAACTTCATGCAATGACACGAGTGCAGCATTTCCACCAGCCTTGAGAAGTTCAGCATGGATGCCACAGATCCCTGGAGCTTTACCCCATTTCAACCTGTTCACCGCAGCCTGTGTTTCCATAAGCGAAGGTGGACCACAGTTGATTGGAGGGGCAGCAACAGGCATTGTAACACCCCTGACGTCCATCTCAACAGCTGGTGGATCAGCCTGGTACAACCACTCAAAGTAACCGGCCCAGTGGGCCTTCACTTCGGACTCCTCTGTCAAGAGCCTACCACCCTCTGCTCTAACTGCAGTACACTGAGGGATGGTCTTAAATGAACGCAATGCGCGAATTCCCCTGTAAGCAGGATGAGAATCCCTTGACCACAGGTGATGCTCTACCCCCTCACAGATTCCTCGCCCATTGACCTCCTTGTCCACCCTTAGCGCACGTACAGTTTTACGCCTCAGCTCCCTGAACAGCTCAGCTCTGCCGTTCAGCCTGGCCCTGTGACTCTGGTCAATGGTATCCAGTGTCCCTTGCGAGACAAAATACTTCTTTGCCCTACGGTTAGTTCCAAGACATCCACCGGCAACATCAAGGATGGTGGTCTTGAAGGCACCCCACAACTCTTCAGGACCTCACAAAGCACCCAGACTCCTCAAATCTGCACTCATCCTGTTCGCGAACTCCTCAGCTACCCTCTCATCCTTGAGCTTGCCAACATCCAGCCTAGGCTGGGATGGTATCATTCTCCTGGATTTAAGGTGCAACTTCAGAGTTGCTACAACAAGCCGGTGGTCAGTATTGAGGAACTGAACACTCCAGTCGACCCTGCAGTTCTGGATCATCCTCCAGTGACCATTAACGAAGACATGGTCAATCTCCTTTGCCACACCGCCAGCGTTGGAATACCAAGTCCAGCGATGAGCTTGTGGGCGCTGAAACCATAAACTGGCCACACTAAGTCCATGACTTCTTGCAAAGTCAAGGAATTGGTGCAATTCTGGTTCATAGTTCCTGACCCAAGGGGACCAACTCGCATCTCATAACCATCCCTATCAGTTCCTGTCGATGCATTGAAATTCCCCAAGACTAGAAGTGTATCTCTTCTGGGGCACTGATCAACCACAGACTCGAGCGTGGCATAGAATGCATCCTTCATGGTGAGATCACTCGCCTCAGTCGGAGCATAAACAGAGACCAGGGAAATGACACCTAAGGAGTGACGAATCCTTCGTCTCATAATACGCTCGTTGACCGGTGTTACCTCAATTATCATTGGGGTCAGCTTATTGGACACAGCTACAGCAACTCCTTGGGAATTGTAACAATCAGAGTGACCAGACCAATAGTAGGTGTAACCACCCACCATTATCTCGCCGCAATCCGGTCTTCGAGCCTCAGAGAGTGCTGCAATACCGATGTCCAAACGTTTGAGCTCAGATGATAACAGAGACAGGTGATCATCCTCTCTTGGGGATAGGACATTCCAGGCACCCACCCGAAGGGACCGCCTCAGGTTAACCCAAGGAGACCGCCGTCTGGTGGACGACACCTCAGCACCACTCCGACACACTCTCCCGCAATCTGACCTGGGGATGTTATCCCAGTGGTTTCCCTCCTATCATCAAAGATTGGGGGTCCCTAAGGCTTTGCCCCAATCCCGTCATCCGGTGAGCTGCCCTGCGAATGGAAGCTGCACAGGAGGTACTCCCACAGAGTGTGGTTTCAGATTTCTTTGCGTTTTTTTGTTTTACGGTGGCTGGAGTGCAAATCCTGCCACCAACCTCCTAATAAGCAGTAACTGACCTGCAGGAGGACGTCCGCAGACACAGTTGGGCACTAGATATGGATGGCTGTTGGCTCACGAGGAGCTCCTCCGCCCTTTGACAGGTTTTGTTTTTAATCCTGCTGGGTGTCCATATCCAAACACCCTCCTCACCAGAAAACCTGGTGGGGGAGACGGTTTAGTCGCCAACAACCCGACCATGGAACAGGTTAGTACAGGTTTACATGATACCTGCAGCAAGTCACAGATCTAATCTGGCCTGAACTGACATACACGAAGGTGTGGAAACATTTTTAGATTCATTGATGATATTTACTAGCACTTGATGATGGGTTTGTATTTGATCAGCTTCATGATGATATATATATCCATAAGAGCTCAAATTAAAAAAGGAAAATCACACTGCTGCTTCACTTTTTTTTTTTTTTTTAGAATTACAAATCAATATCAACAAGAAAAAGAGTAGTCAGAGATTGCAGACCCTCGCCAGGACTTGTTTTGTGTGGTGTTTATGTACTGGTGTGTTATGTAATTAATAAGAGACAAAATTAGAACTGCCACTTTATAACTGCTGGCAGTGAGGACCGTGTGCCAAGACGTCCCGCTTTAATGCAACCCCACTTTGATTGGAAACCTGACCCTGACCCATGACGTTTATTATTATTCAATTGAATTTAGAATGGGATGAAAATAAATTCATTTCAAATCAAATGGAAGACCAAATAGGTACAATCCTGCATTTGAGTAATCAGAAGGAACCCAAACAAGAAAAATGAAAAGATGCAGTCATCAGGAGGAACTTGGATAGGATTTGCATTGCAGCTGCTACTCCTCTACCCTCAAACCTATCCAGGCGCAGCCAAGTGAGGCTGATTCCAAAAGAAAATTTAAATAGATCCCAGATTCCAAAAATTAAATAATTCTGGCTGCCACATCATGTGTCTGATCAGGTTGGAATTTAAAACATATATCATCACCACATCACTACGAGATCATAATTGTGAAGTTTCACATTGATTGATTAAGCGGTTCAAGAGAAATAACTTTTTTAAGATTTTCGCTCAATCCAAAATGGTTTCCAGACCATTTGACTTATCAGTTATTCGTGAATACCCTTGCATCCCCAAGACTTGGGGAACATTTTTGTGACGTTTCCCCTCGATTTGTCCAGCCATTCTGGAGAAGAAGATTTGTTTTATTGGTATTAGGCTAAATCCAATAAGAATGCCAAACCATGTGACCTATGATGTCATATGTGTGGAACTTTTGTTCCTCATGGATAGACAGTCATATGTACAAATTTTCGCCTCGATCTGTTCAGCCGTTTCAGAGAAGAAGATTTTTGAACGTTTTATTAAAAAACCAATATAGCTGATGAATCAGGTAACTGATGACGTCATGAAATTTTATCCTTCGATGACCCTCAAAATTTGTACATGCTTTTCATACTGCTCAGATGTAGCATTCTACATATGCAATTATGATATCATAACAAAGGCACCTATGATGTCATAAAAAAATCACATTCCCTATGAGGAGAACTTTCCATGTGCCAAGTTTCAATTTTTTCCTTGGTGCGGTTTCAGACAGAGGTCCAAAGTTTTTCCGTTTTTCCAACATGGCTGCCACACCACATGACCTATGATGTCATAATTATCAATCAAACATTCTACTTGAGGAGTCGCTCCGATGGTGAAAATTTCATCTTGATCAAAAAAGCGTTTGTGGAGAAAAACGCTAAAGTTCGGTGAGGACAAACAAACAAACAAACAGACAAACACTCAAATGCAATACCCTCTCCTCTGGCAAGGGTAAAAACGGAGAATCAACAAATGGATATAAACTTGTCAAGGTCCATAATGTAAGTGATGTATTATCCAAACTTTTGACATGAAGTCAATTGGCAAGCATGCAAATGATTTTCTCAAAAAAGACCCGACTCTGTTTTATATAATACTGTTACGGCTGTGGAAATTCGCATTACACCATAAAGGGCCCTCAGCTGAGATATCTCCATCGGTACATGTGTAGTTAGCCCAAACCCGTTGTATAGAGGGAATTTATGTGATCCATCCGGGCTGCGACGCTTTGAGTTAGTAGTTTTTCTTTTTCCATCTTTTATTTCAAACAAACAGCATCTCAACAACCACGCCATCCCCATCACAGCGCCAACCACACTACAACCACGCCACCTCCATCATCTACGCTACCACATCTTTGCCACTCGCCATTCAACAGGCCCCGTGCGGTTACGATCTCCGTGGAGGAACAAACAAAAACCTACAACGATGCTCGGTGGGCTTTTCCCGCCTGTTTCTCCCGTTTGAGTTCTCCGCGCTCGGTGTGGGGGAGGTGCGATCCGAGCCGGGGGTCAAAGGTGAGAAAAGGTGGGGGCCTCTTTTTGGGGGAATAATTCTCTGGCCCAGAGCCAAAAACTGACTCCCCCAGCCCCCGCACGGGGCGGGGTGGAGGGAGAGCGTGAGGGAACGCCCCTTTTCGGGAACCTTCTCGAAGGAAGGTGGAGCCGAAAACGTGGCGGAGCGAAGGGCGGAGCCCCGTGCTACAAAAGGTGGAAAGGACGGACCTTGGGTTGGTTGGTTTTCGGTTGGTCGAGAGTTGGTCTTCGGTTGGTCGAGTTGGTTCGAGAGTCTGGTTTTCGAGGCTTCCGGTCTGCTTGTCTTGTCGAGGGAAGAGGTCCTGCGCCCGCGGCTTGGCGAGCGGCCCTGTCACGAAGGCACGGATGGGAGACGCGGCAGCGCCAGTTGTGAGGTGGACCTGCGCGTCCGGACGGGGAGTGCCGGAGAGAGTTCGCCGGCCGCGAGAGAGGTCGGGGCCAGGCGCGACCACGCTGATGGTCGTGGGAGAGGGACTCACCAGCCACAAAAGGGAAGTCGCGACTTCTTTTCTTTTTCCTTTGCTTTTGTGTAAATGTGTGTTGGCGCCGTCCGTCAAGTAGAACTGTTTAATGGTTGCCGTGTGTACGCGTATTCGGTTTTAACTCTTCCTTTGCTTTTTATGTGCATTTTGACTATCGTGACTGTAAATACGTGCCTTCCGTGCTGGTCTGCGTGTGCTATTAAAAGTGCTTGTGTGAAATTGTTCCCGCTTCGCTTAGTCTCCTTTCCTTTTATTGACTCTCCATCCTGCTTCACGTAATAGGCTCGTAGCGGGTTTCGAGAACCCGGATAATTAATCGGAACCGTCAAGGCCGGCGATAACACCGTTTGGTTATCACTGTAGCACGGAACGGACTGCTTAAGCGGTTCGTGTCCGGAGTCGGCCTGTGGCATGGTATGATCGCCCGGTTGACCACTCGCGCAGGTACTTAGGTAGATTGAATTTGGCGAGCAACCCTATCCTGTGCGCGTGGGCAATTGGCACGATCGTGGTGAGGTTAAACCCCCACCCGTGACTAGCTCCCGGCGTTGTTCCGAGAGGGTCACGACTGAATTGTCCGTCTGGTGGGCGAGGCGGCCACCATTCGAGTCGAGCGGCCGATCGAATGCCGGCGGGCGCGAATTCGCAACAATACCAACAGAGTACCTGCCCTATGGGTGATCTTGTTCCAATCATACATGTTCTTCTGACACATACCTTTATTTGGGCAGTGCATAGGCAACTGACAGCTCTGCATACACAAAAAAAAAACCCGGGTTATGTGCATGAAGCAAAGACACACCTGCTTATCATTCAAAACACCTCACTGCACTGGAAAATGTGGGGACAAGAATACTGTACTGTAAATGGTGGAGACCCCACATAGAGGTGGCGCTGCACAATACACATTTATATCGAGAATTTGTGTCGTCCCCCTCATCCCCCCCCCCCCCCAAGACCACCAGCAAAGATAAAAGCACCCGTATTCATTAATTGGGGTTATGCTGATCCTCTGCAGCAAGTTTGGGCAAGAACTGTAGGAGGAGTAGCGCGACAAGCAAACACACAAACACCGGTCCGTCAATTATGGAGGATGTGTGTGTGTGTGTGTGTGTGTGTGTGTGTGTGTGTGTGTGTGTGTGTGTGTGTGTATGTGTATGTGTATGTGTATGTGTATGTGTATGTGTATGTGTATGTGTATGTGTATGTGTATGTGTATGTGTATGTGTATGTGTATGTGTATGTGTATGTGTATGTGTATGTGTATATATATATATATATATATATATATCTTAGTGGAGTTTGCTTACACATTGTGTAAGCATATGAACCACGTGCTTCCCCATTGTCTCGGCTCGGTCATCTGCATTTGATTTTTCATTTCTTTATTTTCATTTATTTATATTTTCATTTACGGATGCTTTCCAACGGTTCTATGATTTTCCCTGGTGTATCGGCTTCGATGTCTGTTGGCACACAAAATTACCATGCTTCCCCATTGTCTCAGGTTGCTCACCTGCAGTTTTTCATTTCTTTTTTTCATTTTCATTTTTTCATTTATTTATATTTTCATTTATGGATGTTGCCTGTCAGACGATTCTGTGATTTTTTTTCCCAGTGTACTGGCTTCAATGTCCATCGGCTCGCAAAATTTTAGCATTCTACGTCACCCGGAATGTACCAATCTTTATTCTCAGTGAGTGAGTGAGTGAGTCAGTCAGTGAGTCAGTGGTTAGAAAGAGCCTTATATATTCGATGTATATTACAAATGTCTTTCTTAACACTAACTCACTCATTTAGTCACTCAAGCAATCACTGATATAAATGTTTAGTACTTTCTCGGTAGGATATAAAGCTAAAATTTTGCATACTGATGCAACTCGATGCCAATATCCCAGAAAAAAAATACAAAACCGTGTGAAAATATCCGTAAAGGAAAATATATATGAGAAAAAGTTGGCCGGTGCAGGCTCGGTCTGCTCACTGCATGTTATGTGACTTAAGACAATGGAGCTTGCAATCAAACTAATTGCGAGGCAATGCTAACACGTGCCTTTTCCACCTTTTATTTTATAACTTTTGCCGTATTTATATTAAATATTAGTATAGCTGTGAACATTTTAATAAAGAGGTCATCCTAATCACTAGTTCTTGATTTACTTGAGTTATAGAGCTGCTTCCACAATGCAAACACAACACACTTCATCTAATATATTAAGCTTTCTCACGATCCACATCATCAATATGTAAATCTTATATTTATTATGTATGACCAAATACAACCTGTCGCTTCTCTGACAGGCATATTAAGGGGGGGGGGTGAAATAGAGAGGAGGGAGAGAGAAGAGAGGATGGAGAGAGAAGAGAGGGAGGAAAGAGAAGAGAAGGGATATATATATATATATATATATATATATATATATATATATATATATATATATATATATATATATATATATATATATATATATATATATATATATATATATGGGTGGGTTCACCTTTTGAAATTTGGCTGACGTTAAGAGATTCTAGGGGTTATGACTTGTGCAGAAATTAAAGCCATGAACGCTGGCGTCTCTGGGTGTTCATAAGCATTGCAATGTATCCAGCCATTCTCCGCTATGATGATCAGGCTGTTAGATAATATAAGTGAAGAAAGTGAAAAAACAAAATTATCAATATGAAATCATTACGGCCTGTTCCACATCATGGCATTGTTGAGCACCAAAAAAACATACTTTTCGGCTTAAGACTCCAGCGAGCTTACAGAGGGCTGATAAGATGGTGCTCTACCATCTTCGTTTGGATTATTTTGTTTTTGCCTGATGAGCACCCCATAAATTATCTTCAAAAGGGGTGTGTTAATTAACCCAAACGCCTAGTTTTCATTCACGCAACTTCTTGGAGTTTCCTTCTTATGCATGCAAAGTTTGAGGCAGCTCGGTTTCATAGTTTTGGAATTATGGAGGACACACACACACACACACACACACATACACACACATACACACACACACACACACACACACACACACACACACACACACACACACTGATATTTATTATTATAGATGCACATCGGATGCTCCAGTGTCATTGCTTGCAGTGTGCTCGCATGCCCCACTGGTGTGTAGTGACCTGCAAAAGTATTCACCCCCTCCAAAGTGATCACATATTAATGCCACCTCAGCTTATTTCATGATGCTTTCAAATCAAACTTATTAGATAGAGTCTTCACAGACTACTCCAAAGTGATAAAGCTAAAAAAAGAATATTAAATGTGAATAAATTGGATTAACAGAGAAAATAAGATGATTCTTAATTGCATAAATATTCAACCCCTTTTCGTATTTAACCCGAAATCACTTCTGGAGCAAATTATTTGTTTGAAAGGTTACAAAATAAGTGTAATAGGTGTCACCTGTATGTAATCAGTGGTTTAACTTCAGAAGTTAAGCTCCCCCACTTATCTATGGAGTTTTAAGGTGCAACTCACTTGGTCAACCAACAAGGCAAACATGAAGACCAAGGAGCTTTCCAACGAATACCTGGTGTTAGCTTAATGGTAAGGGTGGTGGGCTTGGGATCCTTGGATCTTGAGTTCAAATCTCCCTTTTCTGTTTAATATATACCAGGTGGGGTTGACCCTTCCTGTCATCCTTCGAAGGTTGGCAAAAGGAGTGCTAGCTTGCTGGTATCCCATGTCAGAGTGGTGACCCGTCCAGGATTGTACCCAATAGCCAAGGAGACTGCTTCGGCATCACTTGCTCTGCACAGAGTATGGTCCCAATGGATGGATGGATCGAGCTTCCCAAATAAGTCAGACATAAAGAGGTGGAGAAGCATGTTCAGGAGAGGGTTTTAAGAAGATTTCAGTCAATAATTATCGATTTGAGTATCGTGAAATCCATCATTAATAAGTGGAAGATGTATCAAACCACACAGATCAGGTCACCCATCCAAACTCACCAGACGTACAAGCAGGAAACTGGTTTGGGATGTCACTGTAAATCCAACAATGACTTTGAAAGATCTGCAAGGCTGTATGTCTGAGATAGGGGTCAGTGTTCATCAATCAACAATATTCCTTTCCCTTCACAAAGCTGGCCTCTTTTGACAGGTGGTAAGAAAGAAGAGCCATTTCTGAAAAAGACTCATCTAAAAGCTTGCATGGAAATTGCAAAAAAGCATCTTGATGAAACTGCTGGCATGTGGAGAAAGGTTTTGTGGTCAGCCAAGACAAAAATTGAACTTTTTGATCTAAATTCAAAGCATTACATCTGGCGCAAGCTGATAACAATGCACATCACCCAGTCAACACCATCCCTACTGTCAAGCATTGTGGTGGCAGCATCATGTTATTGGGCTGCTTTTCATCAGCAGCGATAGCTGCACTTGTCAGAATAAAAGAGTGGAGCAAAAAAAAGAAAAACCGAGAGGAAAAACGGCTGCCCTCTGCAAGAAAGCTGAAATTGTGATGGCGGTTCAACTTTCAGCATGATAACAACCCGAAGCACACAGCCAAAGCTACACTGGAGGAACAAAAAGATAAATGTTCTTGAGTGGCCCAGTCAGAGCCCTGACAGAAATCCAATCAAAAATCTGTGGCATGAATTGAAGATTGCTGTCCATCAACACTCCCCATGCAACTTGACTGAGGTTGAACAGTTTTATCCAGAAGAATGTGCAAATATTGCCCAATCAAGGTGTGCAAAGTTGGTGGAGACTTATCCCAACAGACTCACAGCTGTAATTGCTGTCAAAGGTTCTTTCTTCCACAAAGTATTAACTCAGTGGGGTGGACACTTATCCAATCAATATATATTCTACTTTTGTATTTTTAATTAATTTTCTGAAATTTACAGAATTTGTCTTTCACTTGGAAGTTGTGGGTTACGATGTGTAAATAATGGTGGAAAATGTCTGATTTTATGCAATATAATTCCAGGTTATAAGGCAACAAAAGGTGAAAATTTTGAAAGTGGATGTAGACTTTTTCTCTCGGCACGATATGTATGTGTGTATAAATAAATATATATATATATATGTATATATATAAATATGTAATATATGTATTAATATAAATATATTTATATAAATAAACATATTATATATATTAAAATATATAATATAGATACATACATATAAACAATTGACCCTTCCCACACTCTTCTAGCCAAAGAAGCTGCATAAAGCAACCAAAGAAGACCTACGTAAGGTAAGCGCTATGCTGTTTCGATCCCTTCCCAGAGTTCTTCGAACGAACACTTGGAGATGCCTGAAATGTCAAACAATATCCGTCCTGAACAAATTAACACTTTTACAGCAGTTCGAACTCCTGTTTAAGTCAATTAAGAAGTTTACATTTTGAAATTCGACTTAGGTTAAGAGATTTGAGAGCTTACTGCATTTTCGGAAATGAAACAGAGCTATGAACACTGGCATCTCCGGGCATTTATAAGCATCGTGACGTATCCAGGGATTTGTAGGTATGAAGATGAAGCATTCATTGATACGAGTGAGGAAAGTGGAAAATAAATATGAGTGATTTATCTTTAAGAAACTGTTGTGGCCAGTTCAAGTCAAAGCATTGTTGAGCAGGTCAAACAAATTGGCAAATTAAGACCCCAGCAAGTTGACAGAGGGCTGACCCATGGGCTGACCAAGGATGACGGCTTGATAAAGGATAATTAAATATGGCCATTAATTATCTTAAAGGGTGTTTTAATTGACCCAAACATCCAATTTTCATTCATGCACTTCCTTGGAGCTCCCTTAGTATGCATGAAAAGTTTGGGCCTGCTAGGTTTCATGGTTTTGGAGTTTTGGAGGAGACGGACTGACATACACCAACATTTATTATTAAAGATGTACGGAGGGTGCACCCGAGTATATAATATCATGGTAAACTCTCTTTGAAATGACAATTTCATTCTGCCAGTGGAAAGTGGGCACTGATGATCATTATTCATGAAATGCCTGTTTTTTTTTTCAGCAAGGGATGAATACAGCTGCAGGGTATCATGATATCAAGGTCAAAAATGGTCGAACGGACATCCCCTGCAGGAGTTGAGATCCCAAGGCCACAACACCAGGTATCTGAGAATTCTATGACATAATAAGATCCATATGAAATTCTCATTTAATCTCTGGTCAGTGTGGGCAGTAAGCAAGATGCCGATGGGATTGTTTCAATGCAGTGTCCATGTTTGCTATTGGGTTTCACTTGGGCTCATTTGGAGATGCATAATTTTTGCCACGAAAATGTTCTACGTGAGTGTGAGTAAGGCTTGGTGATGCAAGTAAAGTGTGTCTCAGGGGAGTTATTAATTTATTTCTTTTTTTTCCGGCTGGCTCATCGTTTGACCCTGAAGAGAGAAAATGTTTGCAAATTTTTGTCACCCACAACCCTCTCAATAGAGCCCTGAAGTTCAATTGTGGCAATGCAGTGGCCATTACATCAGCTTTTAAAACAATTTCTGTCTCCTTCAAGATGCAAATTACACCAAAATTATTGGGGATTTTTTCTATTGTGGCCTTCTCGCACAGATGCGGCAATCAGGGGCCTGCGCGTGGCTGCGGCGGATAAAATGTAAAGTGTCCAGACATCCCGCGCAATTGCTCCTCCGTAATTACCACCTTATTCAGTCAGGCAGTTCGCAGGAATAAAGCGCTAGGGTAATGAATAAATCTGGCTTTTTGTCAAGTGAGAGCAGCGGTAATTATGTTAACAAAAATGCGTCTGGTGTTATTTGGCAGATGGAGCGGTGACTGAAATGAAAACGCTTTGGTGACATGAAGGCAAGAGCCCGGTAATGTGGCCGAGGATAACTATGGCCTGACTGGGTATGCCAAGATTGCATCAGGGTTCAATCCACAAGCCATGTTACCTCACTAGATCCTCGCAGAAGTAAATTTCAGACCTCAACTTTGAAATGCATCTGTTCCAGACTGTGCACGATCCATATGAGGCAGCGATTGATGGGTTCTAAACTTCATCTTTTAAAGGTCAAAATCCTCACGCCTTACATAAAATCAAACAATAGGCCTCAATCCAGGTCCTATAATCATTATCCTTAGAGTAATTGTATCTACTTTTCCTATTGTCACCCCAACCATAATTGGCTGACTCCTTAGCTGAAAAAAATCCTTTAGCGACAGAAATTAAATCCATCACAGAAAAGATTGGCTAGGTATATATGTATTTATATTAAATAATATATACCAGTGGGGCATGCTTGTAGACCACAAGCAAATACTCAGTTGCACCTGACGTGCATACATAATAAGTATTTAAGCTTCATATATTTGATGATGGAGATTGTGAGAGAACTTTATACATTTGATGAAGTGGATTGTGCTTGTGGAACAGCTATATAACTCAAGTAAATCAAGAATTTGTAATTAGAATGAGCTCTTTTTTTAAATGTTTAGCTATAGTAATTGTTTATGTAAATACAGCAAAAGCTATAAAATATGAGGCAGAAGAGGCATGTGTTTGCATTGCTGAAGCAAGCAGTTCCAGTGTAAACTCCATTGTCTTGGGTCTCGTGACTCACCTTGAGCAGAGCAAGGCTTCACTGTCTGACTTTTACTTGCTGAAGTTTTTGTTTACGGACATTTTCTGATGGTTTTGTGATTTTTTTTTTCCCTTGGATAATGCTTTGAGTTGCATCAGTGTGCCAAATTTCAGCTTTCTATCCCACTTAGAAGGCACTACGCATTTATATCAGTGAGTGAATGATTTAGTGGTTAGAAGGAGCTATATATATATATATATATATATATATATATATATATATATATATATATATATATATATATATATATATATATATATAACACTAGTGGGGGTATGCTTACATATTGTAAGCAATAACGAACTGTGCTTCCCTATTGTCTCAGGTTGCTCACCTGCAGTGAGCACAAGAAGATTGCACTTATTTTAAGATATTTTCATTTACAGATATTTTCATTTACGGACGCTTTCCGGTGGTTTTGTAACTTTGTTTCCTCCTGGTGTATTGGCTTCGATGTCCATCGGCACACAAAATTTCAGCTTTCTATGTCACCCGGAAGGCACCGAACATTAACATCAATCAGTGAGTCAGTGAGTCACTGATTAGATAGAATGAGCTTTATATATTAGACGAATGGGGCATTCTTGTACACTGCAAGCAACTGCTAGGGTGCACAATACATGCATACATAATAAATATGTGCTTATTTTAATGAAGTGTATTGAAGTTGCATTCTGCAAGCAGCTTTATAACTCAAGTAATCAATAATTAGTGTTTAGAATGAGCTCTTAATTTCAAGGTTTACAACTATGGTATTTTTTTTACTGTAAACTAGAATGTAAGACCCCTTGCTTTGCTGATGGGAATACCAATTTTTGTGCAATTGCTAAAAAATTTTTTTTAAAGGGTTTGTTGTTATTGGGAAAAATAAAATTAGGCGGTGTATCGATACTGGCCTTGCTATATACACTCAGGGAGTGATGAGGAGGAGAGTGTTAATCGCCTATTCATCACAGCCTTTTTAGATGCTGAATTCCAAATCATACAAGTTAACCACGTTCACATACCACTGCATTCATGTATGTGCAGCATGTTACATACTGCATGTACGCTCGAGTGGTCCAAAAATGAAAGCTTTGAAATACATTGCTCCCTTGTTCCATGTGGATAATTGATTACACATCTAAAATTTTGGCTCAATTGAACAATATTTAGGGGTCGCTTAAATTTTTTGATTTTTTTTTTTTCATGTCTGCACCTTTTTCTGTGTTATCCGGAACAAAGCCACACATCAGCACACGGCCGTGTTTTTTCGCACCGGAGTTGTCATCTGTAAGCAAAAAAAATGAAAGTTAGAGAGAATAATATATTCATCTGGCATAAATATCAAAGCACTGATACTCTAGGCAGTGCAAATTCATCTCAAGACATAAAATTCCAACAATTTAAGTGACTTCTAAAAATTCTCCTATTCACTCAAAATTTGGCATGAATGTTTCCTGTGTCTCATGGAATGAGGGCAGCCATGTGAAGCATGAATTCTGTAACTTTAATATTTTACCATTATAGATGTGTACTACCCTATGTATGTACATATGTGCATGCTGCGCTGCCGATTGTGTATTGTTGTATGCACTATAGGACAATTGGTGATGGATGGACGCATGTAGGCATACCGAGACAGAGTTCCTTTTATATCATAGATATGGCAGAAGTGATAAAATAAGAAGCTGAAGAGGCATGTGTTAGCATTGCCAAGCACCCGATTCGAGTGTAAGCTTCATTGTTTTAGGTCACGTGACCCACAGCGGGCAGACTGAGGCTGCACCGGCCACTTTTTATTTATAGATATTTTTGTTTACGGACATTTTCTGACTGTTTTGTGATTTTTTTTTCCCTGGGATATTGGCTTTTTGTTCCATCAGTACACATATGTTTAGCTTTCTACCCCACATAGAAGGTAATAAACATTTACTATCGATACCCATGCACATGCACGGGATAGCAGTACAACATAGCTGGTAGCAGACGACAGACCATACATGGGGAATGACAAAATACGCATTGTGCAAAATGCAAGTGGTACTATGGAACGCCAAGACTTCCCAAACATTGTCGGCATGTCCGCTAAGTGCTACAGCAATTTCATAGGGATCATGTGACGGCGAACCGAGTTTTTAGTGTGCAAGCTTGGTATTATAATAGAGATATGAGTGAGTGAGTGAGCGATTGAGACTGTCGTTAGAAAGAGCTTTACATATCTGATGATATGTAAAAGAGCAGACAATAACAAGTTAAAGCTCATTTTATCAAACTAATAATGGCTCATTTATCATTTGACTAAATTATAATTCCAAGCATCAATAACATGCCATTCAGGTATCATTTCATGTTGTTTACATAATCAGGTATTGTGAGAATTATAAAAGATGTGCATTATTACTACCTCTGCCACCGAAGGTGGAAGGCGGTTATGTTTTCACCCCTGTCTGTCTGTCTGTTTGTTTGTTTGTTTGTTTGGTTATGTTCACCAGGATGCAGGATGTCTTAAAAAGTTGTGGACGGATTTGGATGAAACTTGGTGGACAGGTTGGGTGTGTGACAAGGATGAATTGATTCGATTTTGGTGAAGATATCAATCCAAATCTGGATACGAGATTTATTTTATTTTTAAAGTGATTCTTCACCATTGAGAGATAGAGCTTAAGATGATATATAGAACGATATTTCAAAAATGTATTGGGCCCGAGAGATGTTCTCGTGGATCAGACAAAGCATGGCGGAGGTATGCGCTCTACAGAGTGTCGTTCTCGTTGTAATTTTCATGATCGGTTAATATCGTGAAAACATTCAAATGACGTTGTGCGCCAAGCCAATCAGCAAAGAATATGTCACCTAGTTTGTGGGTATAATATCTCAGGATTTCTCGGTAGCATCATGTTTTTTATGTTCTGTGATTCTTCAGTTGTCCTCATAGCCGAAGATCGCCATTTACACATAACATGCAAACACCTGAGTGTGTGAATTTGTGTTTCACATAGGAGCTGCATTCTACATAGTCACCAAAATCGAAGATAGAGATAAATGCAATCCTGTATCAAGGAATATCCATGAAGACCAGACCACTTCCTCCTCGCTGTTTTTAGGTTGGAATTTGCAATTTGTTCAGGGTGCCGGTGATAACTCCTCCATTTTGTTGTGGGATCTTTAATGTCCATGAACTGCAAATGGGAGACCAAGATTAACATCCATCTGATGGACTGTGTACTTTGTGCTGCAACACCCTGCCTGGGAAGCACCAATCCGATAGTTTACAGTCGAGTCAGGAATCAATCCCAGACTAAACAACCCAAGACCTCTGTACCATGCTGCCATTATGTTTAATATATCACATAAGATTGTGTCAGACACCTTAATAGGTGTTAAGATGCAATGCAACTTTTAAGTCTCAGACACCTCAAGCATTGTTCTTTGAGTCACATTATACTTTCAACTAAAAGGATCGAAATGCTCCTGAAGTCTGTAAGTTCACAAAAGCATTTCAAATTTACTTGTGATCCTCTCATCATTGTGTTGGTTCGGCCAGGTGAACAGTTTTTGTGATTGTGATTGATGCTCCTCTTTTTCTAGCACATCATAAGAGATAGATTTCCCTTTCAGACAAGCATTTCTCGAGGAGGTCGAAAACTTAATGGTTGTATCTCGCCTCTCATGACGTATTTGCTCGGGAAGGTGCAAGTTTATCTGCTTGGGTTGTGACGCACCTGGTTCCATGAGTGGTTGCAATTGATTGTATGATTTTTTTTTAATGTTGATTTTGAAATGACCTTTAATGGTCTAACATGCGTTCCCGGTGTGTAATTTGCTTCCATGTTCATCAATCTTGTAAAAATTCTGAAAAGTCTCACACCTGCCTGTCAAAAGGTTTTGCATATGTCAAAATGAAATGCATTTCGTTCGTTTTGCAGTCAAATCCATTGTGTTTCATGCTTTTTTCAACTAGTACGTGCCCGTACGTGCGTGGCCGTACGTGCAAAAAAAAACTTTCAAACCGCTTGCCAGAAACAACCACACAGGCCGTTCCTTCGCTCTCGCATGCCAGTATGTGCGTGGCCGTACATGCGTGACAGTACGTGCAAACCACAAAAAACAAAAACTTTCAAACAACCACACAGGCTGTTCCTTTGCTCTTGTAAACGACGACTGGATTGGGGCATTGTGTTTAAGAAAATCGAGAAAGAAATCGAGAAAGTACAGAAATCGAGAAAGAAAGAATACAGTAAGTCGATAAATCGAGAAAGAATACAGTACTCGTCACTATCTGGAAGTCCGGAAGTTAAGTCCTCACTGTCAGGAAGTTCGCATATCGCAGTTACGATTATTTGCAATTTAGTTTTAATGGCCAATTATTCAATTAGCGCCAACGTATTTTGCCTTTTCGCAATGTCATCGCAAGGAAAAACACAAAGAGAAGAGAAGAGACAGAAAAAAAAACTTTCTTTCCAAAAAACAAAAAACTTTCAAACAACCACACAGGCTGTTCCTTCGCTCTCATAAACGACGACTGGATTGGGGCATTGTGTTTATAAATGCGCATAAGAAATCGAGAAATTATTTGAATACACCAAGTCATCACTATCCGGAAGTCCGTACGTTGTAACCCATAATGGGGACCGCGGCTGAGGTTCTCTTCCCCATCAGCCACGCCTGCGCAGCAACGTGTCCTGTCATTGGTTGGTAAATAAATGGCCATAACTTGGGTAGCACTTGTCCGATTAATATCAAACCTTGAAAAGGCACATCCACAGGGCCCCAGCAATACACCTGGCAAGTTTCAATTAGATGGGACCAGTGGTTGTCGAGAAACAGTGGTCACACACACACACACACACACACACACACACACACACACACACACACACACACACACACACACACACACACACACACACACACACACACACACACACACACACACACACACACACACACACACACACACACACACACACACACACACATATATATATATATACACACACACACACATTGCTGGAATTATAGATGGACTAGTACGTGCCCGTAAAAATAAATAAATAAACCAATGTCACCCGCAGGGTGACCCGTATCTTGCCAAAAGGTGACCACGTGTGACTTCTTTAAAGTCACACTGAGGTGAACAGAGCTGCTATCCACCAGGAGCGACTCCTTGAGGAATATCTGCCTACGAGAGATTCCGATGAGAATCGTTCTACAGAGTAACCATGAAAAATATGCTTTTGCCTCATAACGTCACCAAATGACGTCATAATGTCTCAAGCTTGACGTATCAAGAAAGCACTCACCGAGGTGTTCAATTTGAGGTACGACACGATATGGTTCCTAAAACTTGAAAATTTGACCTTGGGGTCAAATATGTTTGACCTTAGGCGCTAACCATGAAGGTCAAGGCCAATCGCCACCAAAAATTAATCAGATGAGCGCCAGACCATGAACTATATTCCCATGAAGTTTGAAGACGATCCGATCAAAATTACCCAAAAAATAAGGGTTTCGTCGATTCCCCTGATTTGCGACAAAGTGACCTTGACCTTTGACCTTGACCTTCAAAATTTTATGCGCTGAAAGGAACCTCTATAGGCCTCTGATATGCAAAGTTACAAAAATTTCCAATGACAACTGTGCTCTGCAGAGTGATTTATACGTGATTATAGAACAAACAAAAAAAAAAACATATGAAGGTCAAGGCCAATCGCCACCAAAAATTAATCAGCTGAGCGCCAGACCATGAACTATATTCCCATGAAGTTTGAAGACGATCTGATCAAAATTACTCAAAAAATAAGGGTTTCGTCGACTCGCCTGATTTGCGACAAAGTGACCTTGACCTTTGACCTTGACCTTCAAAATTTTATGCGCTGAAAGGGACCTCTATAGGCCTCTGATATGCGAAGTTACAAAAATTTCCAATGATAACTGTGCTCTGCAGAATTTTTTATACGTGATTACAGAAAAAAAAAAAAAAAAAAAAAAAACATACAAGCTGACTAACATATCTTGCAAAAACTTCGTTTTGGCAAGATAAAAATATTCAAACCGCGAGCAACAAACAACAACCACACAGGCAATTTCTTCGCTCTCGAGTGGCCGTACGTGCGTGGCCCGGAAGTTCGAATATTATTCGCAGTTATGATGATTCGCAATATAGTTTTAATACCCAGTTATTCAATGAGCGCCAACGTATTTTACCTTTTCGCAATGTCGTGGCAAGGAAAAACAAAAAGAGAAGAGAGAGAAAAAAAATTTACTTCCTGGTTTGGAGCACACCAGCACTCTGATGTTACCGAAATTTATACACCGTCTAATATGAAAATGATCATAACTTGGGGCATTGTGTTTATCTATAAATGCGCATAAGAAATCGAGAAATTATTAGAATACACAAAGTCATCATTATCCGGAAGTCCGTACGTTGTAACCCGTAATGGATCCGGAAGTCCGTACGTTTTAACCCGTAATGGCGAACGCGGCTGAGCTTCCCTTAATACCTGAGATCAGGTATTATGTGGCTGTGGTATGCGGTCTACCGAGTAACCTCATTAAAAAAAATGTATTGAGCCCGATATGTTCTAATGGATTAGCTATTACGTGACGGCAGGTATGTGCTCAACTGAGTGCCCTTCTAGTTTTTTTTTTCTGTTTTGATCCCTTTGATCTAAGGTCCCCACCCCACGGGGAATGGACCTGTGTTCAAATTTTAAAAATCGTTACTTATTTCATCTGACCCCCAATGTTGATTGCAGATACAATGTTTCTTTAGAAAATGCTGAAAAATGTGCCCGTAATTCCATTATTTGGTATTTAACCTTTTGACCCCACCCCAGGGGGTGAGGCCAAAATAAAACTGCTCTTGCACCTTCTTGCAAGGTGGTGATCATAACTACCATGTGTTGTGAAAATCTGCACAACCGTTTAGTGTTTGGGTTGGTGTAACGGATGGACGGACGGACGGACAGACAGACAGACAAACAGACCTAGCTGATTGCAATAGCTCCCCATTTCAAAAAGCGTAGGGATAACGAGCTGGTGTGATTTCAAAGTGAAAATGCTTTGCTTTTGTGCTGTCTTCGAGTGGTCTAATTGGCTAACAGAGAAAAGTAAAGGTCGTTTTATCGAGTCCCGGGAATTGCAACAAAGCAATTTGAACTCGATTTGAGGAATTATCAAGAAAACAGCAGGAAAAGTGGCTCAATATTTCATGTGCCGACCTCATTGACGGAGGCAGGAAGAAATTTGTGTGCATAGCCACCATTTAATCAGTAGTAAGTATTTTTCCCATGCGAGACTCAGTATTAATTGATTTATTTTCGCTTTTATCTCCGCTTTGTTGCTGGAGAAACGTCCATCATTTGTCTTAAAAGCGAGCTGTGGCAGTAACTAGCATGTGCAGATCGCTCATTACTTTGTACCATGGTGTACGTCACAATGTAATAGGTAATAAATAAAATTACCCACGTGTAGCCTGACAATGAAGCACAGTTGTTGAGGATTACTAAATAATACATCCTGTATGCTACCATTTCATCAACCAACACGTACAAGGTCTGAAAAGAAAACTTCACACCTTTATTTCACCAAAAAAATAGCAAATTTAAACTGATCGTAGGGAGTTGGATCTGGAAGGTTGGGAGAGGATTTCTCCACTTTTTTATTGTCACAGCTCAGTGTGATGAGTCCCATGATGTCATTGCAGGGTTTCCAACTGCTGCTTGGCCTCATTGATCATATAATGTTGCCATGATGGATCATACACACCTGCTATGCATGCCACGTCCTTTCCTTTTTCAAATATTTTTCACGAGCAGGGAGTCCAAGGGACCCATGGAACATCCATGCTGTAAAATGTGAGCTCAAGTCCTCAACCTCTCCCCCACCCCCCACAACACCCAAATCATCAACTGCCCCATCCCAATCCAAATTCCTCAACCTCCCCCTCTCAATTCCAATTCTTCAACCTCACCCCCTCCAAACCCCAAGTCCTCAATATCCCCATCCCAACCCTAAGGCTTCAATCCTCACCTCACTCCAAGTCTTCAAACCCCTCCCCACCCCAAGTCCCAACCCCTCTCCCACCACAACTCCTCCCACTCCCTCCCCCACCCTGAAGCCTCAATATCCCTATCCCAAGTCTGTCCAATCTTTGCTCTCCACCCCCCCCCCCAATCCCACTCATAGAGGCAAAACGACATTCCCACATCTATCATTACATATTTCTTCCTTATCTCATTGAAACAGTGGAATATCTTTAACTCTTTCCCCTACCCTATGCACCCCATGATCATGCCATCACTGACTGTACAGAAACTGCAATCTAAACAGCAACAGCACGGCTCCAACACGTCACGGCCCATCACGGTCACCTGTCCAACTCGCAATCCGTGAAATGTTCAGAAACCCTGTGGAATTACAACTCTCAAGAGACATTGAGCAGCTCAATTGTGCCAAAAAATAACCCCAAGCCAATTATCATCTTCGTGATGCGTTTATACATATCGTTAAAAGTAAATTCTGACGGATGTTTTCATTCACAATCCCTCGAGATTCTGTCTTCAGTTAAAACAGCGTATAAGGTAAATGGTTAAAATAAAACATATAAGGTAATTGGTAATGGGAAAAGAGATTCAAGTGGAACTCCTCCAACAAAAACCTTTATAATGATATGGGTTTTATGGTCCCTGGTGAAGTAGTATTTGAGAAAATCGTTGGAAACAATATACACATGCATATTGTTATGTTTGCGGGGCAGATGGAGGAAGTTCATTGGAAGGATAGGATTGTATGGAATAGCTTGGTCCGTGGATGTGTGGAAGACATTTCAATGGAACCGAAGTAGGGAAACTGTGAACTTAAGTGTTACGTGTCACCACACGGGGAGGGGGGGGGGGTGGTGTTGTGTTAAATTCGGTAGGGTTTAAGGATAATTTCTCCCAGTATGTGATTGCCCCCTGTGACCTTTTCCTGCTATTGCATTTCAAGACTGGCGATAAAAAGGGATCATGTCCTTCAAACAACAACTGAGCTGAACTTCCAAGCAGGCAAGAAAACCCACCTCCAGAAATGACAATTAGCAAACCACACCCCTGGAGTGGATGATTGATGGGCATGACATCAGAGGTGAGAGATAGAGATAGAGATAGAGATAGATATATAGGATATATAGGAGCGGTATGGAAGCGAGTGAGGGAGGATCAGCAGTTTGAAGAGAAGGGCATTACGGCTGGCATTCCCTCAACACGGTGAAGAAGGCTACATGATTTCTGGTGTTCATGCTGAGGCTAATTTGGCCGTGCATGGAGCAAGACGCTGGCCATTGACTTTGGCTTGGTCGTGTGAGACTGCACCTCGGAACCTCATGTTGTGCAATCGGGAAAGAAGGCGGCACCATTTTGCAGAGAGCAGTGGCATCAGCATTCTCAATCATGAGGAGGAAATTTCACGAATGCTTCTGGGCCCTTAACGAAGGGACCATTCTGAGCCCTGGTGTTGAATATCACTGCCAAAACTACCTCTTGTACACTTCCCGCCCAGTTTGCACAATAACCTGAAAAAGGTGAGTGCTTGGGAATGGGGTGACCTGAGGTAGTTGTGAACAGCTGTCTTGAAGCCCTGGAGGGAATAACGGGACAGGCCAGGGAAGTTGGTCCCACAGACGATAGAAAAGAGGAACAAATAAGTGCACATGTATACAGTGGAATTTTATACTGGATTTAGATAGATACCTCGAATCATTAGGAATACAGGAGTACATGGACCTTGGCAGGAGTAGTAGGTTGTTTAGGTATGGATGGGTGATTATACTGTTTACATGTGTAGTGATTGTGATGTTTGTTGGATGGCCTCGTCAAGAGGTTAATGTGTTTGTCGGCGTTTGTACGCTCCTCACCAAACAACCCTCCTTACCACTCAGCTGCCCCCCACCCCCAAGGAAAAAACACACCCTGGTGATGTCCCAGTGTTTTTCCCAATGTTCCCTACTCTCACCCCCTCCCCTCGCAGTGAAATTAAGTAGATACACTGATTAATTGAATTAATATGGTGTTCATAGTGTGCCATGACAGGCCAAATCGCCTCCTCTTGTCTCCAAGTTCCTTGTATATCCTTGTATTACTCGTAAGTCGAGGGGTTGAATGAACTCGGGTTAATGGGGGTGGTGGTGGTAGAAAAGATTACTGGTATGGAAGGGGGATGGCATGAGATTGTGGTGCACCTCTTGCTTGAAGCCTTGGCAGGAAGCGTGCAATCAAACCATCTCCAGAGGGCATTTCCACAAATGGGAGAAACTACTGACCGAATTCTCGCCATGTTCTTTAGTTACGATAATTAAAGGTACCTTGTTATAGTTTTACCTTCTTATAGCTTATGGATACCTTTCAGGTACAGCAAACTATACTAACATAGTTCACAAATGAACAACGAAGCTGCACCATGGAATCTACAACATGATATGCTGAAGTTTTCTTTGAACGCCAAAGGTCGTCAAAGTCCATTTGTCCAGGCGACGGTCAAATTGAGGCGACACGCAGTCTTAGGATTCTTACATGAAGCAGCTTTTCACAAAACTTTTCAAATTCAAGGAAATTCACATCAACCTCTGTTAAACGCCGAGTTCATTTGCAAATTGCAGCGCAACAGGCAATATTTTAAAGGCAATTAAACCTGCCCTTTTGGCTACGGTTTAAACTTACATTGTTCTTCTCAAGTTAACTTTACATCAGAGCACTCATTCGGGTCGTAGACTTGAAATATGAAATTTGGGTCCGTGTAAATAAAGTAATGGTTACATAAACGCGAACATTTCATATCAATTACGCTGATATTTAACAGAACGTACCTTTTTTTCATTTCCCTTTTGTGGGGATGTGGGGTGGGACATCTGGGCCTCTGGTCGATTGAGGCAATTATTCACTTTGCATATAATAGTGGATGTAAAACAGCCAAGTAAAGCAAAGGTGCGTTTTGTCTCACCTACCAGGCATGCAAAAGAACACGGATTGCAGAAGTGCGAGAGTCCGAGAATTTCCTCTGCGGTGATTTATCTTGGCTTGCGTCCATACACCTGAAACAGATCAGCGACTTCAACCTGCCCTCGTGTCATCAATTTCACTTCGAGATGAGAAGGGTCCATTCGGCCCGCCATTCTCGTGTTGCACACGTCATTTACTGAACATCTCAATCGAATTTCCTCAACAACAACTATTTGCTTCCACTTTTTCTTCGCATTTCCCCATTTTGTTGTGCTTACGATCATATCACATTTTATCCTTTTGCATGACCTACATATGTTGGCGTCTTAGGACCTACTTTTGCAAAAGCGATACCATGGGGTATTTTAAATCGACTTGATTCCAGAGGGGAACCACAGATTTTGTCCACTATCCTGGGAGGGTGACGAGCTCCGCAAAGCCACGTCCCATCTTGATACTGTGTCAGGATAATGGAAATAGACCCTACTGGGATTCAAACTCGAGACAAGGAGGCAATTAGGTTTCTCCACCAAAGCCAGAATCTGCAAGACTTTGCCTGCATCAGGACTGCCGAAGAATCTGACATGATATAGGACAGACAGAGACTTCATGACCATGCAATGTTTGCAACAAAGGTCTTTGGGGGTATGGAAGAAGAAAAAAAATTATAGAATAAGAATTGGAATAGGAATAAGAACAATAAGCAACATCAAGTGTCTCTCTTGATGAAAACGAAAAAAAAAAACATTTCAATTATCCGTCATTAATTGGAGAATCTTGGCAACACTGCAACCCATATTATCCACAACCACACCACCACCGCTGGAACCACTACCACCCGAATTGTTTTCTCAGTTTTTCATTTCACAAGTGCCAATGTTAATTAAACCCTTTCCAAAACCAGAGGAAATGGTGGACTCACGGGGGCTTTCTATTTAACGCTGCCACTTCTCTCCCCTCCGGCCCTGCGCTAATGCGCTAATTGTCCCTGGCGGTGCTCATGGGGCTGGCGACGTATGACGCACGAGGCACGCAACGAACGTACATCATATGTGATGAAACGCCACCAAACAGATTGTTTCTTGTCTCGCTGTTCATTATTTTCAACAAACAAAATGTATGATGGCTGAACTTGTATGACATATTGAGCAATAGTGCTTTTGGGCTGGACTCTCGCAATCTGTACATTACTCAAAGTGAATTACAGTAACTATACCATCAAACTGTAACGACACATTCAGTGGATTCCTAAGGAAGTTATTTTGAGGGAGCCAGTTCTTGTTAACACTGGCATCCAGTGTCATACTCTTCTCAAAAGACACAATGAGATGTTTAAGCAAGCGCGAGCATAAAGGACAGCCAGATTAACATTGACTTTCAAAGGATGCTTTACTTTGTAATGCAAATTGTTGTTTGCAGAACAACGGGACAACTTATAATGAGATCCTATTCCCAGAATTGACAACTCAAAGCTGAGTGACTTTGCTACCTTTAAGACATTGCCATCATTCCTTTTCAGAAGAATTACCATAAATCAATAAACAGTCATGAGATGAGACATGGTTAGAGCATCTGCTCTGAGTCTGGGAGTTCATTGGTTTTCCTCTGACCCTGGCAGAGTGATAGCAAAGACTAAAAATGGCATGTACTGCTTCCTTGCTTGACTTGACACTCAGCATTTAGAGGATAGAGCAGGGATAAATTCCAGAGGTTTGCTTCCATGGGGAGGAGGATGTTTCTCTGCTGAGTTTGGAGAGAAAAGCGACGTCATAAACAATGGCATCGCTGATACCCGGAATGCACTGCGAAGTTAGGTATATCACTTCCCCCAAGCTCAGTGGCTGTGTTTGTCTGAAGGCAGGTTTGGTTTTGTCATGTGTGTGTGTGTTTTTTTTTTTTGCATTGCAGCTCTGCCATGAGCCAAATATGTAAAAAAAAAATTGGTAAAGGTCATTCCTTTTGGGAAATCCCTACAAGCCTTATATAAAAGTCATGGTCACTTTTTACATTTCACTTTCCTGAGTAAATTTTTGGAAGGGAAGTGTGACTCAATACACTTCTGCCAGAACCTTTTTTCATTTCTCAAAGGCACCTGGGAAACTATTCCCATACACGTGTTGGAGTGTTTTACAAAGGCTACCCATCAACGAATTGTTCAGCCCTCTGTCAAACCCAAACTGCCTGTCAAGAAACATCTCTTTTGACCTAATAGGTGGGAAAACTTCATTGGTATCAAGTCTGGAGAGCAGGAGGATTGGGGAGCAAAGTTCCTCACTTTCTTCCATTCGAGCTGAGCACTGTCATATGATTCAACTGGAATGGCACTCGGTAGAGTGCACACCTCCGCCAAGCTAATTAGTTTAAGTTTTGCATCCTACTGATAGACCGGATCTGGATTCGGACCTGAACTAAAATTTAATCAGCTTCTTCATGTCACATAACCAACTCATCCACCAAGTTTCGTCTGAGTCATCATCACACCATTTGAAGGCCTTTATCCCTGAGCAGGGGGTCAGCTTTTTGCAGGCTCCAATCATGGTACCCTTTCTTGTGGCAATGTTTTTATGGCCGGATGCCCTTCCTGATGCCAACCCTTTCGTCGCCTTCGACCCTGCAGGGATAATTACCAGTATACTGGTACTAATTTTGCCGACCTTCAGAAGGATGAGAGGCTGAGTCACCCCCGCCTGATGCGAACTCAGCGGCCAGCAGGGCTCGAACTCAGGATCCCAAGCCACCGCCTTAACCACTGAGCCACACCAGGCTCATAAGTTTCGTCTGAATCCATGTGTATTTCATTGAGATATCATGCGATATATCATTTTAGCCCTATCACTCAATGGTGAAGAATCTCTTAAAAAATTCACGGATCCAGATCCAGACTTGGATCTTCACCAAAATCTAATCATTTTGTCCTTGTCACATACCCAAGCTCTC
>NC_140963.1:87967449-88069949 GCF_056783735.1 Eptatretus burgeri
AGTATGCACCGCTTCAGTTGGCACCGCACCTTAAGAGTTGGCTTGTTATCTCCTGCTTTATCACTTTGCCCGGGCTCGTGGAAACGTGTGCTCCACACTGGTCCAGCAGAACATCTGTCGCACACCAAACCCGAGTGTACATGCAGCGACAGGCAGACAATGAGGTGCAGTGAACAGAGGGCGGAGCACAGAGATGGAGGGGGCAAGGCAGGCAGGTGGGCAAGGCAGGCAGGCGATGAAGTGCAGGGGGAGAGAGAGAGGGTGGACGGCTTTGCAATCCTCCTTTTATAAGCCCCGGGTGAAGGATGGGGCAATGACCCGAAGCGATGTGTTGTCATCCGAATCGTGCCCTTCCATTGGGTCCAGGCCCCACTCTGCCGGGCTCCTGGGGCCGGAAGTGGCCACATTTGCACATCCGGCACGACACGGCCTGGAGCCTTACACTGAACTCCTGGGCCTGTTCTGGCAGCTGGACGAGGGCCGTGTACATCTGTCCAGTCACCAGAACACTGGCCGGGAGTTCGTGTCGGTCCCACATGCCCGCTCGGGGCACCCCTGGCGAGCTGCAGTTGGTGCTGTTAATGTGCTTGGCCCATCCCCACGCCATGCGGTCTGAGTGGCTTGGGCCGCGCAGCACACCCATTTGGTGGTGAATTACATCAATGCAGAGGTGCATGGAGGCGTGGGGTGATTTTTCCCGTGTGTGGGAGATGTTGGTGGTTGAGGTGGTGAGCTTTTGCTGAGCGGAGGTTGAGCAAAGTGAGACGCTGTCGCGCAGATTCAAATGAAAGGGCATTCCATGCATGTCCTGTACAGTGTTGGTGGTGAGTTTCTCATAGGGTGGCTGCCTGTGTGTGTTGCCTGCTTCGATTTGTATGATGGATAAAAGGAAAGGGTTGGATTGAAATCAGGATTGAAAAGAATATCGAGATACAATTATTAGACCGAGCTATTAGACCCATGGAACGCACTTTGTCCCATTAACCTATTTGACATGAGGGGAAGGTCTGACTGCACGAAGACTAACGTAATAATTGCCTGGAGATCACTGTTTGGAGCCATTGCCTTAGAGGCATGAGGTTTTGCAGAACTGCGACAATATATACTTCTTCTTCTTCTTCTTCTTCTTCTTCTTCTTCTTCTTCTTCTTTTGGCTGCTCCCGTTAGGGGTCGCCACAGCGGATCATCCGTATGATCCGCATACTGATTTTGGCACAGGTTTTACGCCGGATGCCCTTCCTGACGCAATCCTGGTCGCCTCTTACGACACAGGGATAAGGATTGGGTTTCGCCATGATTCGGGCTGCCCTACACCCTCTCATAGCGTGGCCCAGCACAGAGAACCCATCCTCAAGCGATCCTCCAACCCAAGCCTCCGAGTAGCTGGATTACAGGCGCACGCCACTACTCCCGGTATGTATATGTATGTATATATATATATATATATATATATATATATATATATATATATATATATATATATATATATATATATATATATATATATATATATATATATATATATATATATATATATATACACACACACACACACACACACACACACACACACATCTTCTTCTTCTTCTTTCGGCTGCTCCCGTTATGGGTCGCCACAGCGGATCATCCATATGATCCGCATAGTGATTTGCTTAGTTTTTATGCCGGATGCCCTTCCTGACGCAACACTGGTCACCTCTTAAGACACAGGGATTTGGTACACCTATTCTAACCGGGGCATACACCGGGCCCAGTACACTGGTACTCACTTCGCTGACCTCGCAAGGATGACAGGCTGAGTCAACCTCCTGGTGTGTTAATTCAAGCGGCCAACGGGGCTTGAACTCAGGACCTTTTGAATCCCAAGCCGTTACCCTAACCACTACGCCAACACCAGGCTAATACAATATATATATATATATATATATATATATATATATATATATATATATATATATATATATATATATATATATATATATATATATATATATATATAATATGTATGTAGAAGAAAGGCCCAACCAACTGCAAAAGTATTTTAATTGACTCAGACAATTTAATTAATAGGTCAGAGCAGACCCGGTCTCAGGCGATGTTTCACCCGCTTCCCAGCGAGTTTCCTCAGGCCAATAGATCCCATGTCTCAGCATGTGTCTGCTTTTTCTCCCAAGACAAGTGCTCTGGTCATGGGCCGGTGCGCAAGGTCAGCTGGAGGAGTGTTTTCATTTTGCCAAACCTCAAGCAAATATATGTCAACTGCAAAAATCATCTTGATTGTGGACAAGTGCATGCTCAGCTCAGGTTGTCTATTGTGAGCTCAGTTAAGAAAGTTGAGCAAAACAGGTTGTGTGAATAATAAATAATATGCCTGGAGTTAGTTATGCTGTGGATAAGCTTAAAAAAGGGGTTTTGCCCACAGAGGTCTGCCTGTGTCCTGACCCTGCTCGTGTTCTTTCACAGATACTTTTGGCTTCCTCTCATCAACTTCCAAGGGCGCATGAGCGACCTTCGCATTCCTACTTTGTTTTACTCTGTGCTGCAGGAACCATTCCATGTGGCTTTGTCTATTGCTGATGGCATTCCTTGTGGGCCTTTTGATGAGGTGGCCAAGACGAACAGGGTGTGTGATGGGATTTTGCTGGAACCAGTCTTACCCACTCACAGCAGGTGGTTTTGTGCATTTAAAATGATCTGATGAATCCATGCAAACTCGAATCCATGCTGCATCATTAG
Source organism: Eptatretus burgeri (assembly GCF_056783735.1). NCBI lineage: Eukaryota > Metazoa > Chordata > Myxini > Myxiniformes > Myxinidae > Eptatretus > Eptatretus burgeri. The sequence goes on from NC_140963.1 coordinate 87,970,186, forward strand.
CGGTCAAGTATGTGTAACTTCTCAGGTGCTTGGGACTATACTTTTCAATAATTATACCATAATAAGAAAAAGTTTTTGTTTCCGTAAACTTATCTCGTTTATCTTTTCCCATGCATCCAAAAAACATTATCAAATTTTTGCCTCCTTCGGATAATAAAGATAGCCGAGATTAAGTGTCTTGCCTTTAAGCCAATTAAAGTAGATTGGGTACATGTTGTGTACATCTGTAGAAGCCACGTGCTCCAAAATGTGTTTTTTTTTTTTCTTCCACTTTGTCATGCACATGAAACACGAGATTCACTAATGGGTGAAATGGTTGCTGTTTTTATTCCACTTTCAATGAAAAGGAAATTCCCAAATTCCCACATTATATATTCCAAAGTATTATGTGTCGCTGAGTCAAAAATTTTGGTGATGTGAGAGACGGTATTTTCCAACTGCAGCTGGACCTCATTCCCATGGACCCTTGCATAACGTGTGGCCATTAGACCTTCAGGGAGAACAACTTTGATTTGCCAGCAAGCAGGAGACGTCCATCCCATGAAGAATTCAGGAATTTGTCTATTGGGTCTCCTTTTCTTCACTACTCCTCCTCACATTTGGCTGCTCTGGTCTCTTGCACGACCACACAGGGGCTAGCATGAAGTAGTCACATCTGTGTGCAAACCATTGATTGGTAATGGTCAGTATTTCGACCCCTAAACCCGATACCTCTGCTTCAAATCATACTCCTAAAATCTAGCACATAGTGACAGACTGACCAGTCGTTTTCTTCTTTATTACTGCTTTAGAAAAATTTATCCCGCTCACCCCGCCACCATTGGTGGATGTGATATGTTTTATTTTGACGTATGTTTGTTGATTTCCTTTTCTCAGTCTGATTGACACTACCACCTCAAAGTACCTTTCTTTCATTCACTTATCTTCTTCTTTGGGGGGCTAACATGCCATAAGTTCAACAAAGATGTGAGACAGGCTCTTTAATTCAACTATCACATCCCAGAGGCTGAAGAAGAAGTTGCAGCTACACTGAGCTTGACAACTTGGGCCATTCAGCAGCTGCAAAGTAGAAGAAATGTAAAAAAAAAATCATTTTGCTCTTTTGAAGGGCAATGTCATTAAAAAAATACAACTAGGATTCAAATCCAATTTTTATCTCTGCTACCAAAGGTGAAGGAGGTTCTGTTTTCACCCCTCTCTGTTTGTTACTTACAAAATCTAAAGATTTCGAAAGTATATTGATCACTTCCGTCCTCTGTTTGTGTGTTTGTTTGTGTGTGTGTTTGTTTGTAGGCATGATAACTCGAACGGAAGAAGCTACCAATGTCAAATTACACCACGTGATTCAGGAGGGTGATGGCTAGTGCTGATTAGATTTTGGTCAAAATCGGTCAAAGGTCAAGGTCACAGTGAGGTCAAACATTGGATTTTTTGATGGTTTGGTACAGAATCATCGTAGGAACTTCTGGTTTGTGTCGCTACCTTCTCTTGAGACAGCTTTTATTAGACAAGGTCAGAGGTCAAGTTGACGATTTCGTAATTACCAGTCTATGACTGCTTGTTACTTACGAAATCTAAAGGTTTCGTCAGTATATTGATCAGTTCCGTTCTGTTTGTTTGTTTGTGTGTGTGTGTGTGTTTGTTTGTAGGCACGATAACTCGAGAACGGAAGAATCTACCAATGTCAAATTACACCACGTGATTCAGGAGGGTGATGGCTAATGCTGATTAGATTTTGGTCAAAATCGGTCAAAGGTCAAGGTCACAGTGAGGTCAAACATTCGATTTTTGATGGTTTGGTACAGAATCATCGTAGAAACTTCTGGTTTGCGTCGCTACCTTCTCTAGAGACAGCTTTTATTAGACAAGGTCAGAGGTCAAGTTGACGATTTCGTAAGTACAATTCTATGACTGCTTGTTACTTACGAAATCTAAAGATTTTGTCAGTATATTCATCAGTTCCGTTCTGTTTGTTTGTTTGTTTGTGTGTTTGTTTGTTTGTAGGCACGATAACTCGAGAACGGAAGAAGCTATCAATGTCAAATTACACCACGTGATTCAGGAGGGTGATGGCTCGCGTTGATTAGATTTTGGTCAAAATCGGTCAAAGGTCAAGGTCACAGTGAGGTCAAACATTGGATTTTTTGATGGTTTGGTACAGAATCATCGTAGGAACTTCTGGTTTGTGTCGCTACCTTCTCTTGAGACAGCTTTTATTAGACAAGGTCAGAGGTCAAGTTGACGATTTCGTAATTACCAGTCTATGACTGCTTGTTACTTACGAAATCTAAAGGTTTCGTCAGTATATTGATCAGTTCCGTTCTGTTTGTTTGTTTGTGTGTGTGTGTGTGTTTGTTTGTAGGCACGATAACTCGAGAACGGAAGAATCTACCAATGTCAAATTACACCACGTGATTCAGGAGGGTGATGGCTAATGCTGATTAGATTTTGGTCAAAATCGGTCAAAGGTCAAGGTCACAGTGAGGTCAAACATTCGATTTTTGATGGTTTGGTACAGAATCATCGTAGAAACTTCTGGTTTGCGTCGCTACCTTCTCTAGAGACAGCTTTTATTAGACAAGGTCAGAGGTCAAGTTGACGATTTCGTAAGTACAATTCTATGACTGCTTGTTACTTACGAAATCTAAAGATTTTGTCAGTATATTCATCAGTTCCGTTCTGTTTGTTTGTTTGTTTGTGTGTTTGTTTGTTTGTAGGCACGATAACTCGAGAACGGAAGAAGCTATCAATGTCAAATTACACCACGTGATTCAGGAGGGTGATGGCTCGCGTTGATTAGATTTTGGTCAAAATCGGTCAAAGGTCAAGGTCACAGTGTGGTCAAACATCCAAAATATGATAACTCGAGAACGGAAGAAGTTACGAATGTGAAATTACACCAGGTGGTTCAGAAGGGTGATGGCTAGTGCTGATTAGATTTTGGTCAAAATCGGTCACAGTGAGGTCAGACATTCGATTTTTGATGGTTTGGTACAGAATCACCGTAGAAACTTCTGGTTTGCGTCGCAACCTTCTCGAGAGACAGCTTTTATTAGACAAGGTCAGAGGTCAAGTTGAAAATTTCGTAAGTACCAGTCTATGAATGCTTGTTTGTTTGTAGGCACGATAACTCAAGAACAGAAGAATCTACTAATGTCAAATTACACCACGTGATTCAGGAGGGTGATGGCGAGTGCTGATTAGATTTTGGTCAAAATCGGTCAAAGGTCAAGGTCACAGTGAGGTCAAACATTCGATTTTTGATGGTTTGGTACAGAATCATCGTAGAAACTTCTGGTTTGCGTCGCTACCTTCTCGAGAGACAGCTTTTATTAGACAAGGTCAGAGGTCAAGTTGACGATTTCGTAAGTACCAGTCTATGACTGCTTGTTTGTTTGTTTGTTTGTTTGTGTGCAGGATATCTCAAAAAATTTTGGATTGATCTCGATGAAATTTGGCGGGCAGGTTGGGTGTGTGACAAGGACGAACTGATTCGATTTTGGTGAAGATCCAGATCCGGATCCGACTACTAGAATTTTTAAAGTGATTCTTCAACATTGAGAGAAAGGGCCAAAAATGATATAAAGCACGATATCTCAAAAAGTTGTTGACTGATTCGGACAAAACTTGGTGCACATTTTAGGTGTGTGACACGGAAGAATTGATTCGATTTTGGTGAAGATCTGATTCCAGATCTGGATACGAGAATTATTTAATTTTTAAAGTGATTCTTTACCATTGAAAGATGTGACCAAAACGATGATATAGCATGATATATCAAAAATGTATAAGGCCAGATATGTTCTCGTGGATCAGGCATGATGTGGCGGAGGCATGCACTCAACCGAGTGCCCTTCTAGTTTTATTTGGGTTATTTTCTATTCGTTTATATCTGGTCCATTGTAGAGTTTATCTTTGGTCAATATTTAGTCCCGCCTGACCCATGTGAGGTTTTTTTCTGCAGATTGTTCAGGAGTATTTGTGGATATTTTTTAATGTCCATCTGCCTTCTTGTATTCACTGGTGATCGAAGAGCTCTGCCTTTCAATAACCTCCTGTAAAGATTTGGAGGGGACACAAGTTGTGAGTCATAGATTATATATATACAGTGCCTAAAGAAAGTCTAAACCCCCTTTGAAAATTTTCACCTTTTGTTGCCTCAAAGCCTGGAATTAAATTGCATTAAATCAGACTTTCCACCTTTATTTACACGTTGTAACCCACAACTTCCAAGTGAAAAACAAATTGAACAAATTTCAGAAAATTAATTTGAAATGCAAAACTGGAATATCTTAGTTGGATAAGTGTCCACCCCCCTGAGTTAATATTGGTGGAAGCACCTTTGACAGCAATTACAGCTGTGAGTCTCTTGGGATAGGTCTCTACCACCTTTGCACACCTTGATTGGGCAATATTTACCCATTCTCCTGTACAAAACTGTTCAAGCTCAGTCAAGTTGTGTGGGGAACATTGATGGACAACAATCTTCAAGTTATGCCACAGATTTTCGATTGGATCAAGGTCAGAGCTCTGACTGGGCCACTCAAGGACATTTATCTCCTTGTTCCTTATCCACTCCAGTTTAACTTGGGGCTGTGTGGTTCAGGTCATTGTCATGCTGAAAGGTGAACTTCCTTCCCAATTTCAACTTTCTTGCAAATGGCAGCAGGTTTTCCTCGAGGATTTTTCTGTATTTTACTCCATCCATTTCCCCTTCCATCTTGACAAGTTCCCCAGTCCCTGCTGATGAGAAACATCCCCATAACATGATGTTGCCACCACCATGCTTCACAGTGGGGATGGTGTTCTTTGGGTGATGTGCCATTTTGGGTTTGCACCAAACGTCACGTTTTGCATTTAGGCCAAAAAGTTCCATCTTGGTTTCGTCAGACCACAAAAGTTTTTGCCACATTGCTTCAGAATCTCTGGAGTGGTTTTTCGCACACCTCAAATGGGACTCAAAGTGGGCTTTTTTGAGTAATGGCTTCCTTCACCCAACCATACAGGTCAGACTTGTGGAGTGCTTGGGATATTCTTGTGCGATAGTCCAAAAAAAATTGTATGATTGTATTTGTCTTTAGTTGAATGTGCCGTGGAAGAAAAAGAAAATTATAATCATGTACTCTCAATTATAATTGTTGCTGGTGCTTTATAAATTTAATATTTATGCTATAGTCGAATTGGCTGTCAATTGTGTTTCCCTTTTTTTCTGCGTGTTGATGGGGGGAATATCTTACTATGAAACAGGGTGGCCTGGTTGATGGCACTGCAACTTTTGCCATGATTGTCATTCTCTTTCACCCAGTGGACACGTATTGCAGTTTGAGTTATTTTGCCTAATGCTTATCAGACCCATGTACTCACTGCCTTTTATATACACAATTCCTTATATTCATTTCCTTGAAAGATCTATAACCTACGGACTTATCCTGTACTCCTTTTGGTTGTCTGCTTTTTAGTATTTTGTCTGATTCTCACCAAGGCCAGCTGAAAGTCACCATGTTCTCTCTCCCTTTGAATCTCCCAGCCCTCTCCACTCCCACGAAAGCATATAAATGTCAGAAAATGTAAACTTAGCTTAGTGCAAATCATTGGGATGTTTACATCTCAGTGCTTTGGACTCCGTGGTACCACAAAAAAAATGTTCTCTGATCAAATGTACTTTTCGTTGTGGACAGTGAATTAATTGTTTCTTACAAATTGAGTAACAGGACTTACACCAGGTTGGTTAATAGAACAAATCAGAAAATTCCACAACAAATTGGTGCCGTGAACTCGGATGTACTAAATCCCTGGAGGCAGTCCATGGGCCGGAGGGACGGCGAATGCCAACGAAATGCCATCCCTGACGGCGGGCCTGTTCTTAGCGGGTAACGTACATCGACAAAGGAAAGTACATGTCAGAGAATTTTTATTATAGGCCTGAGAGGATCCTGCGGTTCGAGACTGCTTAAGCCTTCGGGGCTGAACAGAGATCAGGGATCTCTTCACGGGAAGCTGAAGTCTTCGCCGTACCTTTAGTGAGTTCGGTACTCAGCTCACGGTGCTGTACTGGGTACAGCAGAGGGATTGGGGAAAAGGCCCTCTGGCCAAAGGGAGGGGGTGGTCAGTCCAACCTCCGCAAAGAGAGGGGTTCGAGACCCAGCTCGCTGTGTAGTGTAATTGTTATGCGTTATGTGGATTGAGGTTATGAAGTGCATATTTCATGGTATTTGTGACGTGGGGTTTGAAAGATGGGAAATGCTGTTGGATGAATGTTTGTTGAGTTACCTGTTTGGATTCTGGTTTGTTCATTGTACGCACTGGAAGTTTGCTTGCTGTGAAACAGTTGCATTGCATTGTGTGAAGGTGTTACGGATTCGTAAATCCTATAGTTCTGTAAGGAGTTACCTCTTTGGACGGATTTGTGAATGCAGTGTGATTGGAAAGGTTGAGTTTTATGTTAAGAATGCAAGTTGAGTGTTCCAACCTGGAACTCTTGTATGTTTGTATTCATATCTGATTTGTATGCACACTGATTTGCATTGATCTGCATGTTGTACTAAGTGAGTGTTGAAATGAAACGTGTGCGAGTCCAACAGATTTCACTGGAATAAAACGTGCTCTATTGTGTATTGTGACGTGACCTGTGAAGTTTATGGGAATGCATTAGTTCGGAAAATGGAGATAAGGACTGGTCGTCACCGTAGACTGTGAAGACTGGATGAGGTGAAGTGCACGCACCGATTCCAGAGGAAAAACGATGACTGACTCCGCACGTGCTGTTGATTCAGAGTGCGGGGCGGATGTCGTTGAGAGTGTTTTGAGACCAGATTGAGAGGTGTGTGTGTGTGTGTGTGTGTGTGTGTGTGTGTGTGTGTGTGTGTGTGTGTGTGTGTGTGTGTGTGTGTGTGTGTGTGTGTGTGTGTGTGTGTGTGTGTGTGTGAATTCAATCTTGGTGAAAATCTGAATTGGAAGCGATTGTGAGCTCGATAAGGAACTGAAGATTACTGAACGATGTCATACATGAATGTCTTGTTAGAAATGATATTGTAACAACTAAAGAAACTTCAAGCAGGGAGTTAAAGCAGCCTGACCGTTTGTGTTGGTGCTGATAAAAAAACTAAGGTCACGAATCTCCCTGAACGGGCCAACACTAAATGCTGAATGTCTGTGCTTTGTCGGCAGGAAAGGACATAAATGTGTGTGCTGTGCCTTGGATAGACGCTGAAGCAAGTGTTGAAGTTTTATTTAAAAGCCATAGGGATTTTGGGTAAATTGTGAAAGAACAATTGTGAATGTGGCTTATATTCCGAACGTGAAGTCCATTTAGGAGGCTCGCTATCGCTGGTATTATGAGACAAAAATCCTCGAATTACTCAGCCCGGCAAGGTGAGGTCTTACAAGCAGCTGTTATTACTGCCAGAAGAGATTTATGGGTACTGAACCCCCCATTCAATTCATATGCAGATTCAAAGAGGGGTTGGCAGCTACTGTGTCGAAATGTGCATGCCGTTGGCGATGACGTGAGTGAAATGTTTCCAAAATTTGATTTGATTTGTACTTAAAATGTGATCAAAATGTAGAAATGTGATTTGGAATGATTTTAAAGTGATTTGTAAAGTAGTTGTGTATGATTTGGTACCTTGGGATGAATGAGGATTTATAACCTTCCACCAGCACTCCGGTAGAGAGTGATCAATTAATTATCCCTCGGATGGACGTTAAACTAGGCGTGCTGTCTTCATTAGTCTGTGAATGTTATGTTGATGGCTCTTCGTCTGAGTCCTCCGTAGACAAGTGTGGACTGGCTGTCTGGTGCTCTTTGAACACACAGTCGTGCAAGCCTTATCAGACGAACACTCCTTGGCACATTTGTCTGCCAAGGTCAGCTGCTGGCATGAATAGCAGAAAGCAAAAAAAAAAAAAAAAAACATCTCTGGTGCCTTTATTTGTGCCTCGATTTGTCAAATTAATTCATGAATCGTTTGATGTGATGAAAAGAAATTATTTTTATTGTCACAATGATCGGCCATAAAGCTGTTTAAAGGTCCCATGACACTCAAAAGTACTAAAATTGCACATATATATGTCCTAGAGGAGTTTTTCATCGTGATTTCTGATCCGACAATGTTTTTTCACAATACTCGTTCTGTAAAATGTAAAATTAAAAAAAAACAAACCTCTTCGGGAACGCCCCTAAAAATTCTGCCGAAATCTACTGAAAGGGGCGTAACCCACATGACGTCATCTCCAGAATGACAAAGGCTGCACGTAAATTACTCGGGTTGGTGGTCTACGTGATTGTATTGGCTTCCTGTGTGTTTCCACATTCGATTGGTCGACTCAAACGCTTCATTCATTTCTGCTTTAAAAAAATCAAACATTTGGTTTTGAATAATGGATGACATGGACTTTGATTTGTCTGGTAACGACAGTGAGTGTGAGAGAAATGAAGGATTTTGGTCTGAATCAGATGGAGAATTGTCGGATAACGTAGTCGCGGTAGGTGAAGTTCAGGCAGCTTACCAGTTCGAGCCCGAAGCAGGACAAGCAGAGGAAACTGGCGATGAAATTCCCAGAGTTCATGATGATCGGGAGGACATCGAAGGACGACTCGGAAATAACAACTGGTTAGACTAAATCCTATTTGTAATTCAATAATGTAAATTAGACTTGCATACTGCTCGATATCAGAAATATTTTAGTGAGGTGACGTGACCAGCGCAGTGCAGTGGACATGTTGCGGCAAATGAATCGCAAGCATGGCCAGCGCATGTCATCGGCCGTTTCTCTCCTCGCATAAAATGAAGCAATCTCACTGTCCGGATACGATGAAAACTTGTGTGTAGAATACACCTTGCGACACAATTGTCTCGAGTAGTCCGATAAATCTGACGTTCTGTTGCATTTTTATTTATTTTATTCCTACTGTCATCATGTAGCGCCAGTAAAAAACAATGAAGAAAAGAGAATAATAAAAGAAAGCTACAGCGCGTCAGATTTATCGGACTAGTCGGATGGACGACGGATTTATCCGACTCGTCTAGACTCTAGAGTTGACAAGTAACTTGTATTAGCATGCACACAATGTACAAGTCAATGCGTAAGAGTCCCGAGGCTATGAGACCATGTAACAGGACAGATAAATTTGTCTTTCCTAGTTGTGCCAACATATTTTTCTCTGTACATTTATTACAGCATTTTGGCTAAATGTTAATGAACAGCAAGCCAATGGAAGCAGTACCTTCGCTTTTGAATAAACCCATGTATGTCGAGTGCAGCCATACCTGGCTTGCATGTATGTAGAATCGTACCTATCCCAGCAGGCTGGTGTCAACGAACAATTCAATAAACTGCAAAATGTGGGTGCAGATTTTTCACATTGTTTGATTTTAAAATTATCTCCTTGCGCCTTGAAATGATGCAATATTAATCTTTGGGTATTTTACTTTTATGTCCCTGTAAGTTTCTTTTTTAATGGAGAGGTTCAACAATCACATTTTATATTTTGTGGACATGGTATAGCTCTTTATTGTGCATACATGTATTGGATTTGTACACGACTACGACAAGGTAGTAAAGGGATAAATAATTTCCTCGTGATTGTTGTGCATACACGGCTCAGAAGCAGAATTTCTTTTCCACGAAACAATCGCAGGAATTAAGACGATCAGTGAGATAGCAAACAAATGTGCACAATGCATTTGTACGTACTTTATACGGCGCGCGACGTCTAATCAATCCACTCTGTGCGAGTCGCATTCTGGAGATGACGTCAACGGTCACGTGACCTCCGGTTCGCTGAACTCAACTTTTTTGAGGGGTGGGGCATAGCAACTTGTGAAAAGCACTACAAATGTTCGAAATATTGGTCTAATTATCTCATTGTTGATTTTAAAAAAGAAACATGGGTGATTTCTTCACTAGGAAGGTCAAGTTAATATATAAATAACCAGAAAATTTTGAGTGTCATGGGACCTTTAAGCGAGATTGGATGAATAATGCACTCAAAGGTGGAGTTTGAGAAGCACCAGCTGATTGAGGTGCAGGGCACAGCAACACCAAACAAACTGGAGAAACTATTGCAAGACATGCGAGCCAACCGAGTCGCTATAAAGGGAAAACTGAATGCTCCGATGGAGGTCAAAGGGGAGTTTAATTCATATGAGATGGAACTGCGGCGTCAGATGGACCTTTTTGCGAAGGTGGTTCTCTGTAAGTCTCTGCTTGGCTGTGCAACACATCACCCCAACTTGGACTTGGTGGTCATCAGAGAGCAAACAGAGGGAGAGTACAGCTCATTCGAGCAGGAGGTGCAGAGGTACTGGTGGAGTTTTACCAGTTGGGAGCTTACAGCAGGTATCATGTCATGATGCTAACAGTAGTTCAAATCTCCCATGCCTCCCCCACAACAATGATAAACATTATTTGGAGAAAAGATTGGGAAGGTTCTACCAAATGTGTGGACAGAGTGTTTTGAGCTGCAATTTAAATGCTATTCGCATGATGACTCAACTTTGACAAATAATTTGACAAATTTTGTACACCGTTTTAAAAAGAGAGGTTTAAACTGTATTTATTTGTTTTGATAAAGGAATGGATTTGTATTTAAAAGGTCAGAGAACGTGATTAGATGGCTAGTGTACGAGGTGTGTTCAAAAAGTATCCAACCTTAATTCTTCGTGCGTAAACAAATGAAGCTAGGGAGGCATGGTTTGGTGCACGTATGTAGGCGATCCTAATTCGTATGCGTGAATATTTTCCCGCCTGCAGAAGCTGTCAGTCGCCGACAGACCGTCGATGAGTGAGGAAGTATAAGTGAGTGCAGTTGGATTTTCGTTTTTGACAAAATGACGGATCACTGTGGTCTCATCGCCAGTGATCACTGTGTTGAAGATGTTGGGATCGCTGTTCACAGTCTCCAGCATGTCCTGTGCGATCTCCAAATGGAGTGCTTCTGCTCGATCTTTAGCAGCTTTGGCACGAACTTCGCTGAGATTCTCCTTAAGCCGAAATCCTCAGTCACAATGGAATGAACGGATCCAATGCTGACGCCCACCTCGTCTGCAAGTTCTCTGATCGTGATTCGACGATCCTGCATCAGCAGCAGGGTCCTCACTTGGTCAATGACAATCTCATTTTGGGATGTTGAGGGCTTACCAGAACGTGCTTCACTTTCCACTGATGTGCGACCATCTTTGAAGCGGTTGTACCACTCTTTTATCTGTGTAGTGCCCATTGCTTCATTCCCAAAGGCCTGTTGAATCTTGTGGATCGTTTCCACTTGGGAATCACCAAGCTTTACACAAGATTTGATGCAGTAGCATTGTTCAAGTTTTTCCGTCATTTTGTCAAAAACGAAAATCCGACGGCACTCACTTACACTACCTCACTCTTCGGCGGTCTGTCGGAGACTGATAGCTTCTGCAGGCGGGAAAATATTCACGCATACGAATTAGGATCGCCTACATACGTGCACCAAACCACGCCTCCATAGCTTCATTTGTTTACGCACGAAAAATTAAGGTTGGATACTTTTTGAACACACTTTGTATGTGTGTCGGTTATATTGCAACATGTTGCTGTTTTGGTGATGAGAGAAATGGATAAGATGGACAATGTCAGAGATTTAAAATGTTGATGGAATTCTGAATCGTGATGAGAGAGGTTGGTTAAACATTATTTTTCCGAGATATTTCAGCTCCATTGACCATGAAAGAAATGGATGCTCATCAGGTTAATTAAACAACGTTTGCATTTGGTATTGTTTAAACTGTTTGGAGAAATTTTGTAACTATGTTTGTCAAGCTTTGTTCCTAAATGATCCCAAATGAAGGCTCTGCAGCCAAAGTGTGGTCTGCAGCTCGGCAACTCGATGTCATGGCCGAGCGGCGTGGAACTCATGATGGGGGAGTTTGCAGAGCTGAGAGCCCGAGAAAGACTTCCAAAAGAATCACCCTGTGACTAAAATAATAGTCAAGCTACTCTTGTTTAATTACTCCTGTGAATTGATGTAAGAATGTGTAACCTAGCTTTGAATTATTTTGGGGATCTATTTTGTGAATTATAATAAGAGCCTGGTGTTGGCGCAGTGGTTTGGGCAGCGGCTTGGGATCCAAAAGGTCCTGAGTTCAAGCCCGTTGGACCACTGAATTAATACACCAGGGGGTTGACTCAGCCTGTCATCCTTCCGAGGTCGGCGAAATGAGTACCAGTGTACTGGGCCGGTGTATACCCTGGTTAAAATAGGTGTACCATATCTCTGTGTCGTAAGAGGCAACCAGGGTTGCGTCAGGAAGGGCATCCGGCGTAAAACATGTGCCAAATCACTATGCGGATCATGCGGATGATTCGCTGTGGCGACCCCTAAAGGAGGAAGCAGCCGAAAGAAGAAGAGGAGATTTTGTGAATTATAATAACCTTGCAACAGCACACCATTATGTTTTGACCTGTATGGTAGTGATGGGGATACTGTTATGGTCAATAGGACCAATAAGTGACACTTGTGGTAATGTCTACATGTAAACATGGGGAACAGTTGGTAACTAGTGGAGGTTGTGTATGGTAACTGTGTTAATTACTTTCAGACTAAGCTCATTTAAAAAAAAAAAAGGAACTCATGGAGAACACTGGAGGCACAAGATTTTTTTGTGTTCATTGTGTCTTTTCCTCCATGACAACGCATCATGGTATTCGAACCATCATGTTTCTTTTGGTTATAATTAATATCAACTTTTGTTTTGAGATTACAAATTGAGAAACCTTTCATCATATAAGTCTCGTAATCCTAATTTAAATGTATTGGGGTCTTCAAGTGACAGAGTATTCTTCTATCTTTTCCCTAACTTCTTCTTGATTAATTGATATATTGTCAATCACTGTAGCTATGGACCTTGTTGATCTGTAAATTGAGGATAGGGAAAAGTTACTGAGAATTTAATCAAGATAATATATTAAGTTGAGGTACTTACATAATATTGAAGGAGAGTCTGCGTTATTAAATTGATCCACAGATTGGTCAACATTACATATTATGAATCATAAGTTAACTGCGAGGGAAAATCAAGATATGAGGGAAAGCAGCATGGTATTTACATAACCATAATGCAGAATGATGGGAAGAGTGGCTCGACCAATAGCAATTATGAAATCAATTCATGGAATTAGGAATTGTACCATATATTGTAACTGTATTGTTCTCACTTATTAGTAGTTGGTACTGGCCTGACTGTAATTTAAGTAAAATGCCTCTACAATTTGTAGAAAGACAAACAAATGATAAACCAGAATTATGCGGAGTACAGAAGGCATGACCATGTGAAATGAATGTTAAATCAGTCAGAATGTAAGAATTATATTATTGAAAAGAGAGCGATGATGCCACAAGCCAATTAAAATATTACCTATTTTATGTTTTCTGATTAATTGGACAGGTGCATGATTTTTGATTAGGTGGTACTTATTGTACGTTACTTAAGTAAGTTGAGGTATTTCTAACACTGACTTGACCATCTTTCATCAGTACGGAAGTGCTAAGTTAGCTGGAAATAAATAAATAAATAATGGCAGTTGCTCTGGAGCTGCTTGTGAATGAAACTGTGAATTGTTGAGCAGATATGAATGTTAAAATGATTGCAAGTGTTAAAATAGTAACTGTGCAAAATCGAATCGCTTTTGATTCGGTACTTGCTCCAAAAAAAGGGAACCTGTTCTCTTGTTGGGTTTGAGTGTTGTACTTATTGCTCAGACGAATTAAAATACATTGAAAAATAAAGAAGTAGCTAACTTTCATAATTATTGTACAGATGATGGGGTATTTTTCTTGACTCGAAGGAATTTTCTTTTTGAAGGATGGTGAAAAGAATTAATGATTGCAAATTGGAACTCTGATAAAGACTGTTGCCCTTTCGACATGGAAATAGCAAATGAGATGAATGTTTTTGAGTGTACATACAACTGAGATTTCTGTATATTTTAGCATGTCATTTAGGTGCGAAAAACAAGGAGAGGGAAGGGATAAAATATTGATATAACATATAATGCAAGTTAAATGCTTCTGTAAGGACCTTTGTCAGTCTTATTGAAATACATGAGCCCATGACATTTATGGATTGGTGTTTATTCGATGCTTAACCTTGACTTTGTTTGTTTTGCAGTGTTGAGAGCAGTTGAACTATGCAGTGTACAATTTCGTCTAATGAAGCTTTGGAAGAACTTCCACTGAAAGATTGGACAATGGGGAGAACCCAGATTTGGGTGATTGGGCATTTAACACATGATCATGAAACTACCCCCTTCCTGAGGAGATAAGATGAGCATGTTAAAGAGAAAAAAAAAAGAAAAAAACCCACTGAAGAGAAGGTTGGTCAAGTCAAACCACAGCAAGGCAAAGACTTAACGTCGCCATTGCGTGGTGCCTGCCTGGAGGAATGTCTTCAACCACACTCACAAATTTCTTCTCTACAAATACATCGTGAACTTGCCGTGGTTGCACCATGCACAACGAAGGCCCTGAAAGGTCCACCTGGCAAGTCATCTGCAACATGTGTTCAATGGTGCGGGTGGAGCTCATGAAGCCATCGCGGCTGCCTCCAACATGCACAGCTCGCTTGGTGAATCAAACCTGATTGTGCAAACTGCTGCTATGAAGCCCCAAACTCCGCTGGGGCTGAATCTCTGGGTCACTTCTCGAGTCCTTTTCGTCTCCTTCAACCCAGTGTCGAGCCCAAGCTCTCACGTGCCAAGATCTATCATCTCTGCAGCTTAAAGAGTGCCTCGACTGTGTTTCCCGTTGGGTGCTGCTCTATCTACACCCTGACCTGCTTATCTTCTGACTTCAGGTAGCATGTCTTTTCGATTTATGACACATGTTGATGAACAGGCCATGAATTAAATGGAAACACACTCACTAACCTGGCTGGGATACTATTGAGATGGTCGTCATCCAGCATTCTTCTGATATGAGCACTCGCTGCCATTGTTGATTGAACTTGTGTAACGGATATATTTTCTCCTCAAGGAACGGGGTATGGTGATCATGTGTAATATAATTATTCAAATTTTCCTGATAAGGAAAAAAAGGGGGGATTGTGGAAGAAAAACAATTTATATTCATGTACTCTCAATTGTAATTGTTGCTGATGCTTTATAAATTTAATATTTATGCTATAGTCGAATTGGCTGTCAATTGTGTTTCCCTTTTGTCTGGGTGTTGATGGGGGGAATGTCTTACTATGAGACAGGGTGGCCTGGTTGATGGCACTGCAACTTTTGCCATGATTGTCATTCTCTTTCACCCGGTGGACACGTATTGCAGTTTGAGTTCTTTTGCCTAATGCTTATCAGACCCATGTACTCACTGCCTTTTATATACACAATTCCTTATATTCATTTCTTTGAAAGACCTATAACCTACGGTCTTATCCTGTACTCCTTTTGGTTGTCTGCTTTTTAGTATTTTGTCTGATTCTCACCAAGGCCAGCTGAAAGTCACCATGTTCTCTCTCCCTTTGAATCTCCCAGCCCTCTCCACTCCCACGAAAGCATATAAATGTCAGAAAATGTAAACTTAGTTTAGGGCAAATCATTGGGATGTTTACATCTCAGTGCTTTGGACTCCATGGTACCACAAAATAAATGTTCTCTGATCAAATGTACTTTTCGTTGTGGACAGTGAATTAATTGTTTCTTACAAATTGAGTAACAGGATTTTCACCAGGTCGTTTAATAGAACAAATTAGAAAATTCCACAACAGTGCCTTCTGTTAAACAATGGAATCTATTTCCTGTATATGTAAATATGATTAAGTGAGAAAGCATTTTAAGAGAGAAGCAAAAAGCAATAATTTCTCAATTGGCATGTAAAGTTTGAACTGTATTTGCGCAGAAGAGAAACTATTGCAACATGGGTGTGTTGGTGGCCTCGATGTGAAGACAGTTGAAGGCATTAGTATGAGGGATTTGTATTATATTATGAAAAATGATCAAGTACAGTATTATGAGAGTTACAATATCACAAGGGATTGTCAATCAATGTAATGGCTCATTCATGATCTTCAGGGTGGGGGCAATCTTCCTGCCCTCTCTTGTTTGGTTGGTCTACATATGACACCGGTCCATGCATTATGGTTGACTCTTCCTACACACCATCAATTTTTAAACTCACTGACTTGCATCAGGTTATCAAAAGGCACAATGTAGCCAAGTGAAGGGTTGATATGCTCAATATCAAGAAATTTTAGTTTTATCCACAGCACAATGGCAAAACTACAGTGGGATGCACAAACTACATCGGACTGACAAAATAACCGAGAGGTATGTGCACTCACCTCTGCGCTGTCTCACCTGAATTTGAAGTTTGGCTCAGCTATAAACTATCACCCTGGTGTTTTGCAAGCAGGGTAATGGATCAATTTGTGCACTATCCTTTGGATGTCCTGTCTGCTGGCATTAGTTGTTGTTAGTTAATGGTCCTACTGTGCGAGGTCACAATGCATCCAGACCTAGCTTTTTCATCTGTGATACAGAGCTGGGGATAACTTCATGTTTTTCACAGTAATTATAAAATACTGTATTACACTTTTTCAAATATATTTATTGCCACGGTGAAATATTACACATACATCAAAAAAAAAAAATGGATAGAATTGTGGCTAAAAATATTCAAATGCTCATGAACTCGTGTGACCAATTTGGCAAATAAAAAGGAATTACAGAACATTGTGGTTTAATGGCAGCTAATTTGTCAACAAATGACGATTGACCAATCTTGACCAAAAATGATTGACCAATCACAAATGACATTTGTGATCGGTCAATAATTACAAAATACAGTGGTCTATAATTACAAAATAATGCAAAAATATTCAGCATGACCACCGATGAAGGCAATATGGTGATGCCTACATCATTTGACTCCGATAAGAAGACTGCTGAGTTGTCTTCAAAATTTTGCATTATTTTGAAGACCTGAAGTTTTGAAGTCCTGGACGGAAGGATGAGATTGAAGAAAGTGTGTAAGTTGATTCCACAGGCAGGAAAAAAAAAGAGGAACAAATGAGTGGAGGAAAGCAGTGGTTCTGAATTTTGGTAGTTTCACTCGGAATTTTGGTTGTTTCACTCCACCACTTTTGGTGGTGGAGGTAACGAGTATGGTTTCCATATAGGCCATTTACTTTTTGCTTATAGTTTTCATGAACCGCTTGTCAAAAAATTATGAGCATGGAGTACACGTGGGGATAAGGTGATTTTGACACAGATGTCTATTTGGAACTCATATAAATTAATTTCAAGTAACCCCCATTATTGTTGCACGGAATCTGTATTTGAGGGACATATAACCCTCTGTGCAATGGCTGATGCCATTCACATAGAGTTGGTGAGTTATCACCAGCACTCTGGCTAATTTCCAAATTCCTGCACACTCAGTCGAGTGTCCTGCATCAGAGTGGTGACATATTCAGGATTGCAACCCCTTGTCAATAAATTGCTTTGACAGAAAACTGATGCTCTGTTGTGTGCGTAGAACATGCTGAATAATATACAGTGGTCTATAATTATAGAATGGAGGAAGTGGTTGTATATATGTCCACTCTATAGCCATTGGTTGGACCATGCCCACTCTGTAGCCACAGCTGGCCTGATGCCACCCTGAATCCTGAAACAAAATCATGCATCTGCAATTTTTGTCATGTGGTAAGTCTAACACATCTTCGGAAATGTTATATTCACAACTGTCAAGCCCTCCCTATAAGTTTTCCTTTCAGTATAAAACAACCGAAGTGATCAACTGTTGAAAAGATCATCAAATATTGAAAAGTTGGAGTCGATGGGCATCATGGGCCTTGTGAAGGTGACAATACAATAGGTGTCAGAGTTTACAGACCTGGAGTGTCACCCTAGGTGCCGGCTGAATTGGAATTATCCTTGCTTTTATAACCACAATGCATTATAAATGCACATAAACAGTATGCATGTTTTTGGTTCAAGTACGTTACCTGTGTTTCTTATTTTCAGGAGTGATTGAGGCAGTGATCTTTTGCCTATACACCACCCAAATAAAGGGATGTTTTGGAAGAACCTGTTACACGCTTGGAACAAGATCGCCCAGAGGGCAGGTACTCTTCTTGTAATAATAATAATAACAATACAAACTGCATGAACTACTTGACACAACCTGCATAGATACGCACCTTTTTGGTCTCTCTGAGCAATTGGATGAGTATCGATACTTCAAGAATAGACAGATTGGTGTTGCGATGGAGAGGGATATTTTTCACACACAAGCCATGATTGTTCATTGATATTGCAGAGAAAGACAAAACAAAACAAAGAACAAAAAATGTGCAATTGCATGAGAGAGTGTCCAGGAATTATTACTCTGGATGAAGCTGTATTACTGAAGTCGGTGCAAGCACTGGACATACTCGATGGATATACTCAACCTCACTTTTGTTACTTCTTGGATCGTGTAAATCATTTCAATGAAGTGCAATAAACTCCAGAAAGTTTGAGAGGTTTTGTCAAAAGAAAGCCGACTTTAATGTGATCCATACTACTGCTTGAAAAACTTGTTCATGACACAGTTTGTTGCCATAGAAACTGTTGTAAAAGGTTGTTGTTCACGATGCAAAAGAAGGCGCCTTCAAATGACACAAAACATCTCTCGATTTGGGATCAGTGACAGAGACAGAGACAGAGACCGAGACAGACCGATTGCATGAATGTCAACGGTTTAATATTTCACTTGTCAAATTCATGCATGGAAACAATCAACAAACACGATCACAGCAAAGGAATGCAGGGATGCACAGGGAACAACAATTATTCAATGAAAGATGTGGGGGTGGTTTCACATGAGAATTTATTGTGACCTTCCCTACATTATTTACATGCCTTTTGACATACCATCAATATTATCCTGTTGCATTTTTACCCTGCATGGCGAAATGAAAAGTGTGTTTGTCTATGTGTCAGAGGGGCGACCTGTCTAGGATTGTTTTCTAGCCCAGGAGACCGCTTTGGCAGCACCAACGATCTGTACAGAGTATGGTCTCAATGAAATCTCTATGTCTGTCCACAAACGTCAGTTTATGATCGAGGAACAACTTAATTTCAATGGAATGTTCCATTTTGAACACAAATCAGAATGTGAATCGGAACACAAACCTGCAGTTTAGTGGTACTCTGGCTGTGCACAAGTGTGCACTCTGGCTGTGAATCTGTCCCGATTGCACAAGCACAGGGAGCAAATAATTTTACTCTGTTCACCTGCCTGGTTGTCAGACAAAATTGAAAATCATTCCAAACAGGAAACTTACTGTTGTTAAGGACCTCATAAAGGACACAAACAACAGGCATGAATAACTCATGTAATGTGTTAAATGAGGTGGTGTAAAAGACACAGCATCAATGGCAGTAAACTTCTAAAAACAAGGACAAATGTGTCCAAGAGCAGCGTCCTAAAGGTTTTGTCGGCTAAAAAAAACAAACAAAAAAAACAACCAAACTTCCGATATTTCGTCACGTGCCTTGATGAAGCCAATAGCGAGACCCATCATAGTGTATTTACGTATTTACGAAATATAGTGTGTTTACGAAATAAATAATGTATTTACGAATTTACAATACATTAAATGGAATAATCTTTAAATAGTAACGTGAACTTTTCGTAACTTTAAAGCAAATGTCCGAATATATTTTAAAGTTCATGATAGACACTCTCAAAGGGCACCGTCTATGTGAGGATGTGTACAAGTGCTTAGTATTTAAGGAGATCCTTATCGTGTATATAAAAGAGCCGAGTCCGAATATAAAGGTTTTTATCTTCACAAGAAGAAGAAGAACAAGAACAACAATGCCGAGCGTTCTTAGAGCAGCGTTCGCTACGCGAGACGCTGCAAAAACCATTTATTTCTACACCTTTAAAATTTTTACTTTATTTCAATTTAATTGGTTACTTGAAAACTAAAGAACACAAATCGCCTTCTTGGCACTTTCAAAAACCTTTTGTTGAGGAGAACTTGGACAAAATATTATAGTATTTTATATCAGATTGACCAGTCAAATTTGTTGCTAACAGACCCTTTTTCTCAAGATTGCGTGGGGTAAGGTGTTCGAAGAACTCTCTAGTTTAAAATGTTTTTCATGACTTGTTCTGTACTTTTCAAAAACTTATTTACATGCTGGAGAATTTTATTTTTAACGCACGATGAGCAAATAGCACCAATCGCTTTGATGACGGGAATACTAAAGGGAGGAGGGAGAAAAAGAGGGTGGCAGAGGAGGGAAGAAGGATGGAGGGTTGGGGGAGAGAGAGCGGGGAGAGTGAAGAGATGGAGGGGAAAGGAGAGAGGAGGGAAGGGGAGAGAGGAGGGGTGGGGGAAGGGAAGACAGTGTGGTGTGAGAGGAGGGGAAGGTAGATGTGCGGTGGAGCATTAACTATGATTCATACCATCTCATCAAAATGATTCTGCATAGAATAACAGTAAAGATGGAAACAAAATTATGTCTGAAATCCATTTTCTATCGGTCATACTATAAACACGGCTGAGAGACAAACACCGCCCAGACACGTGGGAGACGAAACCCACCCGGCGCATCTGGAGCCAAGCCGTCCAGACACAAACACTGCTCAGACACATCCAAAGACAAACTGCCTTCTGGAGACAAATGTCACCCGGATGCGTTCGGGGACAAAAACCACCCGGACACATCGGGGAAAAAAGACGCCTCCCGGATGCGTCTGGGGACAAACGCCGCCAGGATGCTTCCGGGGATAAACGCCGCACGTACAGTTCTGGAGACAAGCGCTGCCCAGACAGGTCCGGAGACGAGTGCCGCCAGGACAGGTCCGGAGACTAGCGACACCCGGACGGGTCCGGAGACGAGTGCAGCCCAGACAGGTCCGGAGACAAGCGATGCCCGGACGGGTCCAGAAATAAGCGCTGCTCGGACGGGTCCAGAGATGAACGCTGCCTGGACACGTCCGGAGAAGAACGCCGCCCGGACGCATCCAGAGACGAGCACCGTCCAGATGCGTCCGGAGACGAACGCTGCCCGGACGCGTCCAGAGATGAACGCCACACAGATACATCCAGAGCCAAGCCGTCCGGATAGGAACACTGCTAAGACACATCCAAAGACAAACTGCCTTTCAGAGACAAATGCTGCCAGACGCATTAGGGGACAAACACTACCTGGACACGTCCGGGGAAAAACGCCGCTGGAACGCATCCGAGGACAAACGCCGCCTGTACGTGTCCAGGGACAATTGCCGCCCAGACGCACACGGGGGCAAGCGCCACCCAGATGCGTTCAGGGACAAATGCCGCCAGGAAGCGTCAGGGAAAAATGCCAGCCAGACGGATCCGGGAAAAAATGCCGCCCAGACGTGTCCGGGGACAAACACCAGCTGGACAGGTCAGGAGACTAACGCTGCCTGGATGGGACCAAGGATGAGCACCTCCCGGATGCGTTCAGGGACAAATCTTGCCTGGACGCGTCCAGGAACAAACGCCGCCCGGACACATCTGGAGAAGAATGCTGCCCGGACATGTACAGAAATGAATGCCCCCAGACGCGTCCGGAGACGAACGCCACCCGGAAGAATCCAGGGACAAACGCTGGCTGGACGGGTTCGGAGACGAGCGCCGCCTGGATGGGTCTGGGGACGAGTGCTGCCAGGACAGTTCTGGAGACTAACACCACCTGGACGGGACCATAGATGAGCAATGCCCGGACGCGTCCGGGGCAAATGCCACCTGGACGCGTCCGGGGACAAATGCATCTCGGACGGGTCTGGACATGAACACCGCCCGGATGCGTCCGGGGATAAACGCCACCTGGACACGTCCGGGGACAAAGGCCGTCCGGACTTGTTCGGGGACAAATGCCACCTGGACAGGTCCGGAGACTAACGCCACCCAGATGGGACCAGAGATGAGTGCCTACTGGACGGGTCCAGAGAGGAACGCCACCCGGACGCATCTGGAGACAAATGCCACGTGGACGCATCCAGAGAAGAATGCCGCCCAGACGTGTTGGGAGACAAATGCTGCCCAGACGCAATTGGAGAGGAACGCCGCCTGGACGCATCTGGAGATGAACGCCGCTGGACGCGTCTGGAGACGAACGCCGTTGGACGTGTCTGGAGACAAACGCCGTACAGATACGTCCGGAGATGAATACCGGCCGGACGTGTCCAGAGACGAACGCCACCCGGACGCATCCGAGGACAAACGCCGCCTGGATGGGTCCGGAGACGAGCGTCGGCCAGACATATCCGGAGAAGAATACCACCTGGATGCATCTGGGGACAAATGCCACCTTGACGTGTTCAGAGACAAGCGCCGTCTGGATGGATGTGGAGATGAGCACCGCCCACACGAGTCCGGAGACGAACACCACCCGGATGCGTCCGGAGGCGAATGCCAACCTGAACACGTCGGGAGATGAACGTCGCCTGGACACGTCTGGAAAGGAATGCCACCCAGACGCGTCCGGAGATGAACGCCGCCTCGAGACTAACACCGCCCGGACGCATCCAGAGACGAACGCCACACATACACGTCCAGAGACGAACACCACCCGGACGCGTCCGGGGACGAACGCCGCCCGGATGCATCTGGAGACGGACGTCTCCCAGAAACTTCCGGAGATGAATGCCACCTGGACGCGTCCGGAGACTAGCAACGTCTGGATGTGTCCAGAGACAGAGACAGAGACAGACACAGACAAAGACGGGAGAGTAACAGAGGTGTGGGAGTGGTACAGAAAGAGAGTGTCTTCTGCTTTATGAAAAACAAACACATCTCTCGCACACACACACACACACACACACACACACACACACACACACACACACACACACACACACACACACACACACACACACACACACACACACACACACACACACACACACACACACACACACACACACACACACACACGCGTTTGGCTGATATCAGCAACAATGCAAAAACGTTGAGTAGCTTTCATCGAAAAACGACGTTGCATTTATATCGACGTTTCGAGGAGATGGTCACAAACATCCATCAGAAAAAAACGTCTGCAACTGAAGGGTGGAAAAAAAATTGGGCTTGGTAATTAAGAAAACATGTTAAAAAGGGAAACGGCTCAGAAATGGGGTGTAATTTCAGAAAAACATGCTCGGGTGACTGAGCACGAACCACTTGCCTAGGGCAAGGGAGCAAGAACCACTCACTCAGGGTAACGGAGCATGAACCACTCGCTCAAGGCCATGGAACAAGAACCAGTCACTCAGGGTGACAGAACAAGAACCACTCACTCAGGGTGACGGAGCATGAACCACTCGCTCAAGGCCATGGAACAAGAACCAGTCACTCAGGGTGACAGAACAAGAACCACTCACTCAGGGTGACGGAGCATGAACCACTCGCTCAGGGTGACGGAGCATGAACCACTCGCTCAGGGTGACGGAGCATGAACCACTCGCTCAGGGTGACGGAGCATGAACCACTCGCTCAGGGTGATGGAGCAGGAACCCCGAGCTCAGGGCGACGGCACACGAACCTCTCGCTCAGGGCGACGGAGCACAAACCACTCACTCAGGTGACGGAGCATGAACCTCTCGCTCAGCGCGACGGAGCATGAACTACTCCATCAGGGCGAGGGAGCACGAAACTCTCGCTCAGGGCGACGGAGCACGAACCTCTCGCTCAGGGCGACTGAGCACAAACCACTCGCTCAGGGTGATGGAGCATGAACCTCTCGCTCAGGGCGATGGAGCACAAACCACTCACTCAGGTGACGGAGCATAAACTACTCACCCAAGGCAACGGAGCATGAACTACTCCATCAGGGCGAGGGATCATGAACCGCTCTCTTATTGCGACGGAGTATGAACCGCTCACGAAGGGAAATGAAGCATGAACCTCTCGCTCAGGGGACAGAGCAGGAACCACTGGCTCAGTCCGACGGAGCATGAACCACTCACTCAGGCCGAATGAGCATGAACCACTTGCTTAGGCAGATGAAGCACGAACAACACGCTCAGGGCAAAGGAGCACAAATAACTTGTTCAGGGCGACGGATCAGGAACCACTCATTTCGGGCGACGGAGGACGAACCACTCGCTCAGGGTGACCGAGCATGAACCACTCTCTCACGGCAAAGTAGTATGAACTGCTCACTCAGGGCAACGGACCACGAACCACTCGCTCATGGCGACGGAACACGAACCACTCACATAGGTTGATGGAGCATGAAACTCTCGCTCAGGGGATGGAGCTCAAACGACTCGCTCATGGCGACTGAGCATGAACCACTCACTCAGGGCGATGGAGCACTAACCACTCGCTCAGTCCAACAGAGCAGGAACCACTCGCTCAAGCATACGGGGCATGAATCACTCGCTCAGGCCAACGGAGAACCAACCACTCGCTCAGGGCGAGGGAGTACGAACTACTCGTTTAGGGCGACGGAGCACGAACCACTCGCTCAGGTTGACAGAGCATGAAACTCTCGGTCAGGAGATGGAGCTCGAACTACTCGCTCAGGTGACGGAGCATGAACCAATCGTTCAGGAATACGGAGCAGAAACCCATCGATTAAGGCGGTAGAGCACCAACCACTCGCTCAGGGCGACGGAGCATGGACCGCTCACTTAGGGAACAGAGCACGAACCACTCACTCAAGGGATGGAATATGAACCACTCGTTCATGGTGACGAGGCACAAACCACTCACTCAGGGTGACGGAGCATGAACCTCTCGCTCTGGGGACAGAGCATGAACCAATCACTCAGGGTGATGGAGCACGAAGCACTCACTCAAGCGACAGAGAACGAATTACTCACTCAGGGCAACGGAGAACAAAGCTCTCGATCAGGTTGATGGAGCATGAACTACTCTCTTCGGGCGATGGACCACGACCCACTCGCTCAAGGTGACAGCACAAAAATCTGGCTCAGCATGACGCAGCATGAACTGCTCGCTCAGGGCAAAAGAGCACGAACCACTCTCTCAGGGTGACGAAGCATGACCAACTCCTTCAGGGCGACGGAGGATGAACCACTCACCCAGGGTTATGGAGCAAGAACCCCTCGCTCAGGGCGACGGAGCACGTACCACTCACTCAGGGTGATGGAGCATGAACCACTCGCTCAGGGTGATGGAGCATGAACCACTTGCTCAAGGTGACAAAGCATGAACCTCTCGCTCAGGGGACGGAATATGAACCACTCGCTCTGGGCGACGGAGCAGGAACCACTAGTTCAGGGTGACAGAGCCCGAACAGCTCGCTCAGGGTGATAGAGCACGAATGGGTAGCACAGGGCAACGGAGTACGAACCGCTCGCTCAGGGTGACGGAGCATGAACCGCTCCTTCAGGGTGATGGAGCACGAACCACTCACTCAGGGTGATGGACCATGACCCACTCGCTCAAGGTGACAGCACAAAAATCTTGCTCAGGATGACGCAGCATGAACTGCTCGCTCAGGGCGAAAGAGCATGAACCACTCTCTCAGGGTGACGAAGCATGACCAACTCGCTCAGGGCGACGGAGCATGAACCACTCACCTAGGGTTATGGAGCAAGAACCCCTCGCTCAGGGCAATGGAGCACGAACCACTTGCTCAGGGCGACAGAGCATGAACCTCTCGCTCAGGGGACGGAATATGAACCACTCGCTCATGGTGATGGAAGACGAACCTCTCGCTCTGGGCGACGGAGCAGGAACTACTCACTCAGGATGATGACGCATGCACCACTCGCTTAGGGCGATGGAGCACGAACCACTCGCTCAGGGTGACGGAGCACGAACCACTCGCTCAGGGTGACGGAGCACGAACCACTCGCTCAGGGTGACGCAACACAAACCACTCGCTCAGGGTGAGGGATTTCAAACCACTCACTCAGGGCAACAGAGCATGAACCTCTCCCTCAGAGCGACAGAATTCAAACCACTCACTCAGGGCACAGAGCACGAACCGCTCACTCAGGCCAACAGAGCCTGATCAGGTCGCTCAGGGCGACATTGCTTGAACCGCTTGCACAGGGCGATGGAGCTTGAACCGCTTGCTCAGGGCGACAGGGCACGAACCGCTCACTCAAGGTGACGGAGCACAAACCACTCACTCAGTGTGACGGAGCACTGACCTCTCCCTCAGGATTAGGGAGCAGAAACCATTCACTCAGCGTGATGGAGCACGAACGTCTCGCTCAGGGTGACTAAGCACGAACCTCTCGCTCAGGGCGAGGGAGCAGGAACCACTTGCTCAGGGCGACGGAGCAGGAACCACTCACTCGGGGTGACGGAGCACGAACCACTCGCTCAGGGTGACGGAGCACAAACCTCTCGCTCAGGGTGACGGAGCACGAACCACTCACTCAGGGCGCCGGAGCACTGACATCTCGCTCAGGATGACGAAGCACAAACCACTCACTCAGTGTGACGGAGCACAAACCTCTCGCTCAGGGTGAGGGAGCAGAAACCACTTGCTCAGGGTGATGGAGCATAAACCACTCACTCAGGGCGATGGAGCACGCACCTCTCGCTCAGGTTGATGGAGCATCAACGACTCAGGGTGACGGAGCATGTTCCGCTAACTCAGGGTGATGGAGCATGAACCTCTCGCTCAGGGGACGGAATATCAACCACTCGCTCATGGTGACGGAACACGAACCTCTCACTAAGGCGACGGAGCAGGAACCACTTGCTCAGGGTGACGGAGCAGAAACCTCTCAATCAGGGGATGGAGCACGAACCAGTCGCTCAGGGAGACGGAGCATCAACGACTCGCTCAGGGCGAAGGAGCATGAACGACTGGCTCAGGGCGACGGAGCCGGAACCACTCACTCAGGGTGATGGAGCGGGAACCTCTCACTCAGGGGACGGATTATGAACCACTCGCTCAGTGTTGACGGAGCACGAACCTCTCGCTCAGGGTGACGAAGCATGAACCTCTCGCTCAGGGTGATGAAGCACAAACCTCTCGCTCAGGGCAAAGGAGCACGAACCACATGCTCAGGGCGATGGAGCACAAACCGCTCCCTCAGGGTGACAGAATTCAAACCACTCACTCAGGGTACAGGGCACGAACCGCTCACTCAGGCCAACAGAGCCAGAACAAGTCGCTCAGGGAGACATTGCGTATACTGCTTGCGCAGGGCGAAGGAGAATGAAGCGCTTGCTCAAGGCGACTGAGCACGAACCGCTCACTCAGGGTGACGTAGCACAATCCACTCGCTCAGGGTGATGGGCCCGAACCACTCGCTCGGGTTGAGGGAGCATGAACCACTCACTCAGGGTGACAAATCACAAACCTCTTGCTCAGGGTGACGGAGCATGAACCACTCGCTCAGGGTGATGGGCCCGAACCACTCGCTCAGGTTGATGGAGCATGATCCACTCACTTAGGGTGACACAGCACAAACCTATCGCTCAGGGCGACATTGCAGGAACCACTCGCTCAGGGCGACAGAGCACAAACCACTCACTGATGGAGACAGAGCAGGAACCACTCGCTCAGGGCGAAGGAGCATGAATGACTTGCTCAGGGCGACGGAGCACGGATCGCTCACTCAGGGTGATGGAGCATGAACCTCTCGCTCAAGGGACGGATTATGAATCACTCGCTCAGGGTGATGGAGCACGAACCAATCGCTCAGGGTGACACAGCACAAACCTCTCGCTCAGGGTGATGCAGCACGAACTGCTCGCTCAGGGCGACAGAGCACGAACCACTCACTCAGGGCGCCGTCGCACTGACACCTCGCTCAGGATGACGAAGCACAAACCACTCACTCAGTGTGACGGAGCATGAACCTCTCGCTCAGGGTGATGAAGCGCGAACCTCTCGCTCAGGGCAACGGAGCATGAACTGCTCGCTCAAGGTGACGGAGCACAATGCACCTGCTCAGGGTGACGAGCACGAACCACTCGCTGAGAGCGATGGAGGACGAAAAACTCGTTCAGGGCGACGGAGCACTAACCACTCGCTCAGTGGGCCGGAGCATGAACCACTCGCTCAGGGAGATGGAGCACAAACCATTTGCTCAGGGCGATGGAGCACGGACCACCCGTTTAGGGAGATGGAGCACAAACCATTCGCTCAAGGCGCCGGAGCATGAACCACTCTCTCAGGGTGACAGAACATGTACCTTTCGCTCAGGGTCATGGAGCACGAACCACTCACAGGCCGACAGAGCACGAACTGCTCGCTCAGGTTGACA
The DNA here is from genome assembly GCF_056783735.1 of Eptatretus burgeri. Classification (NCBI taxonomy): domain Eukaryota; kingdom Metazoa; phylum Chordata; class Myxini; order Myxiniformes; family Myxinidae; genus Eptatretus; species Eptatretus burgeri. Next base: position 87,998,387 of record NC_140963.1, read on the forward strand.
GAGCACGAACCGCTCGCTCAGGTTGACAGAGCACGAACCGCTCGCTCAGGTTGAGAGAGCACGAACCGCTCGCTCAGGTTGAGAGAGCACGAACCGCTCGCTCAGGTTGAGAGAGCACGAACCGCTCGCTCAGGTTGAGAGAGCACGAACCGCTCGCTCAGGTTGAGAGAGCACGAACCGCTCGCTCAGGTTGAGAGAGCACGAACCGCTCGCTCAGGTTGAGAGGGCACGAACCGCTCGCTCAGGTTGAGAGAGCACGAACCGCTCGCTCAGGTTGAGAGAGCACGAACCGCTCGCTCAGGTTGAGAGAGCACGAACCGCTCGCTCAGGTTGACAGAGCACGAACCACTCGCTCAGGTTGACAGAGCACGAACCGCTGGCTCAGGTTGACAGAGCACGAACCGCTGGCTCAGGTTGACAGAGCACAAACCGCTCGCTCAGGTTGACAGAGCACGAACCGCTCGCTCAGGTTGACAGAACACGAACCGCTCCCTCACGGTGAAGGAGCACAAACCATTCGCTCAGGGCGACGGAATTCAAACCACTCGCTCAGGGCGAAGGAGCATGAATGACTTGCTCAGGGCGACGGAGCACGAATCGCTCACTCAGGGTGATGGAGCATGAACCTCTCGCTCAAGGGACGGATTATGAATCACTCGCTCAGGGTGATGGAGCACGAACCAATCGCTCAGGGTGACACAGCACAAACCTCTCGCTCAAGGTGATGCAGCACGAACTGCTCGCTCAGGGCGACAGAGCACGAACCACTCACTCAGGGCGCCGTCGCACTGACACCTCGCTCAGGATGACGAAGCACAAACCACTCACTCAGTGTGACGGAGCATGAACCTCTCGCTCAGGGTGACGAAGCGCGAACCTCTCGCTCAGGGCAACGGAGCATGAACTGCTCGCTCAAGGTGACGGAGCACGAACCACTCCCTCAGGGTGACGGAGCACAATGCACCTGCTCAGGGTGACGAGCACGAACCACTCGCTGAGAGCGATGGAGGACGAAAAACTCGTTCAGGGCGACGGAGCACTAACCACTCGCTCAGTGGGCCGGAGCATGAAACACTCGCTCAGGGAGTTGGAGCACAAACCATTTGCTCAGGGCGATGGAGCACGGACCACCCGTTTAGGGAGATGGAGCACAAACCATTCGCTCAAGGCGACGGAGCATGAACCACTCTCTCAGGGTGACAGAACATGTACCTTTCGCTCAGGGTCATGGAGCACGAACCACTCACAGGCCGACAGAGCACGAACCGCTCGCTCAGGTTGACAGAGCACGAACCGCTCGCTCAGGTTGACAGAGCACGAACCGCTCGCTCAGGTTGACAGAGCACGAACCGCTCGCTCAGGTTGAGAGAGCACGAACCGCTCGCTCAGGTTGAGAGAGCACGAACCGCTCGCTCAGGTTGAGAGAGCACGAACCGCTCGCTCAGGTTGAGAGAGCACGAACCGCTCGCTCAGGTTGAGAGAGCACGAACCGCTCCCTCAGGTTGACAGAGCACGAACCGCTGGCTCAGGTTGACAGAGCACGAACCGCTGGCTCAGGTTGACAGAGCACGAACCGCTGGCTCAGGTTGACAGAGCACGAACCGCTGGCTCAGGTTGACAGAGCACGAACCGCTGGCTCAGGTTGACAGAGCACGAACCGCTGGCTCAGGTTGACAGAGCACGAACCGCTGGCTCAGGTTGACAGAGCACGAACCGCTCGCTCAGGTTGACAGAGCACGAACCGCTCGCTCAGGTTGACAGAGCACGAACCGCTCGCTCAGGTTGACAGAGCACGAACCACTCGCTCAGGTTGACAGAGCACGAACCCCTCGCTCAGGGTGATGCAGCACGAACTGCTCGCTCAGGGCAACAGAGCACGAACCACTCACTCAGGGCGCCGGAGCACTGACATCTCGCTCAGGATGACGAAGCACAAACCACTCACTCAGTGTGACGGAGCACGAACGACTCACTCAGGGCGATGGAGCACGAACCGCTCATTCACGGCAAGGGAGCATGAAGCTCTCGCTCAGGGGATGGAGCATGGACCACTCACTCAGGGTGACGGAGCACGAACCTCTCGCTTTGCGTGAAGGAGCACTGACCTCTCACTCAGTGTGATGGAGCAGGAACCTATCGCTCAGGGTGACGAAGCACGAACCTCTCGCTCAGGGCGACGGAGCAGGAACCACTTGCTCAGGGTAATGGAGCACGAACCACTCGCTCAGGTTGACGGAGCATGAACCACTCACTCAGGATGACGAAGCACAAACCGCTCCCTCAGGGTGACAGAATTCAAACCACTCACTCAGTGTACAGGGCACGAACCGCTCACTCAGGCCAACAGAGCCAGAACAAGTCGCTCAGGGCGACATTGCGTATACCGCTTGCGCAGGGCGAAGGAGAATGAAGCGCTTGCTCAGGGCGACTGAGCACGAACCGCTCACTCAGGGTGACATAGCACAATCCACTCGCTCAGGATGATGGGCCCGAACCACTCGCTCAGGTGGATGGAGCATGATCCACTCACTGAGGGTGACACAGCACAAACCCATCGCTCAGGGCGACATTGCAGGAACCACTCGCTCAGGGCGACGGAGCAGGAACCACTTGCTCAGGGAAATGGAGCACGAACCACTCGCTCGGGTTGAGGGAGCATGAACCACTCACTCAGGGTGACAAATCACAAACCTCTTGCTCAGGGTGACGGAGCATGAACCACTCGCTCAGGGTGATGGGCCCGAACCACTCGCTCAGGTTGATGGAGCATGATCCACTCACTTAGGGTGACACAGCACAAACCTATCGCTCAGGGCGACATTGCAGGAACCACTCGCTCAGGGCGACAGAGCACAGACCTTTTGCTCTGGATGACGGAGCACAAACCACTCACTCAGTGTGTCGGAGCACAAACCACTCACTGATGGAGACAGAGCAGGAACCACTCGCTCAGGGCGAAGGAGCATGAATGACTTGCTCAGGGCGACGGAGCACGAATCGCTCACTCAGGGTGATGGAGCATGAACCTCTCGCTCAAGGGACGGATTATGAATCACTCGCTCAGGGTGATGGAGCACGAACCAATCGCTCAGGGTGACACAGCACAAACCTCTCGCTCAGGGTGATGCAGCACGAACTGCTCGCTCAGGGCGACAGAGCACGAACCACTCACTCAGGGCGCCGTCGCACTGACACCTCGCTCAGGATGACGAAGCACAAACCACTCACTCAGTGTGACGGAGCATGAACCTCTCGCTCAGGGTGACGAAGCGCGAACCTCTCGCTCAGGGCAACGGAGCATGAACTGCTCGCTCAAGGTGACGGAGCACGAACCACTCCCTCAGGGTTACGGAGCGCAAACCACTTGCTCAGGGCGATGGAGCATGAACCACTCGCTCAGGGTGATGGAGCACAATGCACCTGCTCAGGGTGACGAGCACGAACCACTCGCTGAGAGCGATGGAGGACGAAAAACTCGTTCAGGGCGACGGAGCACTAACCACTCGCTCAGTGGGCCGGAGCATGAACCACTCGCTCAGGGAGATGGAGCACAAACCATTTGCTCAGGGCGATGGAGCACGGACCACCCGTTTAGGGAGATGGAGCACAAACCATTCGCTCAAGGCGCCGGAGCATGAACCACTCTCTCAGGGTGACAGAACATGTACCTTTCGCTCAGGGTCATGGAGCACGAACCACTCACAGGCCGACAGAGCACGAACCGCTCGCTCAGGTTGACAGAGCACGAACCGCTCGCTCAGGTTGAGAGAGCACGAACCGCTCGCTCAGGTTGAGAGAGCACGAACCGCTCGCTCAGGTTGAGAGAGCATGAACCGCTCGCTCAGGTTGAGAGAGCACGAACCGCTCGCTCAGGTTGAGAGAGCACGAACCGCTCGCTCAGGTTGAGAGAGCATGAACCGCTCGCTCAGGTTGAGAGAGCATGAACCGCTCGCTCAGGTTGAGAGAGCACGAACCGCTCGCTCAGGTTGAGAGAGAGCACGAACCGCTCGCTCAGGTTGAGAGAGCACGAACCGCTCGCTCAGGTTGACAGAGCACGAACCGCTGGCTCAGGTTGACAGAGCACAAACCGCTCGCTCAGGTTGACAGAGCACGAACCGCTCGCTCAGGTTGACAGAACACGAACCGCTCCCTCACGGTGAAGGAGCACAAACCATTCGCTCAGGGCGACGGAATTCAAACCACTCGCTCAGGGCGAAGGAGCATGAATGACTTGCTCAGGGCGACGGAGCACGAATCGCTCACTCAGGGTGATGGAGCATGAACCTCTCGCTCAAGGGACGGATTATGAATCACTCGCTCAGGGTGATGGAGCACGAACCAATCGCTCAGGGTGACACAGCACAAACCTCTCGCTCAAGGTGATGCAGCACGAACTGCTCGCTCAGGGCGACAGAGCACGAACCACTCACTCAGGGCGCCGTCGCACTGACACCTCGCTCAGGATGACGAAGCACAAACCACTCACTCAGTGTGACGGAGCATGAACCTCTCGCTCAGGGTGACGAAGCGCGAACCTCTCGCTCAGGGCAACGGAGCATGAACTGCTCGCTCAAGGTGACGGAGCACGAACCACTCGCTCAGGGTGACGGAGCACAATGCACCTGCTCAGGGTGACGAGCACGAACCACTCGCTGAGAGCGATGGAGGACGAAAAACTCGTTCAGGGCGACGGAGCACTAACCACTCGCTCAGTGGGCCGGAGCATGAACCACTCGCTCAGGGAGATGGAGCACAAACCATTTGCTCAGGGCGATGGAGCACGGACCACCCGTTTAGGGAGATGGAGCACAAACCATTCGCTCAAGGCGACGGAGCATGAACCACTCTCTCAGGGTGACAGAACATGTACCTTTCGCTCAGGGTCATGGAGCACGAACCACTCACAGGCCGACAGAGCACGAACCGCTCGCTCAGGTTGACAGAGCACGAACCGCTCGCTCAGGTTGAGAGAGCACGAACCGCTCGCTCAGGTTGAGAGAGCACGAACCGCTCGCTCAGGTTGAGAGAGCACGAACCGCTCGCTCAGGTTGAGAGAGCACGAACCGCTCGCTCAGGTTGAGAGAGCACGAACCGCTCGCTCAGGTTGAGAGAGCACGAACCGCTCGCTCAGGTTGAGAGAGCACGAACCGCTCGCTCAGGTTGAGAGAGCACGAACCGCTCGCTCAGGTTGAGAGAGCACGAACCGCTCCCTCAGGTTGACAGAGCACGAACCGCTGGCTCAGGTTGACAGAGCACGAACCGCTGGCTCAGGTTGACAGAGCACGAACCGCTGGCTCAGGTTGACAGAGCACGAACCGCTGGCTCAGGTTGACAGAGCACGAACCGCTGGCTCAGGTTGACAGAGCACGAACCGCTGGCTCAGGTTGACAGAGCACGAACCGCTCGCTCAGGTTGACAGAGCACGAACCGCTCGCTCAGGTTGACAGAGCACGAACCGCTCGCTCAGGTTGACAGAGCACGAACCGCTCGCTCAGGTTGACAGAGCACGAACCGCTCGCTCAGGTTGACAGAGCACGAACCGCTCGCTCAGGTTGACAGAGCACGAACCACTCGCTCAGGTTGACAGAGCACGAACCCCTCGCTCAGGGTGATGCAGCACGAACTGCTCGCTCAGGGCAACAGAGCACGAACCACTCACTCAGGGCGCCGGAGCACTGACATCTCGCTCAGGATGACGAAGCACAAACCACTCACTCAGTGTGACGGAGCACGAAGACTCACTCAGGGCGATGGAGCACGAAACCGCTCATTCACGGCAAGGGAGCATGAAGCTCTCGCTCAGGGGATGGAGCATGGACCACTCACTCAGGGTGACGGAGCACGAACCTCTCGCTTTGCGTGAAGGAGCACTGACCTCTCACTCAGTGTGATGGAGCAGGAACCTATCGCTCAGGGTGACGAAGCACGAACCTCTCGCTCAGGGCGACGGAGCAGGAACCACTTGCTCAGGGTAATGGAGCACGAACCACTCGCTCAGGTTGACGGAGCATGAACCACTCACTCAGGATGACGAAGCACAAACCGCTCCCTCAGGGTGACAGAATTCAAACCACTCACTCAGTGTACAGGGCACGAACCGCTCACTCAGGCCAACAGAGCCAGAACAAGTCGCTCAGGGCGACATTGCGTATACCGCTTGCGCAGGGCGAAGGAGAATGAAGCGCTTGCTCAGGGCGACTGAGCACGAACCGCTCACTCAGGGTGACATAGCACAATCCACTCGCTCAGGGTGATGGGCCCGAACCACTCGCTCAGGTGGATGGAGCATGATCCACTCACTGAGGGTGACACAGCACAAACCTATCGCTCAGGGCGACATTGCAGGAACCACTCGCTCAGGGCGACGGAGCAGGAACCACTTGCTCAGGGAAATGGAGCACGAACCACTCGCTCGGGTTGAGGGAGCATGAACCACTCACTCAGGGTGACAAATCACAAACCTCTTGCTCAGGGTGACGGAGCATGAACCACTCGCTCAGGGTGATGGGCCCGAACCACTCGCTCAGGTTGATGGAGCATGATCCACTCACTTAGGGTGACACAGCACAAACCTATCGCTCAGGGCGACATTGCAGGAACCACTCGCTCAGGGCGACAGAGCACAGACCTTTTGCTCTGGATGACGGAGCACAAACCACTCACTCAGTGTGTCGGAGCACAAACCACTCACTGATGGAGACAGAGCAGGAACCACTCGCTCAGGGCGAAGGAGCATGAATGACTTGCTCAGGGCGACGGAGCACGAATCGCTCACTCAGGGTGATGGAGCATGAACCTCTCGCTCAAGGGACGGATTATGAATCACTCGCTCAGGGTGACGGAGCACGAACCAATCGCTCAGGGTGACACAGCACAAACCTCTCGCTCAGGGTGATGCAGCACGAACTGCTCGCTCAGGGCGACAGAGCACGAACCACTCACTCAGGGCGCCGTCGCACTGACACCTCGCTCAGGATGACGAAGCACAAACCACTCACTCAGTGTGACGGAGCATGAACCTCTCGCTCAGGGTGACGAAGCGCGAACCTCTCACTCAGGGCAACGGAGCATGAACTGCTCGCTCAAGGTGACGGAGCACGAACCACTCCCTCAGGGTTTCGGAGCGCAAACCACTTGCTCAGGGCGATGGAGCATGAACCACTCGCTCAGGGTGACGGAGCACAATGCACCTGCTCAGGGTGACGAGCACGAACCACTCGCTGAGAGCGATGGAGGACGAAAAACTCGTTCAGGGCGACGGAGCACTAACCACTCGCTCAGTGGGCCGGAGCATGAACCACACGCTCAGGGAGATGGAGCACAAACCATTTGCTCAGGGCGATGGAGCACGGACCACCCGTTTAGGGAGATGGAGCACAAACCATTCGCTCAAGGCGACGGAGCATGAACCACTCTCTCAGGGTGACAGAACATGTACCTTTCGCTCAGGGTCATGGAGCACGAACCACTCACAGGCCGACAGAGCACGAACCGCTCGCTCAGGTGACAGAGCACGAACCGCTCGCTCAGGTTGAGAGAGCACGAACCGCTCGCTCAGGTTGAGAGAGCACGAACCGCTCGCTCAGGTTGAGAGAGCACGAACCGCTCGCTCAGGTTGAGAGAGCACGAACCGCTCGCTCAGGTTGACAGAGCACGAACCGCTGGCTCAGGTTGACAGAGCACGAACCGCTGGCTCAGGTTGACAGAGCACGAACCGCTGGCTCAGGTTGACAGAGCACGAACCGCTGGCTCAGGTTGACAGAGCACGAACCGCTGGCTCAGGTTGACAGAGCACGAACCGCTCGCTCAGGTTGACAGAGCACGAACCGCTCGCTCAGGTTGACAGAGCACGAACCGCTCGCTCAGGTTGACAGAGCACGAACCGCTCGCTCAGGTTGACAGAGCACGAACCGCTGGCTCAGGTTGACAGAGCACGAACCGCTCGCTCAGGTTGACAGAGCACGAACCGCTCGCTCAGGTTGACAGAGCACGAACCGCTCGCTCAGGTTGACAGAGCACGAACCGCTCGCTCAGGTTGACAGAGCACGAACCGCTCGCTCAGGTTGACAGAGCACGAACCGCTCGCTCAGGTTGACAGAGCACGAACCGCTCGCTCAGGTTGACAGAGCACGAACCGCTCGCTCAGGTTGACAGAGCACGAACCGCTCGCTCAGGTTGACAGAGCACGAACCGCTCGCTCAGGTTGACAGAGCACGAACCGCTCGCTCAGGTTGACAGAGCACGAACCGCTCGCTCAGGTTGACAGAGCACGAACCGCTCGCTCAGGTTGACAGAGCACGAACCGCTCGCTCAGGTTGACAGAGCACGAACCGCTCGCTCAGGTTGACAGAGCACGAACCGCTCGCTCAGGTTGACAGAGCACGAACCGCTCGCTCAGGTTGACAGAGCACGAACCGCTCGCTCAGGTTGACAGAGCACGAACCGCTCGCTCAGGTTGACAGAGCACGAACCGCTCGCTCAGGTTGACAGAGCACGAACCGCTCGCTCAGGTTGACAGAGCACGAACCGCTCGCTCAGGTTGACAGAGCACGAACCGCTCGCTCAGGTTGACAGAGCACGAACCGCTCGCTCAGGTTGACAGAGCACGAACCGCTCGCTCAGGTTGACAGAGCACGAACCGCTCGCTCAGGTTGACAGAGCACGAACCGCTCGCTCAGGTTGACAGAGCACGAACCGCTCGCTCAGGTTGACAGAGCACGAACCGCTCGCTCAGGTTGACAGAGCACGAACCGCTCGCTCAGGTTGACAGAGCACGAACCGCTCGCTCAGGTTGACAGAGCACGAACCGCTCGCTCAGGTTGACAGAGCACGAACCGCTCGCTCAGGTTGACAGAGCACGAACCGCTCGCTCAGGTTGACAGAGCACGAACCGCTCGCTCAGGTTGACAGAGCACGAACCGCTCGCTCAGGTTGACAGAGCACGAACCGCTCGCTCAGGTTGACAGAGCACGAACCGCTCGCTCAGGTTGACAGAGCACGAACCGCTCGCTCAGGTTGACAGAGCACGAACCGCTCGCTCAGGTTGACAGAGCACGAACCGCTCGCTCAGGTTGACAGAGCACGAACCGCTCGCTCAGGTTGACAGAACACGAACCGCTCCCTCACGGTAAAGGAGCACAAACCATTCGCTCAGGGCGACGGAATTCAAACCACTCACTCAGGGCGACAGAGCCCGAACAGCTCGCTCAGGGTGCTGGAGCACGAACCGCTTGCTCAGGGTGATAGATCATGAATGGCTTGCACAGGGTAACTGAGCATGAACCGCTCCTTCAGGGTGATGGAACACGAACCACTCGCTCAGCGTGATGGACCACGAACCACTCGCTCAAGGTGACACACCACAAAACTCTTGCTCAGGGTGATGCAGTATGAACTGCTCGCTCAGGGTGACAGAGCATGAACCACTCTCTCAGGGTGACGAAGCATGACCAACTCGCTCAGGGCGACGTATGATGACCCACTCACCCAGGGTGATGGAGCATGACCAACTCGCTCAGCGAGACGGAGGATGACCCACTCACCCAGGGTGACGGAGCACGAACCTCTCGCTCAGGGTAACGAAGCACGAACCTCTCGCTCAGGGCGAGGGAACAGGAACCACTTGCTCAGGGCGACGGAGCAGGAACCACTCACTCAGGGTGACGGAGCACGAACCACTCGCTCAGGGTGACGGAACACAAACCTCTCACTCAGGGTGACGGAGCGCGAACCACCCACTCAGGTTGATGGGGCACGAACCACTCGCTCAGGGTGATGAAGCACAAACCACTCGCTCAGGGTGACACAGCACAAACCTCTCGCTCAGTGTGATGCAGCACGAACTGCTCGCTCAGGGCAACAGAGCACGAACCACTCACTCAGGGCGCCGGAGCACTGACATCTCGCTCAGGATGACGAAGCACAAACCACTCACTCAGTGTGACGGAGCACGAACGACTCACTCAGGGCGATGGAGCACGAACCGCTCATTCACGGCAAGGGAGCATGAAGCTCTCGCTCAGGGGATGGAGCATGGACCACTCACTCAGGGTGACGGAGCACGAACCTCTCGCTTTGCGTGAAGGAGCACTGACCTCTCACTCAGTGTGATGGAGCAGGAACCTCTCGCTCAGGGTGACGAAGCACGAACCTCTCGCTCAGGGCGACGGAGCAGGAACCACTTGCTCAGGGTAATGGAGCACGAACCACTCGCTCAGGTTGACGGAGCATGAACCACTCACTCAGGATGACGAAGCACAAACCGCTCCCTCAGGGTGACAGAATTCAAACCACTCACTCAGTGTACAGGGCACGAACCGCTCACTCAGGCCAACAGAGCCAGAACAAGTCGCTCAGGGCGACATTGCGTATACCGCTTGCGCAGGGCGAAGGAGAATGAAGCGCTTGCTCAGGGCGACTGAGCACGAACCGCTCACTCAGGGTGACGTAGCACAATCCACTCGCTCAGGGTGATGGGCCTGAACCACTCGCTCAGGTGGATGGAGCATGATCCACTCACTGAGGGTGACACAGCACAAACCTATCGCTCAGGGCGACATTGCAGGAACCACACGCTCAGGGCGACGGAGCAGGAACCACTTGCTCAGGGAAATGGAGCACGAACCACTCGCTCGGGTTGAGGGAGCATGAACCACTCACTCAGGGTGACAAATCACAAACCTCTTGCTCAGGGTGACGGAGCATGAACCACTCGCTCAGGGCGAAGGAGCATGAATGACTTGCTCAGGGCGACGGAGCACGAATCGCTCACTCAGGGTGATGGAGCATGAACCTCTCGCTCAAGGGACGGATTATGAATCACTCGCTCAGGGTGATGGAGCACGAACCAATCGCTCAGGGTGACACAGCACAAACCTCTCGCTCAAGGTGATGCAGCACGAACTGCTCGCTCAGGGCGACAGAGCACGAACCACTCACTCAGGGCGCCGTCGCACTGACACCTCGCTCAGGATGACGAAGCACAAACCACTCACTCAGTGTGACGGAGCATGAACCTCTCGCTCAGGGTGACGAAGCGCGAACCACTCGCTCAGGGTGACGGAGCACAAATCACTCGCTCAGGGTGATGGAGCATGAACCTCTCGCTCAGGGCGATGGAGCACAAACCACTCACTCAGGTGACGGAGCATAAACTACTCACCCAAGGCAACGGAGCATGAACTACTCCATCAGGGTGAGGGATCATGAACCGCTCTCTTATTGCGACGGAGTATGAACCGCTCACGAAGGGAAATGAAGCATGAACCTCTCGCTCAGGGGACAGAGCAGGAACCACTGGCTCAGTCCGACGGAGCATGAACCACTCACTCAGGCCGAATGAGCATGAACCACTTGCTTCGGCAGATGAAGCACGAACAACACGCTCAGGGCAAAGGAGCACAAATAACTTGTTCAGGGCGACGGTTCAGGAACCACTCATTTCGGGCGACGGAGGACGAACCACTCGCTCAGGGTGACCGAGAATGAACCACTCTCTCACGGCAAAGTAGTATGAACTGCTCACTCAGGGCAACGGAGCACGAACCACTCGCTCATGGCGACGGAACACGAACCACTCACATAGGTTGATGGAGCATGAAACTCTCGCTCAGGGGATGGAGCTCAAACTACTCGCTCATGGCGACTGAGCATGAACCACTCACTCAGGGCGATGGAGCACTAACCACTCGCTCAGTCCAACAGAGCAGGAACCACTCGCTCAAGCATACGGGGCATGAATCACTCGCTCAGGCCAACGGAGAACCAACCACTCGCTCAGGGCGAGGGAGTACGAACTACTCGTTTAGGGCGACGGAGCACGAACCACTCGCTCAGGTTGACAGAGCATGAAACTCTCGGTCAGGAGATGGAGCTCGAACTACTCGCTCAGGTGACGGAGCATGAACCAATCGTTCAGGAATACGGAGCAGAAACCCATCGATTAAGGCGGTAGAGCACCAACCACTCGCTCAGGGCGACGGAGCATGGACCACTCACTTAGGGAACAGAGCACGAACCACTCACTCAAGGGATGGAATATGAACTACTCGTTCATGGTGACGAAGCACAAACCACTCACTCAGGGTGACGGAGCATGAACCTCTCGCTCTGGGGACAGAGCATGAACCAATCACTCAGGGTGATGGAGCACGAAGCACTCACTCAAGCGACAGAGAATGAATTACTCACTCAGAGCAACGGAGAACAAAGCTCTCGATCAGGTTGATGGAGCATGAACTACTCTCTTCGGGCGATGGACCACGACCCACTCGCTCAAGGTGACAGCACAAAAATCTGGCTCAGCATGAAGCAGCATGAACTGCTCGCTCAGGGCAAAAGAGCACGAACCACTCTCTCAGGGTGACGAAGCATGACCAACTCGCTCAGGGTGACGGAGGATGAACCACTCACCCAGAGTTATGGAGCAAGAACCCCTCGCTCAGGGCGACGGAGCACGTACCACTCACTCAGGGTGATGGAGCATGAACCACTCGCTCAGGGTGATGGAGCATGAACCACTTGCTCAAGGTGACAAAGCATGAACCTCTCGCTCAGGGGACGGAATATGAACCACTCGCTCATGGTGACGGAAGACGAACCTCTCGCTCTGGGCGACGGAGCAGGAACCACTAGTTCAGGGTGACAGAGCCCGAACAGCTCGCTCAGGGTGATAGAGCACGAATGGGTAGCACAGGGCAACGGAGTACGAACCGCTCGCTCAGGGTGACGGAGCATGAACCGCTCCTTCAGGGTGATGGAGCACGAACCACTCACTCAGGGTGATGGACCATGACCCACTCGCTCAAGGTGACAGCACAAAAATCTTGCTCAGGATGACGCAGCATGAACTGCTCGCTCAGGGCGAAAGAGCACGAACCACTCTCTCAGGGTGACGAAGCATGACCAACTCGCTCAGGGCGACGGAGCATGAACCACTCACCTAGGGTTATGGAGCAAGAACCCCTCGCTCAGGGCAATGGAGCACGAACCACTTGCTCAGGGCGACAGAGCATGAACCTCTCGCTCAGGGGACGGAATATGAACCACTCGCTCATGGTGATGGAAGACGAACCTCTCGCTCTGGGCGACGGAGCAGGAACTACTCACTCAGGATGATGACGCATGCACCACTCGCTTAGGGCGATGGAGCACGAACCACTCGCTCAGGGTGACGGAGCACGAACCACTCGCTCAGGGTGACGCAACACAAACCACTCGCTCAGGGTGAGGGATTTCAAACCACTCACTCAGGGCAACAGAGCATGAACCTCTCCCTCAGAGCGACAGAATTCAAACCACTCACTCAGGGCACAGAGCACGAACCGCTCACTCAGGCCAACAGAGCCTGATCAGGTCGCTCAGGGCGACATTGCTTGAACCGCTTGCACAGGGCGATGGAGCTTGAACCGCTTGCTCAGGGCGACAGGGCACGAACCGCTCACTCAAGGTGACGGAGCACAAACCACTCACTCAGTGTGACGGAGCACTGACCTCTCCCTCAGGATTAGGGAGCAGAAAGCATTCACTCAGCGTGATGGAGCACGAACGTCTCGCTCAGGGTGACTAAGCACGAACCTCTCCCTCAGGGCGAGGGAGCAGGAACCACTTGCTCAGGGCGACGGAGCAGGAACCACTCACTCGGGGTGACGGAGCACGAACCACTCGCTCAGGGTGACAGAGCACAAACCTCTCGCTCAGGGTGACGGAGCACGAACCACTCACTCAGGGCGCTGGAGCACTGACATCTCGCTCAGGATGACGAAGCACAAACCACTCACTCAGTGTGACGGAGCACAAACCTCTCGCTCAGGGTGAGGGAGCAGAAACCACTTGCTCAGGGTGATGGAGCATAAACCACTCACTCAGGGCGATGGAGCACGCACCTCTCGCTCAGGTTGATGGAGCATCAACGACTCAGGGTGACGGAGCATGTTCCGCTAACTCAGGGTGATGGAGCATGAACCTCTCGCTCAGGGGACGGAATATCAACCACTCGCTCATGGTGACGGAACACGAACCTCTCACTAAGGCGACGGAGCAGGAACCACTTGCTCAGGGTGACGGAGCAGAAACCTCTCACTCAGGGGATGGAGCACGAACCAGTCGCTCAGGGAGACGGAGCATCAACGACTCGCTCAGGGCGAAGGAGCATGAACGACTGGCTCAGGGCGACGGAGCCGGAACCACTCACTCAGGGTGATGGAGCGGGAACCTCTCACTCAGGGGACGGATTATGAACCACTCGCTCAGTGTTGACGGAGCACGAACCTCTCGCTCAGGGTGACGAAGCATGAACCTCTCGCTCAGGGTGATGAAGCACAAACCTCTCGCTCAGGGCAAAGGAGCACGAACCACATGCTCAGGGCGATGGAGCACAAACCGCTCCCTCAGGGTGACAGAATTCAAACCACTCACTCAGGGTACAGGGCACGAACCGCTCACTCAGGCCAACAGAGCCAGAACAAGTCGCTCAAGGAGACATTGCGTATACTGCTTGCGCAGGGCGAAGGAGAATGAAGCGCTTGCTCAAGGCGACTGAGCACGAACCGCTCACTCAGGGTGACGTAGCACAATCCACTCGCTCAGGGTGATGGGCCCGAACCACTCGCTCGGGTTGAGGGAGCATGAACCACTCACTCAGGGTGACAAATCACAAACCTCTTGCTCAGGGTGACGGAGCATGAACCACTCGCTCAGGGTGATGGGCCCGAACCACTCGCTCAGGTTGATGGAGCATGATCCACTCACTTAGGGTGACACAGCATAAACCTATCGCTCAGGGCGACATTGCAGGAACCACTCGCTCAGGGCGACAGAGCACAGACCTTTTGCTCTGGATGACGGAGCACAAACCACTCACTCAGTGTGTCGGAGCACAAACCACTCACTGATGGAGACAGAGCAGGAACCACTCGCTCAGGGCGAAGGAGCATGAATGACTTGCTCAGGGCGACGGAGCACGGATCGCTCACTCAGGGTGATGGAGCATGAACCTCTCGCTCAAGGGACGGATTATGAATCACTCGCTCAGGGTGATGGAGCACGAACCAATCGCTCAGGGTGACACAGCACAAACCTCTCGCTCAGGGTGATGCAGCATGAACTGCTCGCTCAGGTTGAGAGAGCACGAACCGCTCGCTCAGGTTGAGAGAGCACGAACCGCTCGCTCAGGTTGACAGAGCACGAACCGCTGGCTCAGGTTGACAGAGCACGAACCGCTGGCTCAGGTTGACAGAGCACGAACCGCTGGCTCAGGTTGACAGAGCACAAACCGCTCGCTCAGGTTGACAGAGCACGAACCGCTCGCTCAGGTTGACAGAGCACGAACCGCTCGCTCAGGTTGACAGAGCACGAACCGCTCGCTCAGGTTGAGAGAGCACGAACCGCTCGCTCAGGTTGAGAGAGCACGAACCGCTCGCTCAGGTTGAGAGAGCACGAACCGCTCGCTCAGGTTGAGAGAGCACGAACCGCTCGCTCAGGTTGAGAGATCACGAACCGCTCGCTCAGGTTGAGAGAGCACGAACCGCTCGCTCAGGTTGACAGAGCATGAACCGCTCGCTCAGGTTGACAGAGCACAAACCGCTGGCTCAGGTTGACAGAGCACGAACCGCTGGCTCAGGTTGACAGAGCACGAACCGCTGGCTCAGGTTGACAGAGCACGAACCGCTCGCTCAGGTTGACAGAGCACGAACCGCTCGCTCAGGTTGACAGAGCACGAACCGCTCGCTCAGGTTGACAGAGCACGAACCGCTCGCTCAGGTTGACAGAGCACGAACCGCTCGCTCAGGTTGACAGAGCACGAACCGCTCGCTCAGGTTGACAGAACACGAACCGCTCCCTCACGGTGAAGGAGCACAAACCATTCGCTCAGGGCGACGGAATTCAAACCACTCGCTCAGGGCGAAGGAGCATGAATGACTTGCTCAGGGCGACGGAGCACGAATCGCTCACTCAGGGTGATGGAGCATGAACCTCTCGCTCAAGGGAAGGATTATGAATCACTCGCTCAGGGTGATGGAGCACGAACCAATCGCTCAGGGTGACACAGCACAAACCTCTCGCTCAGGGTGATGCAGCACGAACCACTCACTCAGGGCGCCGTCGCACTGACACCTCGCTCAGGATGACGAAGCACAAACCACTCACTCAGTGTGACGGAGCATGAACCTCTCGCTCAGGGTGACGAAGCGCGAACCTCTCGCTCAGGGCAACGGAGCATGAACTGCTCGCTCAAGGTGACGGAGCACGAACCACTCCCTCAGGGTTACGGAGCGCAAACCACTCGCTCAGGGCGATGGAGCATGAACCACTCGCTCAGGGTGACGGAGCACAATGCACCTGCTCAGGGTGACGAGCACGAACCACTCGCTGAGAGCGATGGAGGACGAAAAACTCGTTCAGGGCGACGGAGCACTAACCACTCGCTCAGTGGGCCGGAGCATGAACCACTCGCTCAGGGAGATGGAGCACAAACCATTTGCTCAGGGCGATGGAGAACGGACCACCCGTTTAGGGAGATGGAGCACAAACCATTCGCTCAAGGCGACGGAGCATGAACCACTCTCTCAGGGTGACAGAACATGTGCCTTTCGCTCAGGGTCATGGAGCACGAACCACTCACAGACCGACAGAGCACGAACCGCTCGCTAAGGTTGACAGAGCACGAACCGCTCGCTCAGGTTGAGAGAGCACGAACCGCTCGCTCAGGTTGAGAGAGCACGAACCGCTCGCTCAGGTTGAGAGAGCACGAACCGCTCGCTCAGGTTGAGAGAGCACGAACCGCTCGCTCAGGTTGAGAGAGCACGAACCGCTCGCTCAGGTTGAGAGAGCACGAACCGCTCGCTCAGGTTGAGAGAGCACGAACCGCTCGCTCAGGTTGAGAGAGCACGAACCGCTCGCTCAGGTTGAGAGAGCACGAACCGCTCGCTCAGGTTGAGAGAGCACGAACCGCTCGCTCAGGTTGACAGAGCACGAACCGCTGGCTCAGGTTGACAGAGCACGAACCGCTGGCTCAGGTTGACAGAGCACGAACCGCTGGCTCAGGTTGACAGAGCACGAACCGCTCGCTCAGGTTGACAGAGCACGAACCGCTCGCTCAGGTTGACAGAGCACGAACCGCTCGCTCAGGTTGACAGAGCACGAACCGCTCGCTCAGGTTGAGAGAGCACGAACCCCTCGCTCAGGTTGAGAGAGCACGAACCCCTCGCTCAGGTTGAGAGAGCACGAACCGCTCGCTCAGGTTGAGAGAGCACGAACCGCTCGCTCAGGTTGACAGAGCACGAACCGCTCCCTCAGGTTGACAGAGCACGAACCGCTGGCTCAGGTTGACAGAGCACGAACCGCTCGCTCAGGTTGACAGAGCACGAACCGCTCGCTCAGGTTGACAGAGCACGAACCGCTCGCTCAGGTTGACAGAGCACGAACCGCTCGCTCAGGTTGACAGAGCACGAACCGCTCGCTCAGGTTGACAGAGCACGAACCACTCGCTCAGGTTGACAGAACACGAACCGCTCCCTCACGGTGAAGGAGCACAAACCATTCGCTCAGGGCGACGGAATTCAAACCACTCACTCAGGGCGACAGAGCCCGAACAGCTCGCTCAGGGTGCTGGAGCACGAACGGCTTGCACAGGGCAACGGAGCACGAACCGCTTGCTCAGGGTGATAGATCATGAATGGCTTGCACAGGGTAACTGAGCATGAACCGCTCCTTCAGGGTGATGGAACACGAACCACTCGCTCAGCGTGATGGACCACGAACCACTCGCTCAAGGTGACACACCACAAAACTCTTGCTCAGGGTGATGCAGTATGAACTGCTCGCTTAGGGTGACAGAGCATGAACCACTCCCTCAGGGTGACGAAGCATGACCAACTCGCTCAGGGCGACGTATGATGACCCACTCACCCAGGGTGATGGAGCATGACCAACTCACTCAGCGCGACGGAGGATGACCCACTCACCCAGGGTGACGGAGCACGAACCTCTCGCTCAGGGTAACGAAGCACGAACCTCTCGCTCAGGGCGAGGGAACAGGAACCACTTGCTCAGGGCGACGGAGCAGGAACCACTCACTCAGGGTGACGGAGCACGAACCACTCGCTCAGGGTGACAGAACACAAACCTCTCGCTCAGGGTGATGAAGCACAAACCACTCGCTCAGGGTGACACAGCACAAACCTCTCGCTCAGGGTGACGCAGCACGAACTGCTCGCTCAGGGCAACAGAGCACGAACCACTCACTCAGGGCGCCGGAGCACTGACATCTCGCTCAGTATGACGAAGCACAAACCACTCACTCAGTGTGACGGAGCAGGAACCTCTCGCTCAGGGTGATGAAGCGCGAACCTCTCGCTCAGGGTGATGGAGCATAAACCACTCGCTCAGGGAGATGGAGCATGAACCACTCACTCAGGGTGACGGAGCATGTTCCGCTCACTCAGGGTGATGGAGCATGAACCTCTCGCTCAGGGGACGGAATATCAACCACTCGCTCATGGTGACGGAACACGAACCTCTCACTCAGGGCGACGGAGCAGGAACCACTTGCTCAGGGTGACGGAGCAGAAACCTCTTACTCAGGGGATGGAGCACAAACCAGTCGCTCAGGGAGACGGAGCATCAACGACTCGCTCAGGGCGAGGGAGCATCAACGACTGGCTCAGGTCGACGGAGCCGGAACCACTCACTCAGGGTGATGGAGCGTGAACCTCTCGCTCAGGGGACGGATTATGAACCACTCGCTCAGTGTTGACGGAGCACAAACCTCTCGCTCAGGGCGAGGGAGCAGGAACCACTTGCTCAGGGTGATGTGGCACGAACCACACGCTCAAGTTGATGGAGCACGGACCACTCGATCAAGGTGACAGAGCACAAACCTCTCACTCAGGGCAAAGGAGCACGAACCACACGCTCAGGGCGATGGAGCACAAACCTCTCCCTCAGGGTGACAGAATTCAAACCACTCACTCAGGGTACAGGGCACGAACCGCTCACTCAGGCCAACAGAGCCAGAACAAGTCGCTCAGGGCGACATTGTGTATACCACTTGCGCAGAGCGAAGGAGAATGAACCGCTCACTCAGGGTGACTTAGCACGAACCGCTCACTCAGGGTGACTTTGCACGAACCGCTCACTCAGGGTGACAAAGCACAATCCACTCCCTCAGGTTGATGGGGCACGATCCATTCGCTCAGGATGATGGAGCACGAACCACTCCCTCAGGTTGATGGGGCACGAACCATTCGCTCAGGGTGACGGAGCGCGAATCACTCCCTCACGTTGATGGTGCACGAACCATTCACTCAGGGTGACACAGCAGAAACCTCTCGCCCAGGGTGATGCAGCACGAATTGCTCGCTCAGGGCGACAGAGCAGGAACCACTCACTCAGGGCGACGGAGCACGACCTCTCGCTCAGGGTGAAGGAGCACTGACCTCTCCCTCAGGATGACGGAGAGCGAACAACTCTCTCAATGTGATGGAGCACGAACCACTCGATCAGGGTGACACAGCACAAACCTCTCACTCGGGGTGACGCAGCATGAACTGCTCGCTCAGGGAGACAGAACACAAACCACTCACTCAGAGAGACGGAGCACGAACGACTCTCTCAGGGTGACGAAGCATGACCAACTTGCTCAGGGCGACGTATGATGACCCACTCACCCAGGGTGATGGAGCATGACCAACTCGCTCAGGGTGACGGGGCATGAACCACTCAGGGCGACCGAGTATGTTCTGCTCACTCAGGGTGACGGAGCATGTTCTGCTCACTCAGGATGATGGAGCATGAACCTCTCGCTCAGAAGACAGAATATGAACCACTCGTTCATGGTGACAGACCACGAACCTCTCGCTCAGGGCGACGGAGCAGGAACCACTTGCTCAGGGTGATGAAGCATGACCAACTCGCTCAGGGCGACGGAGCACGAACCACTCACTCATGGTGACTGAGCATGAACCTCTCGCTCAGGGCAACGGAGCATGTTCCGCTCACTCAGGGTGATGGAGCATGAACCTCTGGCTTAGAGGACGGAATATGAACCACTCGCTCATGGTGACGCACCACGAACCTCTCGCTCAGGGCGACGGAGCAGGAACCACTTGCTCAGGGCGATGGAGCATGAACCACTCGCTCAGGGCGATGGAGCATGAACCACTCGCTCAGGGCGATGGAGCACAATGCACTCGCTCAGCGTGACAGAACACAAACCTCTCGCTCAGGGTGGCTGAGCACGAACCACTCGCTGAGAGCGATGAGGACGAAAAACTCGTTCAGGGCGACGGAGCACTAACCACTCACTCAGTGCGACGGAACATGAACCACTCGCTCAGGGAGGTGGAGCACAAACCATTCGCTCAAGGCGACGGAGCATGAACCACTCGCTCAGGGTGACAGAACATGTACCTTTCGCTCAGGATGATGGAGCACGAACCGCTCGCTCAGGGCGACAGAGCACGAACCGCTCGCTCAGGGCGACAGAGCACGAACCGCTCGCTCAGGGCGACAGAGCACGAACCGCTCGCTCAGGGCGACAGAGCACGAACCGCTCGCTCAGGGCGACAGAGCACGAACCGCTCGCTCAGGGCGACAGAGCACGAACCGCTCGCTCAGGGCGACAGAGCACGAACCGCTCGCTCAGGGCGACAGAGCACGAACCGCTCGCTCAGGGCGACAGAGCACGAACCGCTCGCTCAGGGCGACAGAGCACGAACCGCTCGCTCAGGGCGACAGAGCACGAACCGCTCGCTCAGGGCGACAGAGCACGAACCGCTCGCTCAGGGCGACAGAGCACGAACCGCTCGCTCAGGGCGACAGAGCACGAACCGCTCGCTCAGGGCGACAGAGCAGGAACCACTCACTCAGGGTGACGGAGCACGAACCACTCGCTCAGGGTGACGGAACACAAACCTCTCACTCAGGGTGATGGAGCGCGAACCACCCACTCAGGTTGATGGGGCACGAACCACTCGCTCAGGGTGATGAAGCACAAACCACTCGCTCAGGGTGACACAGCACAAACCTCTCGCTCAGGGTGACGCAGCACGAACTGCTCGCTCAGGGCAACAGAGCACGAACCACTCACTCAGGGCGCCGGAGCACTGACATCTCGCTCAGTATGACGAAGCACAAACCACTCACTCAGTGTGACGGAGCAGGAACCTCTCGCTCAGGGTGACGGAACACAAACCTCTCACTCAGGGTGATGGAGCGCGAACCACCCACTCAGGTTGATGGGGCACGAACCACTCGCTCAGGGTGATGAAGCACAAACCACTCGCTCAGGGTGACACAGCACAAACCTCTCGCTCAGGGTGACGCAGCACGAACTGCTCGCTCAGGGCAACAGAGCACGGACCACTCACTCAGGGCGCCGGAGCACTGACATCTCGCTCAGTATGACGAAGCACAAACCACTCACTCAGTGTGACGGAGCAGGAACCTCTCGCTCAGGGTGATGAAGCGCGAACCTCTCGCTCAGGGTGATGGAGCATAAACCACTCGCTCAGGGAGATGGAGCATGTACCACTCACTCAGGGTGACGGAGCATGTTCCGCTCACTCAGGGTGATGGAGCATGAACCTCTCGCTCAGGGGACGGAATATCAACCACTCGCTCATGGTGACGGAACACGAACCTCTCACTCAGGGCGACGGAGCAGGAACCACTTGCTCAGGGTGACGGAGCAGAAACCTCTTACTCAGGGGATGGAGCACAAACCAGTCGCTCAGGGAGACGGAGCATCAACGACTCGCTCAGGGCGAAGGAGCATCAACGACTGGCTCAGGTCGACGGAGCCGGAACCACTCACTCAGGGTGATGGAGCGTGAACCTCTCGCTCAGGGGACGGATTATGAACCACTCGCTCAGTGTTGACGGAGCACAAACCTCTCGCTCAGGGCGAGGGAGCAGGAACCACTTGCTCAGGGTGATGTGGCACGAACCACACGCTCAAGTTGATGGAGCACGGACCACTCGATCAAGGTGACAGAGCACAAACCTCTCACTCAGGGCAAAGGAGCACGAACCACACGCTCAGGGCGATGGAGCACAAACCTCTCCCTCAGGGTGACAGAATTCAAACCACTCACTCAGGGTACAGGGCACGAACCGCTCACTCAGGCCAACAGAGCCAGAACAAGTCGCTCAGGGCGACATTGCGTATACCACTTGCGCAGAGCGAAGGAGAATGAACCGCTCACTCAGGGTGACTTAGCACGAACCGCTCACTCAGGGTGACTTTGCACGAACCGCTCACTCAGGGTGACAAAGCACAATCCACTCCCTCAGGTTGATGGGGCACGATCCATTCGCTCAGGATGATGGAGCACGAACCACTCCCTCAGGTTGATGGGGCACGAACCATTCGCTCAGGGTGACGGAGCGCGAATCACTCCCTCACGTTGATGGGGCACGAACCATTCACTCAGGGTGACACAGCAGAAACCTCTCGCCCAGGGTGATGCAGCAGGAATTGCTCGCTCAGGGCGACAGAGCAGGAACCACTCACTCAGGGCGACGGAGCACGACCTCTCGCTCGGGGTGAAGGAGCACTGACCTCTCCCTCAGGATGACGGAGAGCGAACAACTCTCTCAATGTGATGGAGCACGAACCACTCGATCAGGGTGACACAGCACAAACCTCTCACTCGGGGTGACGCAGCATGAACTGCTCGCTCAGGGAGACAGAACACAAACCACTCACTCAGAGGGACGGAGCACGAACGACTCACTCAGGGCGATGGAGCACGAACCGCTCATTCACGGCAAGGGAGCATGAACCTCTCGCTCAGGGGATGGAGCATGGACTACTCGCTCAGGGTGATGGAGCACGAACCACTCGCTCAGTCACACAGCACAAACCTCTCGCTCAGGGTGACGCATCACGAACTGCTCGCTCAGGGCGACAGAGCAGGAACCACTCACTCAGGGCGCCGGAGCACTGACATCTCGCTCAGGATGACGAAGCACAAACCACTCACTCAGGGTGACAAAGCGCGAACCTCTCGCTCAGGGCGACGGAGCATGAACTGCTCGCTCAAGGTGACGGAGCATAATCCGCTCACTCAGGGCGAAGGAGCATGAACCACTTTCTCAGAGCACAAACCGCTCGATCAGGGTGACAGAGCACGAACCATTCCCTCAGGGTGACGGAGCACAAACCACTCGCTCAGGGCGATGGAGCATGAACCACTCGCTCAGGGTGACGGAGCACAATGCACTCGCTCAAGGTGGCTGAGCACGAACCACTCGCTGAGAGCGATGGAGGACAAAAAACTCGTTCAGGGCGACGGAGCACTAACCTCTCGCTCAGTGCGCCGGAGCATGAACCACTCACTCAGGGAGATGGAGCACAAACCATTTGCTCAGGGCTATGGAGCACGGACCACCCGTTTAGGGAGATGGAGCAAAAACCATTCGTTCAAGGGGACGGAGCATAAACCACTCTCTCAGGGTGACAGAACATGTACCTTTCGCTCAGGGTGATGGAGCACGAACCACTCACTCAGGCCGACAGAATTGAAACCACTCACTCAGCTCGACAGAGCACGAACCGCTCGCTCAGGTTGACAGAGCACGAACCGCTCGCTCAGATTGACAGAGCACGAACCGCTCGCTCAGGTTGACAGAGCACGAACCGCTCGCTCAGGTTGACAGAGCACGAACCGCTCGCTCAGGTTGACAGAGCACGAACCGCTCGCTCAGGTTGACAGAGCACGAACCGCTCGCTCAGGTTGACAGAGCACGAACCGCTCGCTCAGGTTGACAGAGCACGAACCGCTCGCTCAGGTTGACAGAGCACGAACCGCTCGCTCAGGTTGACAGAGCACGAACCGCTCGCTCAGGTTGACAGAGCACGAACCGCTCGCTCAGGTTGACAGAGCACGAACCGCTCGCTCAGGTTGACAGAGCACGAACCGCTCGCTCAGGTTGACAGAGCACGAACCGCTCGCTCAGGTTGACAGAGCACGAACCGCTCGCTCAGGTTGACAGAGCACGAACCGCTCGCTCAGGTTGACAGAGCACGAACCGCTCGCTCAGGTTGACAGAGCACGAACCGCTCGCTCAGGTTGACAGAGCACGAACCGCTCGCTCAGGTTGACAGAGCACGAACCGCTCGCTCAGGTTGACAGAGCACGAACCGCTCGCTCAGGTTGACAGAGCACGAACCGCTCGCTCAGGTTGACAGAGCACGAACCGCTCGCTCAGGTTGACAGAGCACGAACCGCTCGCTCAGGTTGACAGAGCACGAACCGCTCGCTCAGGTTGACAGAGCACGAACCGCTCGCTCAGGTTGACAGAGCACGAACCGCTCGCTCAGGTTGACAGAGCACGAACCGCTCGCTCAGGTTGACAGAGCACGAACCGCTCGCTCAGGTTGACAGAGCACGAACCGCTCGCTCAGGTTGACAGAGCACGAACCGCTCGCTCAGGTTGACAGAGCACGAACCGCTCGCTCAGGTTGACAGAGCACGAACCGCTCGCTCAGGTTGACAGAGCACGAACCGCTCGCTCAGGTTGACAGAGCACGAACCGCTCGCTCAGGTTGACAGAGCACGAACCGCTCGCTCAGGTTGACAGAGCACGAACCGCTCGCTCAGGTTGACAGAGCACGAACCGCTCGCTCAGGTTGACAGAGCACGAACCGCTCGCTCAGGTTGACAGAGCACGAACCGCTCGCTCAGGGCGACGGAGCAGGAACCACTTGCTCAGGGAAATGGAGCACGAACCACTCGCTCGGGTTGAGGGAGCATGAACCACTCACTCAGGGTGACAAATCACAAACCTCTTGCTCAGGGTGACGGAGCATGAACCACTCGCTCAGGGCGAAGGAGCATGAATGACTTGCTCAGGGCGACGGAGCACGAATCGCTCACTCAGGGTGATGGAGCATGAACCTCTCGCTCAAGGGACGGATTATGAATCACTCGCTCAGGGTGATGGAGCACGAACCAATCGCTCAGGGTGACACAGCACAAACCACTCACTCAGGGCGCCGTCGCACTGACACCTCGCTCAGGATGACGAAGCACAAACCACTCACTCAGTGTGACGGAGCATGAACCTCTCGCTCAGGGTGACGAAGCGCGAACCACTCGCTCAGGGTGACGGAGCACAAATCACTCGCTCAGGGTGATGGAGCATGAACCTCTCGCTCAGGGCGATGGAGCACAAACCACTCACTCAGGTGACTGAGCATAAACTACTCACCCAAGGCAACGGAGCATGATTTACTCCATCAGGGTGAGGGATCATGAACCGCTCTCTTATTGCGACGGAGTATGAACCGCTCACGAAGGGAAATGAAGCATGAACCTCTCGCTCAGGGGACAGAGCAGGAACCACTGGCTCAGTCCGACGGAGCATGAACCACTCACTCAGGCCGAATGAGCATGAACCACTTGCTTAGGCAGATGAAGCACGAACAACACGCTCAGGGCAAAGGAGCACAAATAACTTGTTCAGGGCGACGGTTCAGGAACCACTCATTTCGGGCGACGGAGGACGAACCACTCGCTCAGGGTGACCGAGAATGAACCACTCTCTCACGGCAAAGTAGTATGAACTGCTCACTCAGGGCAACGGAGCACGAACCACTCGCTCATGGCGACGGAACACGAACCACTCACATAGGTTGATGGAGCATGAAACTCTCGCTCAGGGGATGGAGCTCAAACTACTCGCTCATGGCGACTGAGCATGAACCACTCACTCAGGGCGATGGAGCACTAACCACTCGCTCAGTCCAACAGAGCAGGAACCACTCGCTCAAGCATACGGGGCATGAATCACTCGCTCAGGCCAACGGAGAACCAACCACTCGCTCAGGGCGAGGGAGTACGAACTACTCGTTTAGGGCGACGGAGCACGAACCACTCGCTCAGGTTGACAGAGCATGAAACTCTCGGTCAGGAGATGGAGCTCGAACTACTCGCTCAGGTGACGGAGCATGAACCAATCGTTCAGGAATACGGAGCAGAAACCCATCGATTAAGGCGGTAGAGCACCAACCACTCGCTCAGGGCGACGGAGCATGGACCACTCACTTAGGGAACAGAGCACGAACCACTCACTCAAGGGATGGAATATGAACTACTCGTTCATGGTGACGAAGCACAAACCACTCACTCAGGGTGACGGAGCATGAACCTCTCGCTCTGGGGACAGAGCATGAACCAATCACTCAGGGTGATGGAGCACGAAGCACTCACTCAAGCGACAGAGAACGAATTACTCACTCAGGGCAACGGAGAACAAAGCTCTCGATCAGGTTGATGGAGCATGAACTACTCTCTTCGGGCGATGGACCACGACCCACTCGCTCAAGGTGACAGCACAAAAATCTGGCTCAGCATGACGCAGCATGAACTGCTCGCTCAGGGCAAAAGAGCACGAACCACTCTCTCAGGGTGACGAAGCATGACCAACTCGCTCAGGGTGACGGAGGATGAACCACTCACCCAGAGTTATGGAGCAAGAACCCCTCGCTCAGGGCGACGGAGCACGTACCACTCACTCAGGGTGATGGAGCATGAACCACTCGCTCAGGGTGATGGAGCATGAACCACTTGCTCAAGGTGACAAAGCATGAACCTCTCGCTCAGGGGACGGAATATGAACCACTCGCTCATGGTGACGGAAGACGAACCTCTCGCTCTGGGCGACGGAGCAGGAACCACTAGTTCAGGGTGACAGAGCCCGAACAGCTCGCTCAGGGTGATAGAGCACGAATGGGTAGCACAGGGCAACGGAGTACGAACCGCTCGCTCAGGGTGACGGAGCATGAACCGCTCCTTCAGGGTGATGGAGCACGAACCACTCACTCAGGGTGATGGACCATGACCCACTCGCTCAAGGTGACAGCACAAAAATCTTGCTCAGGATGACGCAGCATGAACTGCTCGCTCAGGGCGAAAGAGCACGAACCACTCTCTCAGGGTGACGAAGCATGACCAACTCGCTCAGGGCGACGGAGCATGAACCACTCACCTAGGGTTATGGAGCAAGAACCCCTCGCTCAGGGCAATGGAGCACGAACCACTTGCTCAGGGCGACAGAGCATGAACCTCTCGCTCAGGGGACGGAATATGAACCACTCGCTCATGGTGATGGAAGACGAACCTCTCGCTCTGGGCGACGGAGCAGGAACTACTCACTCAGGATGATGACGCATGCACCACTCGCTTAGGGCGATGGAGCACGAACCACTCGCTCAGGGTGACGGAGCACGAACCACTCGCTCAGGGTGACGCAACACAAACCACTCGCTCAGGGTGAGGGATTTCAAACCACTCACTCAGGGCAACAGAGCATGAACCTCTCCCTCAGAGCGACAGAATTCAAACCACTCACTCAGGGCACAGAGCACGAACCGCTCACTCAGGCCAACAGAGCCTGATCAGGTCGCTCAGGGCGACATTGCTTGAACCGCTTGCACAGGGCGATGGAGCTTGAACCGCTTGCTCAGGGCGACAGGGCACGAACCGCTCACTCAAGGTGACGGAGCACAAACCACTCACTCAGTGTGACGGAGCACTGACCTCTCCCTCAGGATTAGGGAGCAGAAAGCATTCACTCAGCGTGATGGAGCACGAACGTCTCGCTCAGGGTGACTAAGCACGAACCTCTCCCTCAGGGCGAGGGAGCAGGAACCACTTGCTCAGGGCGACGGAGCAGGAACCACTCACTCGGGGTGACGGAGCACGAACCACTCGCTCAGGGTGACAGAGCACAAACCTCTCGCTCAGGGTGACGGAGCACGAACCACTCACTCAGGGCGCTGGAGCACTGACATCTCGCTCAGGATGACGAAGCACAAACCACTCACTCAGTGTGACGGAGCACAAACCTCTCGCTCAGGGTGAGGGAGCAGAAACCACTTGCTCAGGGTGATGGAGCATAAACCACTCACTCAGGGCGATGGAGCACGCACCTCTCGCTCAGGTTGATGGAGCATCAACGACTCAGGGTGACGGAGCATGTTCCGCTAACTCAGGGTGATGGAGCATGAACCTCTCGCTCAGGGGACGGAATATCAACCACTCGCTCATGGTGACGGAACACGAACCTCTCACTAAGGCGACGGAGCAGGAACCACTTGCTCAGGGTGACGGAGCAGAAACCTCTCACTCAGGGGATGGAGCACGAACCAGTCGCTCAGGGAGACGGAGCATCAACGACTCGCTCAGGGCGAAGGAGCATGAACGACTGGCTCAGGGCGACGGAGCCGGAACCACTCACTCAGGGTGATGGAGCGGGAACCTCTCACTCAGGGGACGGATTATGAACCACTCGCTCAGTGTTGACGGAGCACGAACCTCTCGCTCAGGGTGACGAAGCATGAACCTCTCGCTCAGGGTGATGAAGCACAAACCTCTCGCTCAGGGCAAAGGAGCACGAACCACATGCTCAGGGCGATGGAGCACAAACCGCTCCCTCAGGGTGACAGAATTCAAACCACTCACTCAGGGTACAGGGCACGAACCGCTCACTCAGGCCAACAGAGCCAGAACAAGTCGCTCAAGGAGACATTGCGTATACTGCTTGCGCAGGGCGAAGGAGAATGAAGCGCTTGCTCAAGGCGACTGAGCACGAACCGCTCACTCAGGGTGACGTAGCACAATCCACTCGCTCAGGGTGATGGGCCCGAACCACTCGCTCAGGTTGATGGAGCATGATCCACTCACTTAGGGTGACACAGCATAAACCTATCGCTCAGGGCGACATTGCAGGAACCACTCGCTCAGGGCGACAGAGCACAGACCTTTTGCTCTGGATGACGGAGCACAAACCACTCACTCAGTGTGTCGGAGCACAAACCACTCACTGATGGAGACAGAGCAGGAACCACTCGCTCAGGGCGAAGGAGCATGAATGACTTGCTCAGGGCGACGGAGCACGGATCGCTCACTCAGGGTGATGGAGCATGAACCTCTCGCTCAAGGGACGGATTATGAATCACTCGCTCAGGGTGATGGAGCACGAACCAATCGCTCAGGGTGACACAGCACAAACCTCTCGCTCAGGGTGATGCAGCATGAACTGCTCGCTCAGGTTGAGAGAGCACGAACCGCTCGCTCAGGTTGAGAGAGCACGAACCGCTCGCTCAGGTTGACAGAGCACGAACCGCTGGCTCAGGTTGACAGAGCACGAACCGCTGGCTCAGGTTGACAGAGCACGAACCGCTGGCTCAGGTTGACAGAGCACAAACCGCTCGCTCAGGTTGACAGAGCACGAACCGCTCGCTCAGGTTGACAGAGCACGAACCGCTCGCTCAGGTTGACAGAGCACGAACCGCTCGCTCAGGTTGAGAGAGCACGAACCGCTCGCTCAGGTTGAGAGAGCACGAACCGCTCGCTCAGGTTGAGAGAGCACGAACCGCTCGCTCAGGTTGAGAGAGCACGAACCGCTCGCTCAGGTTGAGAGAGCACGAACCGCTCGCTCAGGTTGACAGAGCACGAACCGCTCGCTCAGGTTGACAGAGCACGAACCGCTGGCTCAGGTTGACAGAGCACGAACCGCTGGCTCAGGTTGACAGAGCACGAACCGCTGGCTCAGGTTGACAGAGCACGAACCGCTGGCTCAGGTTGACAGAGCACGAACCGCTGGCTCAGGTTGACAGAGCACGAACCGCTGGCTCAGGTTGACAGAGCACGAACCGCTGGCTCAGGTTGACAGAGCACAAACCGCTGGCTCAGGTTGACAGAGCACGAACCGCTCGCTCAGGTTGACAGAGCACGAACCGCTCGCTCAGGTTGACAGAGCACGAACCGCTCGCTCAGGTTGACAGAGCACGAACCGCTCGCTCAGGTTGACAGAGCACGAACCGCTCGCTCAGGTTGACAGAACACGAACCGCTCCCTCACGGTGAAGGAGCACAAACCATTCGCTCAGGGCGACGGAATTCAAACCACTCGCTCAGGGCGAAGGAGCATGAATGACTTGCTCAGGGCGACGGAGCACGAATCGCTCACTCAGGGTGATGGAGCATGAACCTCTCGCTCAAGGGAAGGATTATGAATCACTCGCTCAGGGTGATGGAGCACGAACCAATCGCTCAGGGTGACACAGCACAAACCTCTCGCTCAGGGTGATGCAGCACGAACCACTCACTCAGGGCGCCGTCGCACTGACACCTCGCTCAGGATGACGAAGCACAAACCACTCACTCAGTGTGACGGAGCATGAACCTCTCGCTCAGGGTGACGAAGCGCGAACCTCTCGCTCAGGGCAACGGAGCATGAACTGCTCGCTCAAGGTGACGGAGCACGAACCACTCCCTCAGGGTTACGGAGCGCAAACCACTCGCTCAGGGCGATGGAGCATGAACCACTCGCTCAGGGTGACGGAGCACAATGCACCTGCTCAGGGTGACGAGCACGAACCACTCGCTGAGAGCGATGGAGGACGAAAAACTCGTTCAGGGCGACGGAGCACTAACCACTCGCTCAGTGGGCCGGAGCATGAACCACTCGCTCAGGGAGATGGAGCACAAACCATTTGCTCAGGGCGATGGAGAACGGAGCACCCGTTTAGGGAGATGGAGCACAAACCATTCGCTCAAGGCGACGGAGCATGAACCACTCTCTCAGGGTGACAGAACATGTGCCTTTCGCTCAGGGTCATGGAGCACGAACCACTCACAGACCGACAGAGCACGAACCGCTCGCTAAGGTTGACAGAGCACGAACCGCTCGCTCAGGTTGAGAGAGCACGAACCGCTCGCTCAGGTTGAGAGAGCACGAACCGCTCGCTCAGGTTGAGAGAGCACGAACCGCTCGCTCAGGTTGAGAGAGCACGAACCGCTCGCTCAGGTTGAGAGAGCACGAACCGCTCGCTCAGGTTGAGAGAGCACGAACCGCTCGCTCAGGTTGAGAGAGCACGAACCGCTCGCTCAGGTTGAGAGAGCACGAACCGCTCGCTCAGGTTGAGAGAGCACGAACCGCTCGCTCAGGTTGACAGAGCACGAACCGCTGGCTCAGGTTGACAGAGCACGAACCGCTCGCTCAGGTTGACAGAGCACGAACCGCTCGCTCAGGTTGACAGAGCACGAACCGCTCGCTCAGGTTGACAGAGCACGAACCGCTCGCTCAGGTTGAGAGAGCACGAACCGCTCGCTCAGGTTGAGAGAGCACGAACCCCTCGCTCAGGTTGAGAGAGCACGAACCGCTCGCTCAGGTTGAGAGAGCACGAACCGCTCGCTCAGGTTGACAGAGCACGAACCGCTCGCTCAGGTTGACAGAGCACGAACCGCTGGCTCAGGTTGACAGAGCACAAACCGCTGGCTCAGGTTGACAGAGCACGAACCGCTCGCTCAGGTTGACAGAGCACGAACCGCTCGCTCAGGTTGACAGAGCACGAACCGCTCGCTCAGGTTGACAGAGCACGAACCGCTCGCTCAGGTTGACAGAGCACGAACCACTCGCTCAGGTTGACAGAACACGAACCGCTCCCTCACGGTGAAGGAGCACAAACCATTCGCTCAGGGCGACGGAATTCAAACCACTCACTCAGGGCGACAGAGCCCGAACAGCTCGCTCAGGGTGCTGGAGCACGAACGGCTTGCACAGGGCAACGGAGCACGAACCGCTTGCTCAGGGTGATAGATCATGAATGGCTTGCACAGGGTAACTGAGCATGAACCGCTCCTTCAGGGTGATGGAACACGAACCACTCGCTCAGCGTGATGGACCACGAACCACTCGCTCAAGGTGACACACCACAAAACTCTTGCTCAGGGTGATGCAGTATGAACTGCTCGCTTAGGGTGACAGAGCATGAACCACTCCCTCAGGGTGACGAAGCATGACCAACTCGCTCAGGGCGACGTATGATGACCCACTCACCCAGGGTGATGGAGCATGACCAACTCACTCAGCGCGACGGAGGATGACCCACTCACCCAGGGTCACGGAGCACGAACCTCTCGCTCAGGGTAACGAAGCACGAACCTCTCGCTCAGGGCGAGGGAACAGGAACCACTTGCTCAGGGCGACGGAGCAGGAACCACTCACTCAGGGTGACGGAGCACGAACCACTCGCTCAGGGTGACAGAACACAAACCTCTCGCTCAGGGTGATGAAGCACAAACCACTCGCTCAGGGTGACACAGCACAAACCTCTCGCTCAGGGTGACGCAGCACGAACTGCTCGCTCAGGGCAACAGAGCACGAACCACT
Organism: Eptatretus burgeri; assembly: GCF_056783735.1. NCBI lineage: Eukaryota > Metazoa > Chordata > Myxini > Myxiniformes > Myxinidae > Eptatretus > Eptatretus burgeri. The sequence goes on from NC_140963.1 coordinate 88,030,570, forward strand.
CACTCAGGGCGCCGGAGCACTGACATCTCGCTCAGTATGACGAAGCACAAACCACTCACTCAGTGTGACGGAGCAGGAACCTCTCGCTCAGGGTGATGAAGCGCGAACCTCTCGCTCAGGGTGATGGAGCATAAACCACTCGCTCAGGGAGATGGAGCATGAACCACTCACTCAGGGTGACGGAGCATGTTCCGCTCACTCAGGGTGATGGAGCATGAACCTCTCGCTCAGGGGACGGAATATCAACCACTCGCTCATGGTGACGGAACACGAACCTCTCACTCAGGGCGACGGAGCAGGAACCACTTGCTCAGGGTGACGGAGCAGAAACCTCTTACTCAGGGGATGGAGCACAAACCAGTCGCTCAGGGAGACGGAGCATCAACGACTCGCTCAGGGCGAGGGAGCATCAACGACTGGCTCAGGTCGACGGAGCCGGAACCACTCACTCAGGGTGATGGAGCGTGAACCTCTCGCTCAGGGGACGGATTATGAACCACTCGCTCAGTGTTGACGGAGCACAAACCTCTCGCTCAGGGCGAGGGAGCAGGAACCACTTGCTCAGGGTGATGTGGCACGAACCACACGCTCAAGTTGATGGAGCACGGACCACTCGATCAAGGTGACAGAGCACAAACCTCTCACTCAGGGCAAAGGAGCACGAACCACACGCTCAGGGCGATGGAGCACAAACCTCTCCCTCAGGGTGACAGAATTCAAACCACTCACTCAGGGTACAGGGCACGAACCGCTCACTCAGGCCAACAGAGCCAGAACAAGTCGCTCAGGGCGACATTGTGTATACCACTTGCGCAGAGCGAAGGAGAATGAACCGCTCACTCAGGGTGACTTAGCACGAACCGCTCACTCAGGGTGACAAAGCACAATCCACTCCCTCAGGTTGATGGGGCACGATCCATTCGCTCAGGATGATGGAGCACGAACCACTCCCTCAGGTTGATGGGGCACGAACCATTCGCTCAGGGTGACGGAGCGCGAATCACTCCCTCACGTTGATGGGGCACGAACCATTCACTCAGGGTGACACAGCAGAAACCTCTCGCCCAGGGTGATGCAGCACGAATTGCTCGCTCAGGGCGACAGAGCAGGAACCACTCACTCAGGGCGACGGAGCACGACCTCTCGCTCAGGGTGAAGGAGCACTGACCTCTCCCTCAGGATGACGGAGAGCGAACAACTCTCTCAATGTGATGGAGCACGAACCACTCGATCAGGGTGACACAGCACAAACCTCTCACTCGGGGTGACGCAGCATGAACTGCTCGCTCAGGGAGACAGAACACAAACCACTCACTCAGAGAGACGGAGCACGAACGACTCTCTCAGGGTGACGAAGCATGACCAACTTGCTCAGGGCGACGTATGATGACCCACTCACCCAGGGTGATGGAGCATGACCAACTCGCTCAGGGTGACGGGGCATGAACCACTCAGGGCGACCGAGTATGTTCTGCTCACTCAGGGTGACGGAGCATGTTCTGCTCACTCAGGATGATGGAGCATGAACCTCTCGCTCAGAAGACAGAATATGAACCACTCGTTCATGGTGACAGACCACGAACCTCTCGCTCAGGGCGACGGAGCAGGAACCACTTGCTCAGGGTGATGAAGCATGACCATCTCGCTCAGGGCGACGGAGCACGAACCACTCACTCATGGTGACTGAGCATGAACCTCTCGCTCAGGGCAACGGAGCATGTTCCGCTCACTCAGGGTGATGGAGCATGAACCTCTGGCTTAGAGGACGGAATATGAACCACTCGCTCATGGTGACGCACCACGAACCTCTCGCTCAGGGCGACGGAGCAGGAACCACTTGCTCAGGGCGATGGAGCATGAACCACTCGCTCAGGGCGATGGAGCACAATGCACTCGCTCAGCGTGACAGAACACAAACCTCTCGCTCAGGGTGGCTGAGCACGAACCACTCGCTGAGAGCGATGAGGACGAAAAACTCGTTCAGGGCGACGGAGCACTAACCACTCACTCAGTGCGACGGAACATGAACCACTCGCTCAGGGAGGTGGAGCACAAACCATTCGCTCAAGGCGACGGAGCATGAACCACTCGCTCAGGGTGACAGAACATGTACCTTTCGCTCAGGATGATGGAGCATGAACTGCTCGCTCAGGGAGACAGAACACAAACCACTCACTCAGAGGGACGGAGCACGAACGACTCACTCAGGGCGATGGAGCACGAACCGCTCATTCACGGCAAGGGAGCATGAACCTCTCGCTCAGGGGATGGAGCATGGACTACTCGCTCAGGGTGATGGAGCACGAACCACTCGCTCAGTCACACAGCACAAACCTCTCGCTCAGGGTGACGCATCACGAACTGCTCGCTCAGGGCGACAGAGCAGGAACCACTCACTCAGGGCGCCGGAGCACTGACATCTCGCTCAGGATGACGAAGCACAAACCACTCACTCAGGGTGACAAAGCGCGAACCTCTCGCTCAGGGCGACGGAGCATGAACTGCTCGCTCAAGGTGACGGAGCATAATCCGCTCACTCAGGGCGAAGGAGCATGAACCACTTTCTCAGAGCACAAACCGCTCGATCAGGGTGACAGAGCACGAACCATTCCCTCAGGGTGACGGAGCACAAACCACTCGCTCAGGGCGATGGAGCATGAACCACTCGCTCAGGGTGACGGAGCACAATGCACTCGCTCAAGGTGGCTGAGCACGAACCACTCGCTGAGAGCGATGGAGGACAAAAAACTCGTTCAGGGCGACGGAGCACTAACCTCTCGCTCAGTGCGCCGGAGCATGAACCACTCGCTCAGGGAGATGGAGCACAAACCATTTGCTCAGGGCTATGGAGCACGGACCACCCGTTTAGGGAGATGGAGCAAAAACCATTCGTTCAAGGGGACGGAGCATAAACCACTCTCTCAGGGTGACAGAACATGTACCTTTCGCTCAGGGTGATGGAGCACGAACCACTCACTCAGGCCGACAGAATTGAAACCACTCACTCAGCTCGACAGAGCACGAACCGCTCGCTCAGGTTGACAGAGCACGAACCGCTCGCTCAGATTGACAGAGCACGAACCGCTCGCTCAGGTTGACAGAGCACGAACCGCTCGCTCAGGTTGACAGAGCACGAACCGCTCGCTCAGGTTGACAGAGCACGAACCGCTCGCTCAGGTTGACAGAGCACGAACCGCTCGCTCAGGTTGACAGAGCACGAACCGCTCGCTCAGGTTGACAGAGCACGAACCGCTCGCTCAGGTTGACAGAGCACGAACCGCTCGCTCAGGTTGACAGAGCACGAACCGCTCGCTCAGGTTGACAGAGCACGAACCGCTCGCTCAGGTTGACAGAGCACGAACCGCTCGCTCAGGTTGACAGAGCACGAACCGCTCGCTCAGGTTGACAGAGCACGAACCGCTCGCTCAGGTTGACAGAGCACGAACCGCTCGCTCAGGTTGACAGAGCACGAACCGCTCGCTCAGGTTGACAGAGCACGAACCGCTCGCTCAGGTTGACAGAGCACGAACCGCTCGCTCAGGTTGACAGAGCACGAACCGCTCGCTCAGGTTGACAGAGCACGAACCGCTCGCTCAGGTTGACAGAGCACGAACCGCTCGCTCAGGTTGACAGAGCACGAACCGCTCGCTCAGGTTGACAGAGCACGAACCGCTCGCTCAGGTTGACAGAGCACGAACCGCTCGCTCAGGTTGACAGAGCACGAACCGCTCGCTCAGGTTGACAGAGCACGAACCGCTCGCTCAGGTTGACAGAGCACGAACCGCTCGCTCAGGTTGACAGAGCACGAACCGCTCGCTCAGGTTGACAGAGCACGAACCGCTCGCTCAGGTTGACAGAGCACGAACCGCTCGCTCAGGTTGACAGAGCACGAACCGCTCGCTCAGGTTGACAGAGCACGAACCGCTCGCTCAGGTTGACAGAGCACGAACCGCTCGCTCAGGTTGACAGAGCACGAACCGCTCGCTCAGGTCGACAGAGCACGAACCGCTCGCTCAGGTCGACAGAGCACGAACCGCTCGCTCAGGTTGACAGAGCACGAACCGCTCGCTCAGGTTGACAGCACGAACCGCTCGCTCAGGTTGACAGCACGAACCGCTCGCTCAGGTTGACAGAGCACGAACCGCTTGCTCAGGTTGACAGAGTACGAACCGCTTGCTCAGGTTGACAGAGCACGAACCGCTCGCTCAGGTTGACAGAGCACGAACCGCTCCCTCACGGTGACAGAATTTAAACCACTCAGTCAGGGCGACAGAGCCCGAACAGCTCGCTCAGGGCGCTGGAGCACGAACGGCTTGCTCAGGGTGATAGATCATGAATGGCTTGCATAGGGCAACGGAGCATGAACCGCTCCTTCAGGGTGATGGAGCACGAACCACTCGCACAGGGTGATGGACCACGAACCACTCGCTCAAGGTGACACACCACAAAACTCTTGCTCACGGTGATGCAGCATGAACTGCTCGCTCAGGGTGACAGAGCACGAACCACTCTCTCAGGGTGACGAAGCATGACCAACTTGCTCAGGGCGACGTATGATGACCCACTCACCCAGGGTGATGGAGCATGACCAACTCGCTCAGGGTGACGGGGCATGAACCACTCAGGGCGACCGAGTATGTTCTGCTCACTCAGGGTGACGGAGCATGTTCTGCTCACTCAGGATGATGGAGCATGAACCTCTCGCTCAGAAGACAGAATATGAACCACTCGTTCATGGTGACAGACCACGAACCTCTCGCTCAGGGCGACGGAGCAGGAACCACTTGCTCAGGGTGATGAAGCATGACCAACTCGCTCAGGGCGACGGAGCACGAACCACTCACTCATGGTGACTGAGCATGAACCTCTCGCTCAGGGCAACGGAGCATGTTCCGCTCACTCAGGGTGATGGAGCATGAACCTCTGGCTTAGAGGACGGAATATGAACCACTCGCTCATGGTGACGCACCACGAACCTCTCGCTCAGGGCGACGGAGCAGGAACCACTTGCTCAGGGCGATGGAGCATGAACCACTCGCTCAGGGCGATGGAGCACAATGCACTCGCTCAGCGTGACAGAACACAAACCTCTCGCTCAGGGTGGCTGAGCACGAACCACTCGCTGAGAGCGATGAGGACGAAAAACTCGTTCAGGGCGACGGAGCACTAACCACTCACTCAGTGCGACGGAGCATGAACCACTCGCTCAGGGAGGTGTAGCACAAACCATTCGCTCAAGGCGACGGAGCATGAACCACTCGCTCAGGGTGACAGAGCACGAACCGCTCGCTCAGGGCGACATAGCACGAACCGCTCGCTCAGGGCGACAGAGCACGAACCGCTCGCTCAGGGCGACAGAGCACGAACCGCTCGCTCAGGGCGACAGAGCACGAACCGCTCGCTCAGGGCGACAGAGCACGAACCGCTCGCTCAGGGCGACAGAGCACGAACCGCTCGCTCAGGGCGACAGAGCACGAACCGCTCGCTCAGGGCGACAGAGCACGAACCGCTCGCTCAGGGCGACAGAGCACGAACCGCTCGCTCAGGGCGACAGAGCACGAACCGCTCGCTCAGGGCGACAGAGCACGAACCGCTCGCTCAGGGCGACAGAGCACGAACCGCTCGCTCAGGGCGACAGAGCACGAACCGCTCGCTCAGGGCGACAGAGCACGAACCGCTCGCTCAGGGCGACAGAGCACGAACCGCTCGCTCAGGGCGACAGAGCACGAACCGCTCGCTCAGGGCGACAGAGCACGAACCGCTCGCTCAGGGCGACAGAGCACGAACCGCTCGCTCAGGGCGACAGAGCACGAACCGCTCGCTCAGGGCGACAGAGCACGAACCGCTCGCTCAGGGCGACAGAGCACGAACCGCTCGCTCAGGGCGACAGAGCACGAACCGCTCGCTCAGGGCGACAGAGCACGAACCGCTCGCTCAGGGCGACAGAGCACGAACCGCTCGCTCAGGGCGACAGAGCACGAACCGCTCGCTCAGGGCGACAGAGCACGAACCGCTCGCTCAGGGCGACAGAGCACGAACCGCTCGCTCAGGGCGACAGAGCGCGAACCGCTCGCTCAGGGCGACAGAGCGCGAACCGCTCGCTCAGGGCGACAGAGCGCGAACCGCTCGCTCAGGGCGACAGAGCGCGAACCGCTCGCTCAGGGCGACAGAGCGCGAACCGCTCGCTCAGGGCGACAGAGCGCGAACCGCTCGCTCAGGGCGACAGAGCGCGAACCGCTCGCTCAGGGCGACAGAGCGCGAACCGCTCGCTCAGGGCGACAGAGCGCGAACCGCTCGCTCAGGGCGACAGAGCGCGAACCGCTCGCTCAGGGCGACAGAGCGCGAACCGCTCGCTCAGGGCGACAGAGCGCGAACCGCTCGCTCAGGGCGACAGAGCGCGAACCGCTCGCTCAGGGCGACAGAGCGCGAACCGCTCGCTCAGGGCGACAGAGCGCGAACCGCTCGCTCAGGGCGACAGAGCGCGAACCGCTCGCTCAGGGCGACAGAGCGCGAACCGCTCGCTCAGGGCGACAGAGCGCGAACCGCTCGCTCAGGGCGACAGAGCGCGAACCGCTCGCTCAGGGCGACAGAGCGCGAACCGCTCGCTCAGGGCGACAGAGCGCGAACCGCTCGCTCAGGGCGACAGAGCGCGAACCGCTCGCTCAGGGCGACAGAGCGCGAACCGCTCGCTCAGGGCGACAGAGCGCGAACCGCTCGCTCAGGGCGACAGAGCGCGAACCGCTCGCTCAGGGCGACAGAGCGCGAACCGCTCGCTCAGGGCGACAGAGCGCGAACCGCTCGCTCAGGGCGACAGAGCGCGAACCGCTCGCTCAGGGCGACAGAGCGCGAACCGCTCGCTCAGGGCGACAGAGCGCGAACCGCTCGCTCAGGGCGACAGAGCGCGAACCGCTCGCTCAGGGCGACAGAGCGCGAACCGCTCGCTCAGGGCGACAGAGCGCGAACCGCTCGCTCAGGGCGACAGAGCGCGAACCGCTCGCTCAGGGCGACAGAGCGCGAACCGCTCGCTCAGGGCGACAGAGCGCGAACCGCTCGCTCAGGGCGACAGAGCGCGAACCGCTCGCTCAGGGCGACAGAGCGCGAACCGCTCGCTCAGGGCGACAGAGCGCGAACCGCTCGCTCAGGGCGACAGAGCGCGAACCGCTCGCTCAGGGCGACAGAGCGCGAACCGCTCGCTCAGGGCGACAGAGCGCGAACCGCTCGCTCAGGGCGACAGAGCGCGAACCGCTCGCTCAGGGCGACAGAGCGCGAACCGCTCGCTCAGGGCGACAGAGCGCGAACCGCTCGCTCAGGGCGACAGAGCGCGAACCGCTCGCTCAGGGCGACAGAGCGCGAACCGCTCGCTCAGGGCGACAGAGCGCGAACCGCTCGCTCAGGGCGACAGAGCGCGAACCGCTCGCTCAGGGCGACAGAGCGCGAACCGCTCGCTCAGGGCGACAGAGCGCGAACCGCTCGCTCAGGGCGACAGAGCGCGAACCGCTCGCTCAGGGCGACAGAGCGCGAACCGCTCGCTCAGGGCGACAGAGCGCGAACCGCTCGCTCAGGGCGACAGAGCGCGAACCGCTCGCTCAGGGCGACAGAGCGCGAACCGCTCGCTCAGGGCGACAGAGCGCGAACCGCTCGCTCAGGGCGACAGAGCGCGAACCGCTCGCTCAGGGCGACAGAGCGCGAACCGCTCGCTCAGGGCGACAGAGCGCGAACCGCTCGCTCAGGGCGACAGAGCGCGAACCGCTCGCTCAGGGCGACAGAGCGCGAACCGCTCGCTCAGGGCGACAGAGCGCGAACCGCTCGCTCAGGGCGACAGAGCGCGAACCGCTCGCTCAGGGCGACAGAGCGCGAACCGCTCGCTCAGGGCGACAGAGCGCGAACCGCTCGCTCAGGGCGACAGAGCGCGAACCGCTCGCTCAGGGCGACAGAGCGCGAACCGCTCGCTCAGGGCGACAGAGCGCGAACCGCTCGCTCAGGGCGACAGAGCGCGAACCGCTCGCTCAGGGCGACAGAGCGCGAACCGCTCGCTCAGGGCGACAGAGCGCGAACCGCTCGCTCAGGGCGACAGAGCGCGAACCGCTCGCTCAGGGCGACAGAGCGCGAACCGCTCGCTCAGGGCGACAGAGCGCGAACCGCTCGCTCAGGGCGACAGAGCGCGAACCGCTCGCTCAGGGCGACAGAGCGCGAACCGCTCGCTCAGGGCGACAGAGCGCGAACCGCTCGCTCAGGGCGACAGAGCGCGAACCGCTCGCTCAGGGCGACAGAGCGCGAACCGCTCGCTCAGGGCGACAGAGCGCGAACCGCTCGCTCAGGGCGACAGAGCGCGAACCGCTCGCTCAGGGCGACAGAGCGCGAACCGCTCGCTCAGGGCGACAGAGCGCGAACCGCTCGCTCAGGGCGACAGAGCGCGAACCGCTCGCTCAGGGCGACAGAGCGCGAACCGCTCGCTCAGGGCGACAGAGCGCGAACCGCTCGCTCAGGGCGACAGAGCGCGAACCGCTCGCTCAGGGCGACAGAGCGCGAACCGCTCGCTCAGGGCGACAGAGCGCGAACCGCTCGCTCAGGGCGACAGAGCGCGAACCGCTCGCTCAGGGCGACAGAGCGCGAACCGCTCGCTCAGGGCGACAGAGCGCGAACCGCTCGCTCAGGGCGACAGAGCGCGAACCGCTCGCTCAGGGCGACAGAGCGCGAACCGCTCGCTCAGGGCGACAGAGCGCGAACCGCTCGCTCAGGGCGACAGAGCGCGAACCGCTCGCTCAGGGCGACAGAGCGCGAACCGCTCGCTCAGGGCGACAGAGCGCGAACCGCTCGCTCAGGGCGACAGAGCGCGAACCGCTCGCTCAGGGCGACAGAGCGCGAACCGCTCGCTCAGGGCGACAGAGCGCGAACCGCTCGCTCAGGGCGACAGAGCACGAACCGCTCTCTCAGGGTGACGAAGCATGACCAACTTGCTCAGGGCGACGTATGATGACCCACTCACCCAGGGTGATGGAGCATGACCAACTCGCTCAGGGTGACGGGGCATGAACCACTCAGGGCGACCGAGTATGTTCTGCTCACTCAGGGTGACGGAGCATGTTCTGCTCACTCAGGATGACGGAGCATGAACCTCTCGTTCATGGTGACAGACCACGAACCTCTCGCTCAGGGCGACAGAGCACGAACCGCTCGCTCAGGGCGACAGAGCACGAACCGCTCGCTCAGGGCGACAGAGCACGAACCGCTCGCTCAGGGCGACAGAGCACGAACCGCTCGCTCAGGGCGACAGAGCACGAACCGCTCGCTCAGGGCGACAGAGCACGAACCGCTCGCTCAGGGCGACAGAGCACGAACCGCTCGCTCAGGGCGACAGAGCACGAACCGCTCGCTCAGGGCGACAGAGCACGAACCGCTCGCTCAGGGCGACAGAGCACGAACCGCTCGCTCAGGGCGACAGAGCACGAACCGCTCGCTCAGGGCGACAGAGCACGAACCGCTCGCTCAGGGCGACAGAGCACGAACCGCTCGCTCAGGGCGACAGAGCACGAACCGCTCGCTCAGGGCGACAGAGCACGAACCGCTCGCTCAGGGCGACAGAGCACGAACCGCTCGCTCAGGGCGACAGAGCACGAACCGCTCGCTCAGGGCGACAGAGCACGAACCGCTCGCTCAGGGCGACAGAGCACGAACCGCTCGCTCAGGGCGACAGAGCACGAACCGCTCGCTCAGGGCGACAGAGCACGAACCGCTCGCTCAGGGCGACAGAGCACGAACCGCTCGCTCAGGGCGACAGAGCACGAACCGCTCGCTCAGGGCGACAGAGCACGAACCGCTCGCTCAGGGCGACAGAGCACGAACCGCTCGCTCAGGGCGACGGAATTCAAACCACTCAGTCAGAGCCCGAACAGCTCGCTCAGGGCAATGGAGCACGAACGGCTTTTACATGGCAACGGAGCATGAAGCGCTCCTTCAGGGTGATGGAGCACGAACCACTCGCTCAGGGTGATGGAACACGAATCACTCGCTCAAGGTGACACACCACAAAACTCTTGCTCAGGGTGATGCAGCATGAACTGCTCGCTCAGGGTGACAGAGCACGAACCACTCTCTCAGATTGACGAAGCATGACCAACTCGCTCAGGGCGACGTAGGATGACCCACTCACCCAGGGTGATGGAGCATGACCCAATCGCTCAGGGCGACGGAGGATGACGCACTCACCCAGGGTGATGGAGCACGAACCCCTCGCTCAGGGCGACAGGGCATGCACCACTCAGGGCGACGGAGTATGTTCTGCTCACTCAGGGTGACGGAGCATGTTCCGCTCACTCAGGGTGATGGAGCATGAACATCTCGCTCAGAGGACAGAATATGAACCACTCGCTCATGGTGATGGACCACGAACCTCTCACTCAGGGCGACGGAGCAGGAACTACTTGCTCAGGGTGATGAAGCGTGACCAACTCGCTCAGGGCGATGGAGGATGAACCACTCACTCAAGGTAATGGAGCATGAACCTCTGGCTCAGAGGACGGAATATGAACCACTCTCTCATGGTGATGGACCATGAACCTCTCGCTCAGGGCGACGGAGCAGGAACCACTCGCTCACGGCGACGGAGGATGACCCACTCACCCAGGGCGATGGAGCACGAACCCCTCGCTCAGGGCGACGGGGCTGAATCACTCAGGACGATGGAGTATGTTCTGCTCACTCAGGTTGACGGAGCATGTTCTGCTCACTCAGGGTCATGGAGCATGAACCTCTCGCTCAGAGGACAGAATATGAACCACTCGCTCATGGTGATGGACCAGGATCCTCTCGCTCAGAGCGACGGAGCACGAACCACTCACTCAGGGTGACTGAGCATGAACCTCTCGCTCAGGGCGACAGAGCATGTTCCGCTCACTAAGGGTGATGGAGCATGAACCTCTGGCTCAGAGGACGGAATATGAACCACTCGCTCATGATGACGGACCATGAACCTCTCCCTCAGGGCAACGGAGCAGGAACCACTTGCTCAGGATGATGGAGCATGAACCGCTCCCTCAGGGCAACGGAGCAGGAACCACTTGCTCAGGGTGATGGAGCAGGAACCGCTCACTCAGGGTGATGGAGCAGGAACCATTCGCTCAGGGCAAAGGAGCATGAACTGTTCGCTCAGGGCTACGGAGCACAATCCGCTCGCTCAGGGCGACAGAGTATGCACAGCTCACTCTGAGTGACGGAGCACGAACCCCTCGCTCAAGGCGACGGTGGACGAACCCCTCGCTCAAGGCGACGGAGCACGAACCCATCGCTCAAGGCGACGGAGCACGAACTACTTTCTCCATGTCAGGTCAGGTCTGGGAGCATGCGCCAGAGTAGCACTTCGCTGCGTCCACTTTCCGCCAGTACTCCAGGGGCCTCCGTCTGGCCAACCCCCAGGCAGATGCCTGGCCCATCCCCATCTCCTTGAGATGCCGATCAACCGTCTGTTACCATGAGGCACGTGGTCGGCCCATTGACCTCCTCCATTAACGACACTCCCTAGCTGAGAGAATCTGGTGAGCAGGATCGGCATCAGGAAAATGAGCCACATGTCCATACAGCCGCAGATAACAATTCTCACTTGCGTCTCTCTCAGCAATCGCTCCTTGGACATGAAGTGCGACCAGCGATAGCCAAGGATTCTCCGAAAAGACCTGGTACCAAGGGAATTTAGTCTCCCTCTCAGATCCATGTTCAGATTCCATCTCACATCTATAGAGCAAGACTGGAAGTTCCAAGGACCTGAAGACTCGGACTTTTGGCCTCCCGCACAGGTATCGGCAGCACAAAATCCCATGATCCAGTGAATCCATGACTTCCCAGGCCCGACCCAGACGTCTGTTGACTTCTGACTCACAGCCAGCAGAGACATGAATATCACTGCCAAGGAAAGTGAATTGCTCCACGACCTCAACATCCTCACCACAAACAGGCACAGACAGGACAGCAGCATCCAAGATGTCATTGAAAGCCTGGATCTTAGTTTTGACCCAGGTAACCCATAATCTCAGTGGCTCCAACTACTCATTCAACACTTCAAGGGCCCCCAAAAGGATATCTAAGGTCTCCGCAAAGATGACTGCATCATCTGTGAAATCAAGGTCAGAGATCTTGACATTCCCAAATGCAGCATCACAGCTTGATCTCTCTGACATCATCCCTAGAATCCAGTCCATACTAGTGCTGAAAAGTGTGGGGGCCAGTACACACCCCTGACGAACTCCAGTAACAACTGGAAATAAGTCAGAGATGGTACCACCACACCTCACAGCACTCTTAGTCCCAGAGTAGAGTTCAGACATCAGATCGATCAGTTTTGGTGGCATCCCACGAAGACCAAGAATCCTCCAGAGGGCATCCCGAATCACTGAATCAAACGCTTTACAGAGATCAACATAGGCTGCAAGCAGCCCCTGCCGAAACTCTTGTCTGCGTTCGGTAAGGACACGGTCAATCGTTGACCTCTTTGGTGTAAAGCCTGACTGCTCTGGACGCTGGTGCTCAAGCAGATAGTGGTGAACCCTATCAAGAATTATCCGAGCAAAGACCTTGCGCAGCACTGAGAGCAGCGTCACCCCTCCATAGTTGTTGCAGTCTTGGCGATCGCCCTTCCCTTTCCAGTGCTCAGGGTGACTGAGCATGAACCCTCATTCAGGGTGACGGAGCATGAACTGCTTGCTCATGGTGACGGAGCACGAACCGCTCACTCAGGGTGATGGAGGACAAACCTCTCGCTCAGGGGACGGAGCACGAACCATTCGCTCATGACGACGGAGCATGAACCACTCACTCATGGCGACGGAGCACAAACCACTCACTCAGAGTGACAGAGCATGAACCACTCGCTCACGGTTACAGAGCATAAACCACTCGTTCAGAGTGACAGAGCTCAAACCACTCGCTCACGGCGACAGAGCTCGGACCGCTCGTTCAGATTAAGGGAGCACGAACCGCTTGCTCAGGACGACGGAGCACGAACCACTCTCTCAGTGTGATGAAGCACGAATCGTTCACTCAGGGCGATGGAGTCGAACCGCTCACTCAGAGCAAAGGAGCACGAACCACTGGTTTAAGGCGATGGAGCACGATCCAATCACCTTGAATGATGCGGTGGGCAAAAGCATCCACAGTGAGTGAAGGATTTGCTCAGAAGGACGTACCGTGGTATCGCTGTCGAATGGACGGCATTTGGCAAGTGGCCTAAGCACTCATGCAAGCACTCCAGTTGAATGGTTGACAAGGATCAGTTGGCCAGGCTGTTGCTGCATATCATTTCGGATCTCTTTAACTTTAAAGCCAGTCTTCACTGCGCATGCAGCAGTTATTGATATAAAATGAATTGGTTCAAATATTGACTTTATCCACAAAAGCGTTGCAGCTTAATGTAGATTAATGCGGGAGACATTGCAAAGTTCATTCGCCCATGAAATATACATTGCAGATAATCCGACATCTTGCCTGCTCTTCTGTGGATGTGTGACGTGGTTCATTGGTTTGGTGTCTGTGCAAACGTTTTAGCTTCATTTTAAAATGTCTGTTTTCACCACATTTGCTTTGTTTCCCTGTAGAGTACCTCGCGAAATCCCTGAAAATATAGACACAGATCTGGCAGAGAATATGGATTGGCAGTCCCTCTGAGGGACAGGGTGTGAGGTCTATCAGTGAATGCATTAAATCATATAGCCCAATGAAGCTGGTTAATTTTGTCACATTCCTAAATTGTTTTGTTCACTCAATGCAATTCTCCAAACAGGAGGAAAAGATAAGTTTCATGCTTTGGAAATTTCTCATTTTCTTTTGTATCTATGGAGAAGGAGGGACATATCCTTTCTTGCTTGAAGTAAATAGTAAAGTAAAGAGGAATATCGGCTTAGGTATAAGACTTATTATTTCTTAAATTATCATATTTCACAACAGATTTTGACACGTATTTAGTCCAGACGATATCCGATTCTCAAAACCGAAATCATATTTTGATGATGTACTTTAATTAATCCGTGAGAGCAGATTGTGGAAAATCGTATCATGTAATGCATGAAATTGCTCCAGCTTCTAATTTGAAAACTATAGTACTTACAAAAGCGATGTAGACAGCAATTCCTAGCTATGATGAATAGGTATTCAATAATGAGTGAGGAAAGTGAAAAAAAAAACTTTTTAGTGAAAAAAATCTTTGTGTCCTGTTCCAAATCAAGCCATGGTTAAACAGGCCAAAAAGCATCGCGGCTTCAGACCCCAGCCAGGTTACCCAGGAAACGCCTCTCGTCCTCAGAGAGTGAGGTGGCCGAGGATCATCTCATGAAGGTGGTAATTAAATAAGGCCGTTAATTATCTTCAAAAGGGGTATTTTAATTGACCCAAACACCCAATTTTCCCTCTTGCACTTCCTTGGAGTTTTCTTAGTATGCATTCAAAGTTTCAGTCTGCTTGGTTTTATGGTTTTGGAGTTATGGAGTACACACACATTGCCTCTTGTTAGTATATATACATATATACATCCATGCACACACAAAGGTGGTTACTTTGAGACATGGGAGGTCTCCTTTTCACATTCTGTAACCCGTATATGGAGATAACTAATGACATACACACACACACTCACACTTCATGCATATCATGGTGTGTTTGTTTTTTTGGTTATTTTTCCCTCCTCTGGAAATCACACCCTGTTGTACTTTTCCTTCCACATCCACATCTACTCCCATTACGGCAAATTGTTTCCTGAAGTGTTCCGACCCGCTTTTTCAAGTAAAACATAATAGCCACCGTAATCTGCATCTAAACAGTTAAGAGTATTTTAGGTCTCACGTTCCATAGCTGCTTTTTATTGCTTTCTCAAGAGGGCACCGCATTTCAATACTGGCATCACGTGTAACAGGAGAAAGATGCAAGCACTTTTGCTCTCCACTCTTTTTGGCAGAGAAGTGTTGCTTCATGGGAAATAAGCAGTTGGAAGGATAGCCGAGAAGTATGTACATTCGCCTATTTGCTGGTAGCCTGTGTTTGAATGTAAGCCCAGCTTCTAACTGCCATTTTCATGGTGTTATGCAGCAGGACGAGGCATCATTGATGGCCGTAAAGCTGGGTGTCCCATCTGCTAGCTTCAATTGGTAGACGTTAAACATTCCACAATGCCCTCATGAAGGTTTGGTGCGTTATCTCAAGCACCTTGGCAAAATTATAATTTTTTTTAATTTAACATAAAGCGGGCATTGCATCAGCAGCACAGCCATGCCACCCAGCAAACGATGCTACCCGCCATCATGTGCTGCGTATGAAAGAAGGACAATAAGTAGGATGGTAGTGATGTAGGATGAGTGATTAAAAAAAAAAGTTTGTGCATTGCTGATAAAAACTGTTGTTCCCAAAGAAAAACTCTGTTTATTATAGACGGTTCTCTGAATTTCCATGCAAGTAACACATTCTTTCAAAGAATTCAGACCACCCTCCCTCATAACTTTAGGTCATACATTATTCACGAGCAAATACCATCTATTGCTTTGCTGATGGGAACATGAAGGGAGGGAGAAAAAGAGGGGGGAGGGGGAAACCGAGGAGAGGTGGGGGAGGGAGACCGGGAAGGGGTGGGCCAACAAGGAAGGAGATGGAGCAAGGAGAGGTGGGGGAAGGGGGAAGGGAAGGCAGCGTGAAGGGAGGGAAAGGAAGTGTGAGGGGAAGGGAAGGCAGTGTGAGGGGAGGGTCTTTCCGGATATAACCACCGTTCAAACATGCATAGAGATAACAACCGTTCGGATATGTCCAGAGCCACACACACACACACACACACACACACACACACACACACACACACACACACACACACACACACACACACACACACACACACACACACACACACACACACACACACACACACACACACACACACACACACACACACACACACACACACACACACACACACACACACACACACACACACACTGAAATAGGTGTGGAAGGATGTTGATTTTTCTCCTTTTCTTCTCTTTTAAGCAATGATGTTTTGCCACCAGCTTCTGAGTAGCTTCTCATCTCTTTTTGTGAAGCTTTTTTTTTCACAGAACTTACCTAAAGCTCTTCATTACCTCCACCACCGAAGGTGAAGGAGGTTATGTTTTCACCCCTTTATGTCTGTTAATTGCCGGAATCCTTCGGATTTCGGCAATTATGTTGGTCAGTTGTGTGTGTGTCTGTCTGTCTGTCTGTTTGTGTGTTTGTTTACCCTGTAGCAGCCACACCGTTTCAGTGATCATGACCAAACTGGGTACAGACGTCGGCCATGGTCTAACTTAGACACTTGTCGTTTTTGGCGAATCTAGGTCAAAGGTCAAGGTCAAGGTCACCGAAAAACCCAAATTCTTATTTTCGCAATAACATCCGCTAAAATGGTCGTATCGACTTCAAACCAAATCCAAAATGTGCATCTTCCAATACTGCATCCAACCATATGTCTCATTGGGGTGTCACACCAACACCCTTCTAAGCAGTCGGGAGTTGAATGTCAGGGGGAGTCGGGTCAAAACTTTCAAATTGCGATAAAAACGCCATTTGAAGTCCGATTGACTTTCAAGTTATGATCATGACCAAACTAAGTGCTAGAACTCATTAAACAGTAGCACTATCGACTTGTAAGAACCAAATTGATTTCCAGGTTTTTGTTTTTTCAGAGATCATGGAGATATGACAAAGGTATTCCGGCAATTCCTTGCTCAACGAGCAATTTCATCTGTTTGTTTGTGTGCAGCTTATCTCAAAAAGATGTGGACTGATCTGGATGAAATTTTGTGGACAGGTTGGATGTGTGACAAGGACGAACTAATTAGATGCTGGTGAATATCCAGATCCTGAACAGGCTACTCGAATTTTTTAAGTGATTCTTCACCATTGAGAGATGGGGCCAAAAACGATATATAGCATGATATCTCAAAATGTTATGGACGGATTCTGATGAAACTTGGTGGATATATTGGGTGTGTGACACGAAATAATTGATTCGATTTTGGTGAAGATCCGAATGTGGATCTGGTTGCAAGATTTATTTGATTTTAAGTGATTCTTCACCATTATGCCTGGTGTTGGCTTAATGGTTAGGGTGGTGGGCTTAGGATCCGAGTATCCTGAGTTCAAATCCCACTCGGCTGTTGAATTAATACCAAGTGGGGTTGACTCTGCCTGTCATCCTTCCGAGGTCGGCAAAATGAGTGCCAGCATGCTGGTATCCTGTGTCGGAGTGGCGACCCGTCCAGGATTGTACCCAATAGCCAAGGAGACTGCTTCGGCAGCACCAACGCTCTGCACAGAGTATGGTCCCAGTGGATGGATGGATTCACCATTGAGAGATCGAGCCAAAAACGATATAGTACTGTATTGCATGATGTTTCAAAAATGTCATGGGCCCGATATGTTCTCGTGGATCAGGCATTACATGGCGGAGGTATGCGCTCTATCGAGTGCCCTTCTAGTTGCTTCTCTTTTTATCACGCCTACTCTTAATGTGAACAACGTGCTTTGCTTTGTACAGTTCATACTGTACCATATTTTTATTTTGATCTCTGTAGCGCCTCTGTCTTTCAGCACCTGAGAGCAGCATTCTAAAGACAAAATAATTTACCAGGTTACATTATCTCGGCACTGCATGTGCACATATATGTAAAGGAATCCCATGCTGATTTTGCATCTTTTCTTATCACAAAAGTCAGGGTGCAATGCTGTTGTTTTCCCCACCCTCAATCAAAAAAAATTTCCATAAAGATTCTGTTTCACACAATAATTGTATTCATGAACCTTTGCAAACTGGCATATTTTTATGAGTTCCATTGAAAACAAAAATTGCCAAGATTCCCTCATCTTAATTTGCTTACATGTAGGAGAATTATTAAGTACTGTATGTCAATTTGGAAATTGCAATGCAGTTGCTATGTTGAAGTGGTAAATGGTCTTCATTTTGGTGTTAGAAATAATTATCCTACATTGAACGGAAATAAATAAAGAGTATAACTTACCTTTTCATTTGGAAGATATTGGTGTGAAAAACCAGATGATGTAAGATTACAAATCATGAATGAATCAGCATATTTACTTGCAGAAGAAACAAGATGAAGGATTAAGAGGAATTGTGGGTGAACCAACAAAGTGAGGGAATATTGAGTAATCTAAAAGCAAGTATTGGTGCCCTGCATAGTTGCAATACTATGTTATGGCATGATGGTAAATTAACAGCTTCCAAGAAAATCTGAAAATGACATTTTCTCATCAGGTTCTTATGTCACTCACGTTACTCGTCACTCATGTTACAAACTTAAGCCTCTTCAATAAAATTATCTCCACTGGAAGCTCTACAGTTGAATTAAATTTATTTTAATGGATGATGCAACTAGTGGGAGGAAAAATAACACTAACCTAGTTGAGCATTGATGCATTCAGAAGATAGATTAAAAACATTATCTTTTTGTTACTCACATTACATGCAAAATCCCAGTAAGATATCTGGCACTGCAGGGAATGTTTGGTAAAAGGTATATAAAAATATCCTGTTTGTCATAAAATGTAAAAATCTCTGTTATCAATATACAGCATTATACAATATAGCTAATTATACTTCAATGCTGGCTGGGAAATGGGGTTCTTTTATATTATTAGATGAGAGAAATGTGAAAAATAATTGGAGGCATTCAAAGTGTTGATTTTTTCCAAAATTTTAATTGCTATTTATGTGAAACTTATTGATTTGTTACCCTCAACATGTACACTACACAATACAATCCTTAAATAATCACATTTGGATATTTTGATTTTTTTAGTCATGACCCAGTTTCCATGGAATGACTCTGATAAAGGTGCTGTCACACCTTGACGATTTAGCCAGCGTATGCCGACTTATGAAAAATTTGTCTAAAACGCTGGCACACGTCGAATACGTTATGGGTAAGTTTTGATAACATTAAGAGCGTGCTGAAAAACACTGCCATATGTCGTAGTACGCTGGCTTTCATCGTTGTACTTTGCGGTTGTCCTCAAATTTTAGCATGCTTGAAATTTTACGACGTATGCCAGCGTATAACACACACGTTCCGCTACGCTGGCCATAAGTTGTAGGCACGTTATGCGATCGTTGACACACGTCGACACACTTTATTTGTAAGTTACTC
Organism: Eptatretus burgeri; assembly: GCF_056783735.1. Taxonomy (NCBI): domain Eukaryota; kingdom Metazoa; phylum Chordata; class Myxini; order Myxiniformes; family Myxinidae; genus Eptatretus; species Eptatretus burgeri. Next base: position 88,049,736 of record NC_140963.1, read on the forward strand.
ATAAGTGGAAACAACACGTCGAGGTAATGATTAGCGTACCCGAAACTTATTTATAACCTACGAGTAACATGTTGTAGGCACGTTACACGATCATTGACACACGTCGAGGCACGTTATGCGATCGTTGACACACGTCGAGGCACGTTACTCATAAGTCGAAACACGTCGAGGTAATGCTGAGCGTACCCAAAACTTATTTCTAACTTATGAGTAACGTGCTTTGAACCTATGTGTAACGTACCTCCAACGCATATTGACGTATGTAGACGTATTTGATTGACGTCGTCCGGACGACCACAGAACTTACTGAACGTGTTTCTAATTTACAGCTACCATATAATGGCGTATTGGCAGCGTTTAAAAAACAAAACAAAAACAACAATAACTTTGGATATTTCGTCACGTGCCGTTATGTCACGTCCGATTGCCTCTTCAGTTTGCTCATGTCTTATTCTTAGTTCCTCCTCTGTGAATATTTTCTGTTTGACGATATTGTCACGTCGACGTCGATACTTAAAAGCAAATGTCCGAATATATTTTAAAATTCGTGATAGACTAAAAAATAAAAATCAAAAAAACAACAACAACAACTTCAGATATTTCATCACGTGCCTTCACGGAGCCAAGGAGAAAAAAAGAAAATGTGCCTTGACGGAGAAAATAAGTTTCAGTTATGCTAAACATTACCTCGACGTGTTTCGACTTATGAGTAACTTACAAGGAACCTGTGTCGACGTGTGTCAACAATTGCATATCGTGCCTACAACTTATTCCCAGCGTAGCAGAACGTGTGAGCCATACGGCGAGTACGTTGTAAAATTTTCAGCATGCTTGAAATTTCACGACGTACTAGACGTACCACGAAATATGACAGCGTACTTCATCGTTTTTCAGCGTGCTCTTAATGTATACACAACTTACCCATACCGTATTCTACATGTGCCAGCGTTCTCGACACATTTTTCATAGGTCGGCATACGCTGGCTAAATCGTCAAGGTGTGACTGCGATGTTGACACTTCCAATTATCAGGAGGTTATGATTTAAATCGGCGTGTGGCAGGTTTTTAACAGGCTACGCCACGAGTTCGTCGGCGATATGTGCAGCGCGCTCTGCCTAAGTTAAACTATCGTTGGGCATAGGTTGTGAACGCCGACAACAGGCGAAGCATTCGTTGGTATACGTTATCTATAAGACAACGAAACGTTCTGTGCCCGTTACTAATACATTATGCATACGACCAACACATTATGAATACGTCCAAAACTTTTTTAAAAACATCAAAATTTCAGCGTACGCCAACGTTTTACAGACATTTTTATATGTTGCCATTGCTGGCTAAATCGTCAAGGTGTGACAGCGCCTTAAGGAATGGTGGACCAGCTGGCTTGGCAAGCGAGAGCAAGAAAAAGTAATGGGACATCCCGGCAAAAACCAAGCAAACATTGCCAATTTCTTAATAGTTTCAGAATTCACTCCAGATTTCAAGTTATTTAGTCCACTTGATCCGATCTTCAAAACAGCAATTATATTTCGATTTTTACATTTTATTTAGTCCATGAAAGTCGATCGTGGAAAACTGCATAATATAATGCATGAAGTCACTCCAAGCAAAGAATCTGAAAACGATAATACTTACAAAAGCGATGTATACAGCAATTTGTAGGTATGAAGATCAGGCATTCGATGATACGAGTGAGGCCTGTTCCAAGTCAAAGCATTGTTATTGTTGAGCAGGCCAAAAAAATGGCGCTTTTAAGACCCCAGCAATGGAAAGCAGGTTGACCAAGTGTGAGCCTTGGTGAAGGATCAATACATTTGGCCATTAATTATCTTCAAAAGGGGTGTTTAAATGAACCCAAACACCCAATTTTCACAAATGCACCACCATAGAGTTCCTTTAGTGTGCATGCAAAGTTTCAAGTCACTAGATTTCATGCTTTTGGAGTTATGGAGGAGACATGTCGAAAATCGTATGAGAGCCAACAGAGACCATACGAAAGGGACACAGGAGGCAAGAGGGATGAGAGAGGAAAAACAGTGGGGAACAGAGACATTCGGAGATCTGTTGGAGGGAGAAGGATGGGTGGGGTACACAGGCGAAACAAGATGGACACTACAGGGACTTTCAGATCCTTACGTGACAGGGACTTTCAGGAAGGAAAGCAGTGAATTTGAAAGGGGTGGGTTTGGGTTGGATTAACGGGGGTAGAAAAGATCATGGTTTTCGATGGGGGAAGATAAGAGATGGTGGTGAACAGCTGTTTTGAAGACCTGGAGGAAATAGTGGGAGTTTGTTCCAAAGGGGGAGAAAAAGAGGAATGAAAGAGTGAAGGTGAGCAGTGATTCTTGATTTTGGTAGTTTTACCAGAAGGGGGTTGCTGGTGGATCTTGAGTGCCCTGTGGAAATATGGGGGATGGGACATATCACAGACAGAGTTGGGGGGGGCGAGACCGGAGAGGAGATGGGAGAAGACTGAAGGACCACCGACCTGCCTGTGTTGAGAGAGGGAGAGGCCCAAAGACTCAGCCTCTTTACTGGAGACACCAATGATCCTAAATGCCTTGGTTTCCACAGCGTCAAGCCCAGAAAGGTGAGAGACGGGAGCACCAGCCCAGAGGGGAGAGCAGTACTCCATCAGGCTGCAGACTTTATAAAAAGAAAAGCTTTTTAGGTGGCCAGGAGTTCATGTGTGCCAAGGAAGGACTTTGCATGATGGAGGATGCCCAGTCAGTGACTGGCTTTGGAGGCCAGCTTGGAAATGTGGCTTTCCCAGAAAAGATAATGGCAGACAGTGAGACCCAGAAGCTTCATTGAAAGGAATTAATTCTTCAAGAGGATTGTTGAGGAAGTAGATGGGGGTGAGGGGGAGGGGTTTCCAGATGGTCCTTTCAGAGAGACATTGTGAGAGTGTGAGATTTCTCAGGATTGAAAGACTTGTTCCATATGTTGGACCAGCTTGTGATTTTATCCAGATCTGCAGAGAGTGAAGAGGCTGCTGCTTGCCTATCTGAGGGATTACAGATGGTATGGCAGAGGGTGGAGTCATCAGAAAAGAGATAAATAGGATTTTCCAGGGAGTCGGAGAGATCATTGAAGAAAACCGTAAAAGCACCGGGCCCAGAACACTGCCTTTAGGAAGTCCAGCCTGGACAGGAAGAGGGGATGAGAGAACTCCATTTTGGGCCACACATTGGCTGCGACAGGAGAGGAAGTCTGCGAACCATGAGTGGAGATGGCCATGGATACCACAGGAAGAGAGTTTGGTGAGCAGGGCAGGGTGCCAGACCATATCGAAAGCAAGCGATATGTCGATGGAGATGGCTCGGATTTCATGTCTGGCATTGAGGATCTTCATCCATTGTTGGGAGAGCAAAAGCAGCATATTCAGGGTAGAGTGACCTGGTCTGAATCCAAATTGATGATCGGAAATCAAGCCATTGGAGAAGAGGAAGGACTTAATGTCAGAGGTGATGATGGATTTCATAACCTTGCTGATGATTGAGAGAAGGCTGATTGGTCTGTAGTTGCAGGGATCTGTTTTTCATTTTTTTATGCAAAGCAGTAATGTTTGCTGATTTCCAAGCAGATGGCAAATGACCTTGAGCAAATGAGAGGGTGAGCGAGAGCAGCAGAGCAGGTTTTTAGGACACGTGGGCTGATGCCGTCTGGACCGGTTGCAAAACCTAAGTCGAGGTTTGACAGCAAGCTCTCCACCTTCTCAGGAGAAATGGACAGAGAGTCCAGGAACAGCTGGGTGTGGATGGGTAAGGTGGGTGCAGAAAGTGATGAGTTTGGGACAAAATATTTAGAAGCAAACACGGAGTTTAGGCATTCACCCTTTTCACGTGCAGTGTCAGCTGTGTGACCATTTGAGTTAAGGGAAGGGATGGAGGGGGAACATGCACCAGAAATAGACTTGAATAGATGCCACGAGGATTTAGAGGAGGGAAACAGGTTTGAGAGTTCAGATTTGAGATTAGAAAGATGTTGTTTTTTGGCTCTCCTGAGAGTGGACACACACTTGTTCTGAGCTTTGTGGAAGGAACTGAGATTACCCTCAGTTGGGTTTACTCTCTATGAGGTGAAGGCAAGTTGTTGCAGGACAACAGCCTCGCTGTAAGCTTCAGTGAACCACGGGCGGGAGGAAAGGGAGGACAACTGAAGATGAGAAGGGATAAATCTGTGCATGAGGGAGAGCAAGTTTCTTTGAAAGAATTCCGAGGATGAGTTGATGTTGCAGGAAGTGGCGATGGGAGACAAGTCTAGAAGTTTGATGGCTGCTTGAAGACCCTGCCAGTCAGCTTGAGTGAAATGCCAGATTCGACGGTGGTGAGGTGGTTCTCTAATAATAGCCAGAGAGATGTCCACTTTGACAAGGACGTGGTCAGAAGAACCGATTGTAGCGGAGGAAGAACAGCAGATATTTTCAGGGAAATTTGTCAAAATCAGATCCAGAAGAGATAGAGCACCATTGGTTGAGATCTGGGTCGGGAAATTGACCGATTGAGTCAGTTCCAATGAGTCGCAGAAAGCTTTTGTTGAAGTGCCCTGACAGGTGAGAGAGGTACCCACACCCAGCCAACTGACATGATGGCATTTGAAGTCACCACATATGAGGAAGAGAGAGTTTAGATGAAAGGATAGAAGTTGGTCCATGTTTTTGGATAGTGAGGTGTAAATGGAGGCATCACTGTTTGGTGGACGGTACAGTACACATATAAACATGAGGTGGGAGTTGAGGGGAAGCCATAGCCAGAGGTATTCCTGGGGGTGTGGGGGAGTGAGGGCAGTGCATGGAGAGTGAGGAATAGTCTTTGATGAAGGGAGCAACTCCTCCACCAGGACGAGGCTCAGGTCTGTCAAACTGGAGGAGGGAGTAACCGGGGAGAGATACTTGGAAGTCAGAGACGTCTTGGGGGAGGAAAGTTTCTGTTTGGCAGATTATGTCTTGTTTGTCAGTGGCAACCTGTATGGAAAGATCTGTAAGGTTTGAGCGAAGGCCCTGGATATTTGAGGTCCACACTGTTGATGAAGAAGGAGGGAGGAGGCTTTGTGTGGAGGGGAGGGGGAGGGTAGGAGAAGGGAGGAGGGGGGAGTTAAGGAGAGTTGTTGAAAGAGTGTGGGGGATTGCAGAATAGCTCGGGAGGGGGCCGGATGAGGAGTAGAAAAGGTTCTGTGGTGCTGAGGGAGAGGGGTTTCAAGAGAGGGGGCAGAAGGCAGTTGAGGATTTGAGGAGGTGGAGTGATGAGATGGAGGTGAGAGGGCAGGGAAGGAGGCAGCCTTGTGGATGAGAGGAAGGGAAACTTTGAGAAAGGTGAGTGAGGAGGGTGAATGGTGGGAGAAGGGTGATTGGGGAGAGTTGAGAGAGAAAGGTGAGGGGGAGTTTTTGAGAAAGGTGAGAGGGAGGCTTGGAGGGAGAAGAGTGTGATGGTTGCTTTGAGAGGGAGGGGTGAGAGGGGTGAGTTGGCACTGAAATTGGAAAAAAGGAATGGTTGATGGAAAGTGAACATTCATTGCAAATGGGTTTTTGAAAATTTTGGGCCTGGCATCAGTTCATGAGCCACTTCTTCCCAAACTGGATTCCAGATGAAGGTGTTGAAGAGATCAGGATGGCCATCGTTTCGCACATATGTCATGGCATTCTGAGTGCGCTCATGTAGCGGGGACCACCTGTGAAACTGGAAGGCAAGATGACCAATTGGCCAATATTGGCAGCATTTCCATCATTGTTCATGGCATCCCTGAGGTGATGTGAATGCAGCCATTCATGTAGCATTTTCCTCTCGCCTTCTTTCTTGCTGTTGAGGAGTTTCAACTGCTCTAGATGCAGCCATTGCTGCTGCGTTTACTACTCGTCTTGCTTCTTTCTGTTGAGGAGTTAAGGTTGCTCTGGATGCAGATTTCGAAAGTCATTTATTGTCAAGTTCACTTCGCCTACATTTCCTTCTTTTGGTAGGAGCCATCTTCCGGCACAATGAAGAAGGGAGGCAGTGGGGAGGGGAAAGTGAGGAAGGGGGGGGAGGAGAACGATGCCTCACCACATATCACAATATACTCTGGGAGGGAGGGGGTCTGAGGAGGTAGAGTGGAAGAGGAAGAGAGATGGGGGGAGAGTGTTATACTGAATTTGGAGGGGGAGAGAGAGAGAGAGAGAGAGAGAGAGATAGAGATAGAGATAGAGATAGAGATAGAGATAGAGATAGAGATAGAGATAGAGATAGAGATAGAGATAGAGATAGAGATAGAGATAGAGATAGAGATAGAGATAGAGATAGAGATATAGATATATATAGATATATATATATATATATATATATATATATATATATATATATATATATCTATCAGAGAGAAAATGTTGTGCTTTATGACCCCCCCCCACACACACACACACACACACACACACACACACACACACACACACACACACACACACACACACACACACACACACACACACACACACACACACACTTGGCCGATATCGGCAATTTTTCCTTTATCGGCATCGGCAAATTGGAGTCAGTGTGATTACCAACTCCAGCACATACTGTATACAACCCAAAAACTTTGAGTAGCTTTTCACCCTTATTTTGGGGGAATTTAATAAATTATTTAAAAAACAACGTTGCACTATAGAAGTTTCAAGATGTGCATAAACATTATTATTTATGAATAGCTGTCAATTGTCCGTCATATGACGGGTAAAAAAAAAACATTGGCTCTGCAATTTAGAAAACACGTTAATACGGCAAACGTCTCAGAAATCGGGTGTTATCAGCTTTGAAACGCACAAAAAGAAACTCTATAATGATTCTAAAGCAAACCCGATTAATATTAAGATAACCAACTGCTTTAGAAACAGTTGCGAGGACAAAGGAAAATGCGATCGCTTGTACGCTGCTGAGGTTAAAAATTACAACCTGTTGTGCCTGTACATCTGTACCTTCATCCTCGCCATACCAAGGGAGAGTGTTGCCTGAGCATTAATTATTGACATCATATGTTCCAGGCGTATCCGACTCCATTAAAGCATCAGTTAAATTTGTTTTTTCACATTTAAAAGTTAATGGTTGGTTTCCCGCGAAGCTTGTTACATCACCGGGTGAGTAGCCTCTACTCCAGCCTGGCAAACACGGCCTGTTCCAAGTTCCATACAAAGTTCTGCACAGATAAATAACACAAAAAGGAGAACCACAAAGGCCTACCTTTTAAATATCATTCTTTAAATATGGAATTCAAGTGAAAAATTAACAAAATGCAATTCAAAGATATAACAATCCAAAGAGACCGTAAAATGTCGGCCAATGCTTTTCACTGCTCAAACCAACATGGAGGAACTCCAAACATGAGGTCGATGGAGGTTGTTTGTTTTCTTTTAATGTATGAATGTCGAAGTGATGGGTAGATAATGAAAATACATCGCACAAACAGTTAAATTAAGCCATGTCTAAAAATGAAATGGCACAATATTTTCAGCTGGCGAGGTACCACCCGAGAGACCGCACGCCATCACGCAGCTCGCTCGATGTGAGATGTGCACATTATGTTTTGTTATATGTTTCGATGTTGAAGTAGCGGGTCATATAATGGAACAACAAAAAGGGGAAAGCTCGTGGGAAATATAATTTCACATTTTCATCGAGCCAACCACCACCTGTTGCACTGCAAAACAACACGTGGCCAATGCAGGCGAGTGTCCCTGAACTTTGTTCAAGTCGATCGATATACAGTATTCAGTGATAGTACGAATATTGTCGAGCACTTGCCAAGTGCCTTACGCACTCCAACGAAACGGTTGATAAGAAACGGCTTGATTGGCACGTGATTAGCAATCATCGAACTGTCACATTAAACATACACATCCCGAAGATGCCTGAAATGTCAAATATGTCTGAATTGCACAAATAAACACTGTTTTTAGGAGTTGGAACTGCTTCTGAGTTCGATTCTGCAGCTTAAACTTTGTAATTCTGCTTAGCTTAAGAGATTCTCGAGATTATCGCATGTGCAGAAACAAAATCAAGTTATGAAAGCTGCCGTCTCCGGGCGTTTATAAGCATTACGAATGCAGCCAGCGATTCGTAACTATGATGAACAGGCATTCAATAATATGAGTGAAGAAAGTGAAGAAAAAATAACTTTATCATTAAGAAATCGTTGCGGGCTGTTCCAAATGAAGGCACAGTTGAGCAGGCCAAAAAACCATGACGGCTTCAAACCCCAGTGAGGTTACCTCGGAGACACCAGAGGCAGTGGTGACCGAGGATGTCCCTGATAAAGGATATAATTAAAGAAGGCCATTTATTATCTTCAAAAGGGGTATTTTAATTCACCCAAACAACCAATTTTCAGTCATGCACTTCCTTAGAGTTTTCTTAGTGTGCTTGCAAGGTTTGAGGCTGTTAGGTTTTATGGTTTTGGAGTTGTGAAGGACATACATACACACACACACACACACACACACACACACACACACACACACACACACACACACACCAATACTTATTTGTTTGGATTATACATACTTGTACGAAGTTTGATTTAAATCCCTGAACCCAGATTCAAAATATTGAATAATTCTGACTGCCAGACCATGTGGCTGATCACGTTGAAATTTAAAACATATATTCCATATAATTACAAGATCATACTTTTGGCATTTCACTTCGATTGATGAAGCAGCTTAAGAGAAATATTTTTTTTAGGATTTTCGTTCAATCCAACATAGCTGCCAGACCATGTGACCTATTAATTATTCATGAACACCCTTGTATCCCCAAGGCTTGGGAAACATGTGGGTTGAGTTTGCCTTCGATCTATTGAGTCATTCTGAAGAAGAAGATTTTTAAAGGTTTATTCTTCAAAAAGTCATAGCTGCCAAACCATGTGACCTATGACGTCATAGGTGGAGATCTTTTTTCCCCTCATGGAGAGGCGATCATACCTGTAAAGTTTCATCTCAATCTGTTCAGCCATTTTTGGAGTCGGAATATTTTTGAATGTTATTATGTTAAAGAAAATATGGCTGCCGAATCAAGTGACCGATGACATCGTCATCTTTTTTTCCTCCACAATTTATCCCAAGATGACCCTCAAAAATGTTCATATTGATCGGATAAAGTGTTCAATGTATGCAATTATGATGTCATAATGAAGTCATTTATGACATCATCCAACAAGTTTTATTTAAATCCCTGAACCCAGATTTAAAATATTAAATAATTCTGGCTGCCAGTCCATGCATCTGATCAGGTTGAAATTTAAAACACATATTCCCCATGATCAAAATATCATAATTGTGACGTTTCACTTCTATTGATGATGTGGTTCAAGAGAAAAAATTTCAAAGATTTTTGTTCAATCCAACATGACTGCCAGACTATGTGACCTATTCATGATTCGTGAACACTTGAGTGTCCCCAAGACCTGGGGAACTCAACATGTGAGTGAAGTTTCCCCCCAATCTGTCAAGCAGTTCTGAAGATGAAGATTTTTGAAGGTTTTTATGTTAAAAAAATAATATGGCTGCCGAACCACGTGATCGATGACGTCATCAAGTTTGGTTTTTTTTTCCCATACAATTTAGCCCTTAATGACCCTCAAAAATTTTCATACTGATCAGTTAAAGCCTTCGACGTATGCAATTATGGCGTCATAATGAAGCCACATATGACACCATCAAAAAAAAATCACAATTGTTTCCCATGAGGAGTCCTTGACATGTGTCAAGTTTCAATTTTTTTTTTCCATTGAGTGGTTTCGGAGATGCAAAGGTCCAAAGTTTTTCCTTTTTGGCTGCCATGCCACGTGACCTATGACGTCATAATTGCCATTAAAACATTCGATATGGGTCGTACTTCTGGTGAAAATTTCATGTCTTTCGGATAAGCGGTTGCAGAGAAAAGAGAAAATTAGCATGGATGCACAAACATAATCGACAACCAGAAAATATTATGCCACCAGCGACTTCATCAATGGAGGCATTCAAAAAGATTAACTTTTGATGGAAAATTATGGAAATCGGAGTTGTACTTCTCATGTCTTCATAATTATTTTTGATTGATTGAGCAGCACATTTTACAACCTGGTAGAACCCTTAGGAAGCTATTATATATGGCACACATTTGAAAATATACAACAGGATTACATTTCTATCAGGGCTCTGAACATGGTGAGGTGCCAGCTAATACACCCCATAAAGAGCCCCGATTGTTCCTACCTTATTGGAGGGTCAGCTGGGGAACGTTTTGGCTCAAATCTTTCATAAACCACCTGGACAGATCTGATGTTCAATTGAATATGGCAAGGATTTGAAATTTGTTCTGGATGGTGGTCATACTTTTCCTACTGTTTGCAAAAGACACCTTGGAATAATTAACGTTCATTAACTAATGCTTGCAGATGGGCCACTCAGCTTATCGTCCACCCAAGGGACAGCGAGAGAGCTCGAAGGTATGCTACCTCTGCATCATTCTGTTGGACCACATGTCTTCTTGCTTAAGGTCATGTCAACGCAGAACAACAACATCAACAACAACAAAGAACTGTGAATTGTACCTTCTGAGACTGGGTAAGCGGAAACGAGTGAACAGGTCACTGACCAACATATATGATCCGACCAATCAGAGTCGGATACAAACTTCAATATGAGTGGTGTTATAAATTATCCTTGAAGTACTTGCATGAGTCGCTAGACTGATCAGAAACAGGAACTTGGTTGTGCTAATGAGAGAAAGCAGTACTGATGAGCAGGTAAGTTGGGCTTAAGGAAGCAAAAATGAATGGGTTGCATGAGTAGTGCCTTTAACTCAAAGTGGCTGTTGAGACAGATGGTAAATAGAGTAAGTGGTAGAAGATCAGTTCAGAGACAGTTGAATATGAGCAGACTGTAGCAATCCTGTGGTGTTGGGACAGCGAATCATTTGAGATGCCAACGATGGCCCGGATTTTCTACTCTTATCTTATCTATGAGTGCCAGATGAGGCAACGGAGCCCGATCACGGAGCAGAGAGTTCTACTCCATGGCACTTTGTACAAATGTTTTGCATGCTCTTAGGTGCTTAGGAACACTAAAGTGTATCTCGGCAAGGCAGAGTATGATATGATTGTGCTTGCTTTCTGTGCCCACCTTTGGACAAACAACTGTATAAAGGTCATTTGCTCAGACTGGTCTCTGATTAATATCGAAGCAATATGAAGACAATAATTGATGACGATGAAGCTTGTATTGACAACGATAGCATTACAGTAGAATCTCCTTTTAAAAAAAAACAACAACAAGTTAATATGAGATACTTTGGTTTTACAAATGCAGAGTGTGAGAAATATCAGAAAATGAAAGCATCAGGATACTGTTGCTTTGTTTGGATGTTCAATAACAAACAGCGCACTGATGATAAGGATAAATAAATAACAGACAATTGAAAAAATAATTTTGATGTTCATGTTGTTATTGCCATTGTTATAATTATTATTACTACGATTAATACCGAATATACTGATAACCTTCATTTGGTGTTGCCCAAATTTCCCAAGTAACATTCAGTGTAAGTTCCTGCTGTTCCATTCGCCAGCAGGAGTGTGTCGAGGGATCGTGGCTCAGGTTTTTGCAAAGTACATGGACGACCCCCCCCCCCAACGAGACCCAAACGTTGCCCCCTTGTCCACAACTCCCTTCACCACCTCATTAAGCGGATTCCCAGAGAAGCATGAAAACTCGGCCCTGGCTATCAACCCTAATTACACACTGAATGCTGATGAGCACCATTAAGGCAAAACAGCAAATAGATAAACTGCATTTCCAAAACTCCAATACTCTCTTTTTCATTCTCTGTCTCCCTGACAGCTTTTAAATAGGTTTTTCCACATGACAAGACTGATGTGCAACAAAATTATTTCCAAGGCCTTTATTCTATTTGAATATTAATGCGCGACCATGTGCTTAGCTCACTCCGTTGTTTTAAACAAAAAAGATAAATATTAAGAAAAAAATAGTTAGTATTCGCAAGAATAATTTTCCCCTTGACAGACACCAAGACACCTAAGGTCTTTTGCAAGTGACTTAATCTTCACTGTGTTTAAGTATCACTTTTCATTTCATTTAATGAACCATATAATCATAAAATTAATGTTAATTGAAATGCCTGTGCAGGGGTGACTAATAAAATAATTCCTTTTTCCTCTGTATGAAGGGTCATACAGGGCAATGAATACTCTATGTGGTGGGGGAAATGAAGATTGCGTCCCATTTCCCTTTCTTATCCCTCTACCACCAAAGAAAAGTGTTTATTAGAGCTGTATTTTTTATTCCTGCTTTTCATCCGACTTTGTGATGTCATTATGAGTATACTATAATACAAATATGTGACCATAACACACACACACACACACACACACACACACACACACACACACACACACACACACACACACACACACACACACACACACACACACACACACACACACACACACACACACACACCACACACCATCATCATCATTGAGGTTTCGACCCATTAAGCTCAGCACCTTTTCAAATATCCTGTCGGTCCACCAGCGTATTAGTGCCACACCCAGCCAGCCATCAAGATGGTAACAGAGAGCACTCATCCAACTGTCAATATCCTCTCTAAAGGGGCAGTTCGTGTGACTGGAAAAGGCATTTGAAAGGGTCCAGTGAAAATGATGTCAATATTTAAACCAAAAAGATTTTTGTTTTTTCGAATACATAGTTGAGTCTCCTGAAAGAGCTAGCACACTGAAAGGATCAGGATAGAACAGGCAAGAACAAGATGCAAAACACACATGCATGGAGAAGGAAACTCCAAGAAGAAGAAAACTGGAAAATTATGAGGGATTTGGGGCGGGGGGGGTCATAAGTGTAAAAAGACCATGTTTTGGATTGGGGACGATCTGAGATGGTGCTGAACTGCTGTCTTGAAGACCTGGAGGGAAGACTGAGATTGAAGAGAATATGGAAGTTGATTACACAGGGAGGAAAAAAGAAGAACAAATGAGTGGAGGTGAGCAGTGATCCTATATTTCGGTAGGTTTATCAGAAGGGGGTTGATGGTGTACCGTGTGAGCCCTGCAGAAACCTTGGAGGGGGGGGCAGGGCACAGAAAGAGCAGTGGGTGCAAGACCAGAAAGGTGGTAGAAGGCAGAGAGACCACCGATCTGCGATTGTGGAGTGAAAAGCTAATAGACTCAGCTTCAGCGTGCGAAATTCCAATGATCTTGAAGGCCTTGGTTTCCACAGCATCAGGCTGAACACGACATGAGGCAGTGGAGCCAGTTCAGAGGGGAGAGCAGTATTCCATCAAGCTGAGGATGAAGACCTTATAGATGGACAGGAGTTCAGGTGTGCCAAGGAAGGACTTTTGTATGACAGTGGATGCCCAGTTGGAGGATGGCTTTGGCGGCTGACATTGAAATGTGGATTGCCCAAGAAAGATCGGAGCTGATAGTGAGACCCAGGAGTTTGAATGACTGATGATGATTGTTAAGAAAGTAGATGTGGGGGTTTGCTCGACGGACCTTTCATAAGAGATAGAGTATGAGATTTGTGAGGATTGAAAGACATATGCCAAGTGTTTGACCAGCTTGTGATTTTTTTTTCAAGGTCTGAAGAGAGGGAAGAGTGTGAAATCTGCCTGTTTGAAGGATGAGGGATGTCACCGCACAGATTGGAGTGATTAGCAAAAAGATAAAGAGGATTTTACTTAGTCAGATAGATCATTGATGAAGATCAGGAATAGGACTGGGCCCAGAACACTGCTTTGGGGTGCTCCAGTCTTGACAGGGAGAGAAGATTAAAGGATTCCGTTGAGTGCCACATGTTGGCTATGAGGTTAGAGGAAGTCAGTTAGCCATGTGTGGAGTTGGCCTTGGATGTCATAGGCATACAGTTTGGAGAGCAAGGCAGGTTGCCAGATTGTATTGAAACCATGATATATGTCCAGAAACGGCCCTGAATTCATGTCTGACATTGTGGGCCTCCATCCATTGTTGGGTGAGTAGAAGGAGCATGTCAAAGGTGGAGTGACCTGGTCTGAAACCAAATTGGTGATCTGAGATGTGGTTGTTTGAGAAAAAGAAGAATTTCATATCAACTGCAATGATGGATTCCATGACCTTGCTGATGATTGGAAGTAATCTCATTAGTCTGTATTTTAGATCAGTGTTTGCACCTTTTTATGTAGTGCAGTGAGGTTGGTGGATTTCCAAGCAGATGGAAGATGACCTCGAGCAAATGACGGTGTAAATGGCGAAGAGAGAGGATGTGCAAGACCAGCAGAGCACATGTTTAGGATACGAGAACTGATGCTGTCTGGTGCAGTGGCAGAGTCAGAGTCAAGGGTTGAAAGAACCTTCTCCACCTTCTCAGGATGAAGGGACAGTCCAGGAGCAGTTGGGTACTACAGGGAAAGAAGGGTACTGGGAGTGAGGGGTTGGAGACCCAAGATTTAGAATCAAACACAGAATTGAGGCATCCGGCCTTCTCACGAGCAGAGTCGGCTGTGTTGTCATTTGAAGTGAAGCAAGGATGAAAGAGGAGAATATAATGTTCATTTATAAACATTATAATAATATTAACTTTCTAGTTAATATTATTATTATTATTATTGTTATGAGCAGTGAGCTGCGGAAATTCTGCATAATGTAAAATGTGGCTTTGAGTCCTCAACCTAACCTCTTCCCAACCCCAAGTCCTCAACTGTCCCCAATCCCAAGTTTCCAACTCTCCTCCCCACCAGAAATCCTCAATCCTCTTTCTCCCAAAAGCCTCAACCCACTTCTCCCATTTCCCTGCCCCCATCCCAAATATTTGTCTTCCCCTTCCCCCTTCTTCTTCAAGCCCTCAACTTATCCCACCCAATGCCATGTTTTAAACCCCTCCCCAACCTGTCTTCAAATGCCTTCCCCACACCGTCTTCAACCCCCCTCCCTCAAAAGCCCCCCCCCCAATCTTTGACTTCCCCTCCCCATTTCAGCCATCGAAAAGCTGACTTTGGATTTGGAGGAAGTTTATGGAGGCAGGTCGAATGATGTAGGTTGAGATTGATTGGGTGGTGTTTCTTTTGCCTTAAAAGGGGTAGTGATTGAGTGCGGAAGAGATATGGAGAGATGTGGGTATGGTGGTTCACTTGAGCAGTGTATGTTATGAGGTTAGTAGGTTGTTGTGTGTGTGTGTGTGTGTGTGTGTGTGTGTGTGTGTGTGTGTGTGTGTGTGTGTGTGTGTGTGTGTGTGTGTGTGTGTGTGTGTGTGTGTGTGTGTGTGTGTGTGTGTGTGTTCTGCCTTGTGTTTTGTGTTTTATTGTTGAGTTGTGCATGTTGTAACATTGGGTGGTTGGTTGCTCCAGTATATATTTTTGGTGCTGTGGATTCTGAGAGTGGAAGTTGTTGTTGTTGTTGTTGCATTCTCGCTGACTGGAGGGAAGGGTGCATGCATCCAAGTGTATTTGCTGAATGTGGAGGCATATGGGCCCCTGCTGGCCTATCTTTGCCGACTGTATCAAAGTTGAAGGGATGAAACAGGATGATGCTGAGGATTTCAACTGAAGACCTGGTCACCGAGGCACACTTGTGGAAGGTGTGTTTTGAAGTTGAGTTGTGTGTGTCCACAAATATGCATATATATATGTATATGTATGTATATATGTATATATATATATATATGTATATGTATATATATATATATATATGTATATGTATATATATATATGTATATGTATGTATGTATGTATATATATATATATATATGTATATATATGTATGTATATATATATATATATATATATATATATATATATATATATATATATATATATATATATGTATGTATGTATGTATGTATATATATATATATATATATATATATATATATATATATATATATATATGTATGTACGTATATATGTATGTATGTACGTATATATGTATGTATGTACGTATATATGTATGTGTGTATATATATATATATATATATATATATATATATATATATATTTATATATATATATATATATATAAAAATATATATACATACACACACACACACACACACACACACACACACACACACACACACACACACACACACACACACAACTGAAACTCCTCGGATCCTCAGACAAAGACCTTTATAATGATGTAGGTTTTATTTTCCCTGGTTTATTAGTTGTATTGGTTCACGAGTCAGTCAGTGACCACGATATTTGTTATGGGTGCGTGTGTGTGTCTGTCTGTCTGTCCTGCGCATAGCTCCGTGAGTTTTGATCCGATCCTGATAAAATTTGGCATTCAGTGAGGACCCAAAGAGCAAGCATTATGGTCAGTCGTTGACCTCTTTGGTGTGAAGCCTGACTGCTCTGGGTGCTGGTGCTCAAGCAGATGGTGGCAAACCCTATCAATAATTATCTGAGCAAAGACCTTGCCCGGCACTGAGAGCAACGTCACTGCTCTGTAGTTGTTGCAGTCCTGGCAATCACACTTCCCTTTCCAGAGAGTGACAACAAGGCCCATCTTCCATTCAGTTGGGATGATGTCTGTATTCCAGGCAGAGCACAGAACTGCATGCGACAACATGCATACAGCATTTCCACCAGCCTTGAAAGGTTCAGCATAGATGCCACAGATCCCAGGAGCTTTACCCCATTTCAACCGGTTCACCGCAGCCTCTGTTTCAACAAACGAAAGTGGATCACAGTTGATTAAAGGTCAGCAATAGGGATAGTGACACCCCTGATATCGAACTCAACAGCTGGGGGGTCAGCCAGGTACAGCTACTCAAAGTTACCGGCTCGGCCGTCCTTCGATTTGGACTCCTCTGTCAAGAGCCCCCACCCTCCGTTCTAACTGCAGTACACCTAGGGACATGCTTGGAGGAACGCAATGTGCAAATTCCCCTGCAAGCAGGACTAGAATCACTTGACCACAGGTGATGCTCCACCCCTCACAGATTCCTTGCACATAGGCCTCCTTGTCCTCCCTCATTGCACGTACAGTTTTATGCCTCACCATCCTGAACAACTCCACTCTGCCATTAAGCCTGGCCCTGTGACTCTGGTTAATGGTATCCAATGTCCCATGAGAGAAAATGCTTCTTCGCCTTAAGGTGAGTTCCAATACACCCCCTGGCAACAACAAGGATGGTGGTCTTTAAGGCACTCCACAACTCATCAAGATTTCCCAAAGCACCCAGACCCCCCAAATCCCCATTCAGCCTGTTCGCAAACTCCTCAGCTACCCTCTCATTCTTGAGTTTGCTAACATCTCCCCTCGGCTGGGATGGTACCATTCTCCCAGATTTAAGCCTCAACTTCAGAGTTGCTACAACAAGCCTGTGGTCGGTCTTGAGGAACTGAGCACTCTGGTACACCCTGCAGTTCTGGATCATCCTCCAAAAACCATTAACGAGCAGATGGTCAATCTCCTTTGCCACACCACCAGCGTTCGAATACCAAGTACAGCGACGAGCCTGTGGGTGTTTGAAACCATGATCCAGCCACCCTCAGTCCATGACTTCTTGCAAAGTCAAGAAATTTAGTGCTATTCTGCTTCAAGGTTCCAGACCCATGGGGACCAACACATGTCTCATAACCATCCTTATCAGAGGGGTAAAAAAGCAGTAAAATGCATAAATTAAACAAATAGCAAATAAAAACTTTTAAATGAATTACTTTTTCATAAGTGTAGTCATTTTTTTTCATAAGTGTAGTCATGATTGGGGTTGGATACAGTACATATTGCTTGTGGCAGGCTAATTCAGGTGTAACAGGCTGTCCAGTTGAAGTTGAAGGCTCAAAAGATGAAATGGAGCCTTCTTTGCTTGGGATTTTTTGAAGAACTTCATAAGGGAGACTTGAGTGGCTGCCTTCATTATCTGGTCATAGACCTCCTTGTAACATTACAGGACATTATCTATCTGCCTTCGCACATTGGAACTTCTCATGCAGTCGTGATCATATTCATCACGATCGACTCGCTCAGAATGACGGAGCACGAACAACTCACTCAGAACGTCAGAGCACGAACGACTCGTTCAGAATGATGGAGGAGGAACGACTTGTTCAGATTGACGGAGCAGGAACAACTCGGTCAGAATGACGAAGCACGAATGACTCTCAGAATTACTAAGCACATCCAATTCACTCAGAATGATGGAGCAGGAACAACTCGCTCGGAATGATGGAACAAGAATGACTCGCTCAGAATGAGGGAGCACGAACGACTTGCTCAGAATAATGAAGCACGAATGACTCGCTCAGAATGACGAAGCACGAATGACTCGCTTGGAAAGATGGAGCACGAATGACTCGCTCGGAAAGACGGAGCACAAACGACTCCCTCGGAATGACTGAGCACGAACGACTTGCTCGGAATGACTGAGCACGAACGACTCGCTCGGAATGACGGAGCACGAATGACTCGCTCGGAATGACGGAGCATGAACCACTTGCTCGGAATGACGGAGCACGAACGACTCACTTGGAATGACTGAGCACGAACGACTTGCTCGGAATGACGGAGCACGAACGACTTGCTCGGAATGACGGAGCATGAACGACTCACCCAGAATGAAGGAGCACAGACGACTTGCTCAGAATGATGGAGCAGGAACGACTCACTAAGGATTACGGAGCAGGAACGACTCGCTCAGAATGAAGCACGAACAACTCACTCAGAATGAGGGAGCACGAACAACTTGCTCGGAATGACGGAGCATGAACGACTGGCTCCGAATGACGGAGCATTAACAACTCGCTTGGAATGACGGAGCAAGAATGACTTGTTCAGAATGAAGGAGCACAGACGACTTGCTCAGAATAATGGTGCATGAACGACTCGCTCGGAATGACGGATCACGAACGACTTGCTTGGAATGACGGATCATGAATGACTCGCTCGGAATGACGGAGCATGAATGACTCGTTCGGAATGACGGTGCACGAACAACTCGCTCGGAATGACGGAGCACGAACGACTCGCTCAGAATGATGGAGCACAAACGACTCGCTTGGAATGATGGAGCACGAACGACTCGCTTGGAATGACGGAGCATGAACGACTTGCTCGGAATGACGGAGCACGGACGACTCACTTGGAATGACTGAGCATGAACGACTCGCTTGGAATGACGGAGCATGAACGACTCGCTCGGAATGATGGAGCATGAACGACTCGCTCAGAATGATGGAGCATGAACGACTCGCTGAGGATTACGGAGCACGGACGACTCGCTGAGGATTATGGAGTATGGACGACTCACTGACGATTACGGAGTATGGACGACTTGCTGAGGATTACGGAGCCTGAACTACTCGCTGAGTATTATGGTGGAGCATGAACGACTCGCTGAGGATAATGGAGCACGGATGACTCAGTGACGGTTACGGAGTATGGACGACTCGCTGAGGATTATGGAGCCTGAACTACTCGCTATTACGGTGGAGCATGAACGACTCGCTGAAGATTACGGAGCACAAACCACTTGCTTATGAGTGGTATGAACCACTCGCTCAGGATGCGGAGCACGATCAACTTGCTCAAAATGATGTGGTGCAGCAAAAGCGTCTGCAGTGAGTGAATGATTCGCTCAGAATGACGTCGTGTGGTTATTGTTGTGGAATTAAATTTGCGCTGTAGTGAAATTGCGTTATTAGAATGCACTCCACCTTGTAGCAACTGCCGACTGTACATCCTGATTGGGGCACGAACTGCACTGCCCTCAACTCTGGGGTGCTCAGCAAGTGGCTTAAGCACTCGAGCAAGCATTCCAATGAAATGGCTGATAAGAGCGGCTAGCTTGGCAAGCAATGTCCAAAGTATGTTCGAATTAGACATATGAACACTTTTTTTTTCGGAATCGGAACTGCTGCTAAGTTCAAATCTGGAGCTGTAATTTTTGTAATTTGGCTTAGTTTAAGAGATTCTCAAGGCTATGGCATGTGCCCAAATGGAATAAAGCCAAGGATGCCTCTTTGGGCATTTATATGCATCGCAATGTACCCACTGATTTGTAGCTATGATAAACTGGCATTCAATAATACGAGTGAGGAAAGTGAAAAGAAAAATGTATCATGAAGAAATCGTTGCGGCCTGTTCCAAGTCAAGGCTTGGTTGAGCAGGCCAAAAAACATGGCGGCTTCAGACCCCATTTATTTAACCCAGAATACACCTTAAGACCCCAGACAGCAAGGTGGC